>NC_082343.1:82039874-82387196 GCF_027477595.1 Haemorhous mexicanus | reverse complement strand
TTTGGCCTCTTTTGGTGCTTTGCACTGCACCTGGCTTCTGCCCAGACCACTTTCTTGTAGTCACCAAATTTTCCATTTTTCTTTTTCTTTTTTTTCAATTTTGTTTCCTTTGATCATATCTCCATTCCAGAGTGTGTGTAAGCCCTTCTTATTTGTTTTGGCCTTCAGCAGGGATCAATTCTGGCAAGGCTTGCTGTATGTTGTGCGTGTCCTTGCAGTTGTTTGCATGCCATGCCTTTTCATGGCTTTGGCTCTGGCTGAGATTTTTTTTTTTTCTTTATTTAAGTATCCATGCAATGTTGCTCATATCTTCCCCACCAAGTTGTGTCTGCCTCCTTGATTTTTGCCCTTTTTTTACAACACCTGTCAGGTTATTTTTGGCCTCTTTTGGTGCTTTGCACTGCACCTGGCTTCTGCCCAGACCACTTTCTTGTAGTCACCAAATTTCCCAACTTTCCCTTTTTTGGGGGTTTTTTGCAATTGCATTTCTTTTGATCATATCTCCTTTCCAGAGTGTTTGTAAGCCTTTCTTTGCAGGGTCGCAAGATTTGGTTTCCCTTCCCGAAAGGAAACCAAATCTTGCGATTTTAATGGGGATCAATTGGACAAGCTTTGGGGCAAGTCCCTGCACTTGTTGGACTGTCATGCCTTTTCATGGCTTTGGCTCTGGCTGAGATTTTTTTTTTCTTTTTTTTTTTTGAATGCATCCGTGCCATGTCCCTCATATCTTCCCCACCAAGTTGTATGTACCTCCTTGGATTTTGTTTTGCTTTTACAACACCTGTTAGCATTCTTTTAACTTTTTTTGGTGCTTTGCATTGCACCGGGCTTCTGCCCAGACCACTTTCTTGTAGTCACCAAATTTTCCATTTTTCTTTTTTTTTTTTTTTCAATTTTGTTTCCTTTGATCATATCTCCTTTCCAGAGTGTGTGTAAGCCCTTCTTATTTGTTTTGGCCTTCAGCAGGGATCAATTCTGGCAAGGCTTGCTGTATGTTGTGCGTGTCCCTGCAGTTGTTTGCATGCCATGCCTTTTCATGGCTTTGAGTGGGGCCGAGATTTTTTGTTTTTCTTTTTTTAAGTATCCATGCAATGTTGCTCATATCTTCCCCACCAACTTGTGTCTGCCTCCTTGATTTTTGCCCTTTTTTTACAACACCTGTCAGGTTATTTTTGGCCTCTTTTGGTGCTTTGCACTGCACCTGGCTTCTGCCCAGACCACTTTCTTGTAGTCACCAAATTTCCCAATTTTCCCTTTTTTGGGGGTTTTTTGCAATTGCATTTCTTTTGATCATATCTCCTTTCCAGAGTGTTTGTAAGCCTTTCTTTGCAGGGTCGCAAGATTTGGTTTCCCTTCCCGAAAGGAAACCAAATCTTGCGATTTTAATGGGGATCAATTGGACAAGCTTTGGGGCAAGTCCCTGCACTTGTTGGGCTGTCATGCCTTTTCATGGCTTTGGCTCTGGCTGAGATTTTTTTTTTTCTTTCTTTTTTTTTTGAATGCATCCGTGCCATGTCCCTCATATCTTCCCCACCAAGTTGTATGTACCTCCTTGGATTTTGTTTTGCTTTTACAACACCTGTTAGCATTCTTTTAACTTTTTTTGGTGCTTTGCACTGCACCTGGCTTCTGCCCAGACCACTTTCTTGTAGTCACCAAATTTTCCATTTTTCTTTTTCTTTTTTTTCAATTTTGTTTCCTTTGATCTTATCTCCATTCCAGAGTGTGTGTAAGCCCTTCTTATTTGTTTTGGCCTTCAGCAGGGATCAATTCTGGCAAGGCTTGCTGTATGTTGTGCGTGTCCTTGCAGTTGTTTGCATGCCATGCCTTTTCATGGCTTTGACTTTGGCTGAGATTTTTTTTTTTTTTTTTTTAAGTATCCATGCAATGTTGCTCATATCTTCCCCACCAAGTTGTGTCTGCCTCCTTGATTTTTGCCCTTTTTTTACAACACCTGTACGGTTATTTTTGGCCTCTTTTGGTGCTTTGCACTGCACCTGGCTTCTGCCCAGACCACTTTCTTGTAGTCACCAAATTTCCCAACTTTCCCTTTTTTGGGGGTTTTTTGCAATTGCATTTCTTTTGATCATATCTCCTTTCCAGAGTGTTTGTAAGCCTTTCTTTGCAGGGTCGCAAGATTTGGTTTCCCTTCCCGAAAGGAAATGAAATTTCCTTTCGGGAAGGGAAACCAAATCTTGCGATTTTAATGGGGATCAATTGGACAGGCTTTGGGGCAAGTCCCTGCACTTGTTGGGCTGTCATGCCTTTTCATGGCTTTGACTCTGGCTGAGATTTTTTTTTTCTTTTTTTTTATTTTTGAATGCATCAGTGCCATGTCCCTCATATATTCCCAACCAAGTTGTATGTACCTCCTTGGATTTTGTTTTGCTTTTACAACACCTGTCAGGTTATTTTTGGCCTCTTTTGGTGCTTTGCACTGCACCTGGCTTCTGCCCAGACCACTTTCTTGTAGTCACCAAATTTTCCATTTTTCTTTTTCTTTTTTTTCAATTTTGTTTCCTTTGATCATATCTCCATTCCAGAGTGTGTGTAAGCCATTCTTATTTGTTTTGGCCTTCAGCAGGGATCAATTCTGGCAAGGCTTGCTGTATGTTGTGCGTGTCCTTGCAGTTGTTTGCATGCCATGCCTTTTCATGGCTTTGGCTCTGGCTGAGATTTTTTTTTTTTCTTTTTTTAAGTATCCATGCAATGTTGCTCATATCTTCCCCACCAAGTTGTGTCTGCCTCCTTGATTTTTGCCCTTTTTTTACAACACCTGTCAGGTTATTTTTGGCCTCTTTTGGTGCTTTGCACTGCACCTGGCTTCTGCCCAGACCACTTTCTTGTATTCACCAAATTTTCCTTTTTTCTTTTTTTTTTTTTTCAATTTTTTTTCCTTTGATCATATCTCCATTCCAGAGTGTGTGTAAGCCATTCTTATTTGTTTTGGCCTTCAGCAGGGATCAATTCTGGCAAGGCTTGCTGTATGTTGTGCGTGTCCTTGCAGTTGTTTGCATGCCATGCCTTTTCATGGCTTTGGCTCTGGCTGAGATTTTTTTTTTTCTTTATTTAAGTATCCATGCAATGTTGCTCATATCTTCCCCACCAAGTTGTGTCTGCCTCCCTGATTTTTGCCCTTTTTTTACAACACCTGTCAGGTTATTTTTGGCCTCTTTTGGTGCTTTGCACTGCACCTGGCTTCTGCCCAGACCACTTTCTTGTAGTCACCAAATTTCCCAACTTTCCCTTTTTTGCAGTTTTTTGCAATTGCATTTCTTTTGATCATATCTCCTTTCCAGAGTGTTTGTAAGACTTTCTTTGCAGGGTCGCAAGATTTGGTTTCCCTTCCTGAAAGGAAACCAAATCTTGCGATTTTAATGGGGATCAATTGGACAAGCTTTGGGGCAAGTCCCTGCACTTGTTGGGCTGTCATGCCTTTTCATGGCTTTGGCTCTGGCTGAGATTTTTTTTTTCTTTTTTTAAGTATCCATGCAATGTCGCTCATATCTTCCCCACCAAGTTGTGCCTGCCTCCTTGATTTTTGCCCTTTTTTTACAACACCTGTACGGTTATTTTTAGCCTTTTTTGGTGCTTTGCACTGCACCTGGCTTCTGCCCAGACCACTTTCTTGTAGTCACCAAATTTCCCAATTTTCCCTTTTTTGGGGGTTTTTGCAATTGCATTTCTTTTGATCATATCTCCTTTCCAGAGTGTTTGTAAGCCTTTCTTTGCAGGGTCGCAAGATTTGGTTTCCCTTCCCGAAAGGAAATGAAATTTCCTTTCGGGAAGGGAAACCAAATCTTGCGATTTTAATGGGGATCATTTGGACAGGCTTTGGGGCAAGTCCCTGCACTTGTTGGGCTTTCATGCCTTTTCATGGCTTTGACTCTGGCTGAGATTTTTTTTTTCTTTTTTTTATTTTTGAATGCATCCGTGCCATGTCCCTCATATCTTCCCAACCAAGTTGTATGTACCTCCTTGGATTTTGTTTTGCTTTTACAACACCTGTTAGCATTCTTTTAACTTTTTTTGGTGCTTTGCACTGCACCGGGCTTCTGCCCAGACCACTTTCTTGTAGTCACCAAATTTTCCATTTTTCTTTTTTTTTTTTTTTCAATTTTGTTTCCTTTGATCATATCTCCATTCCAGAGTGTGTGTAAGCCCTTCTTATTTGTTTTGGCTTTCAGCAGGGATCAATTCTGGCAAGGCTTGGTGTATGTTGTGCGTGTCCCTGCAGTTGTTTGCATGCCATGCCTTTTCATGGCTTTGACTTGGGCTGAGATTTTTTTTTTTTCTTTTTTTAAGTATCCATGCAATGTTGCTCATATCTTCCCCACCAAGTTGTGTCTGCCTCCTTGATTTTTGCCCTTTTTTTACAACACCTGTCAGGTTATTTTTGGCCTCTTTTGGTGCTTTGCACTGCACCTGGCTTCTGCCCAGACCACTTTCTTGTAGTCACCAAATTTCCCAATTTTCCCTTTTTTGGGGGTTTTTTGCAATTGCATTTCTTTTGATCATATCTCCTTTCCAGAGTGTTTGTAAGCCTTTCTTTGCAGGGTCGCAAGATTTGGTTTCCCTTCCCGAAAGGAAAGCAAATCTTGCGATTTTAATGGGGATCAATTGGACAAGCTTTGGGGCAAGTCCCTGCACTTGTTGGGCTGTCATGCCTTTTCATGGCTTTGGCTCTGGCTGAGATTTTTTTTTTCTTTTTTTTTTTTGAATGCATCCGTGCCATGTCCCTCATATCTTCCCCACCAAGTTGTATGTATCTCCTTGGATTTTGTTTTGCTTTTACAACACCTGTTAGCATTCTTTTAACTTTTTTTGGTGCTTTGCATTGCACCTGGCTTCTGCCCAGACCACTTTCTTGTAGTCACCAAATTTTCCATTTTTCTTTTTTTTTTTTTTTCAATTTTGTTTCCTTTGATCATATCTCCATTCCAGAGTGTGTGTAAGCCCTTCTTATTTGTTTTGGCCTTCAGCAGGGATCAATTCTGGCAAGGCTTGCTGTATGTTGTGCGTGTCCTTGCAGTTGTTTGCATGCCATGCCTTTTCATGGCTTTGGCTCTGGCTGAGATTTTTTTTTTTTCTTTTTTTAAGTATCCATGCAATGTTGCTCATATCTTCCCCACCAAGTTGTGTCTGCCTCCTTGATTTTTGCCCTTTTTTTACAACACCTGTCAGGTTATTTTTGGCCTCTTTTGGTGCTTTGCACTGCACCTGGCTTCTGCCCAGACCACTTTCTTGTAGTCACCAAATTTCCCAATTTTCCCTTTTTTGGGGGTTTTTTGCAATTGCATTTCTTTTGATCATATCTCCTTTCCAGAGTGTTTGTAAGCCTTTCTTTGCAGGGTCGCAAGATTTGGTTTCCCTTCCCGAAAGGAAACCAAATCTTGCGATTTTAATGGGGATCAATTGGACAGGCTTTGGGGCAAGTCCCTGCACTTGTTGGGCTGTCATGCCTTTTCATGGCTTTGGCTCTGGCTGAGATTTTTTTTTTTCTTTCTTTTTTTTTTGAATGCATCCGTGCCATGTCCCTCATATCTTCCCCACCAAGTTGTATGTACCTCCTTGGATTTTGTTTTGCTTTTACAACACCTGTTAGCATTCTTTTAACTGTTTTTGGTGCTTTGCACTGCACCTGGCTTCTGCCCAGACCACTTTCTTGTAGTCACCAAATTTTCCATTTTTCTTTTTCTTTTTTTTCAATTTTGTTTCCTTTGATCATATCTCCATTCCAGAGTGTGTGTAAGCCCTTCTTATTTGTTTTGGCCTTTAGCAGGGATCAATTCTGGCAAGGCTTGCTGTATGTTGTGCGTGTCCTTGCAGTTGTTTGCATGCCATGCCTTTTCATGGCTTTGACTTTGGCTGAGATTTTTTTTTTTCTTTTTTTAAGTATCCATGCAATGTTGCTCATATCTTCCCCACCAAGTTGTGTCTGCCTCCTTGATTTTTGCCCTTTTTTTACAACACCTGTCAGGTTATTTTTGGCCTCTTTTGGTGCTTTGCACTGCACCTGGCTTCTGCCCAGACCACTTTCTTGTAGTCACCAAATTTCCCAATTTTCCCTTTTTTGGGGGTTTTTTGCAATTGCATTTCTTTTGATCATATCTCCTTTCCAGAGTGTTTGTAAGCCTTTCTTTGCAGGGTCGCAAGATTTGGTTTCCCTTCCCGAAAGGAAACCAAATCTTGCGATTTTAATGGGGATCAATTGGACAAGCTTTGGGGCAAGTCCCTGCACTTGTTGGGCTGTCATGCCTTTTCATGGCTTTGGCTCTGGCTGAGATTTTTTTTTTTCTTTTTTTTTTTTGAATGCATCCGTGCCATGTCCCTCATATCTTCCCCACCAAGTTGTATGTACCTCCTTGGATTTTGTTTTGCTTTTACAACACCTGTTAGCATTCTTTTAACTTTTTTTCGTGCTTTGCATTGCACCTGGCTTCTGCCCAGACCACTTTCTTATAGTCACCAAATTTTCCATTTTTCTTTTTTTTTTTTTTTCAATTTTGTTTCCTTTGATCATATCTCCATTCCAGAGTGTGTGTAAGCCCTTCTTATTTGTTTTGGCCTTCAGCAGGGATCAATTCTGGCAAGGCTTGGTGTATGTTGTGCGTGTCCTTGCAGTTGTTTGCATGCCATGCCTTTTCATGGCTTTGACTTTGGCTGAGATTTTTTTTTTTCTTTTTTTAAGTATCCATGCAATGTCGCTCATATCTTCCCCACCAAGTTGTGTCTGCCTCCTTGATTTTTGCCCTTTTTTTACAACACCTGTCAGGTTATTTTTGGCCTTTTTTGGTGCTTTGCACTGCACCTCGCTTCTGCCCAGACCACTTTCTTGTAGTCACCAAATTTCCCAATTTTCCCTTTTTTGGGGGTTTTTGCAATTGCATTTCTTTTGATCATATCTCCTTTCCAGAGTGTCTGTAAGCCTTTCTTTGCAGGGTCGCAAGATTTGCTTTCCCTTCCCGAAAGGAAATTTCATTTCCTTTCGGGAAGGGAAACCAAATCTTGCGATTTTAATGGGGATCAATTGGACAAGCTTTGGGGCAAGTCCCTGCACTTGTTGGGCTGTCATGCCTTTTCATGGCTTTGGCTCTGGCTGAGATTTTTTTTTTTCTTTCTTTTTTTTTTTGAATGCATCCGTGCCATGTCCCTCATATCTTCCCCACCAAGTTGTATGTACCTCCTTGGATTTTGTTTTGCTTTTACAACACCTGTTAGCATTCTTTTAACTGTTTTTGGTGCTTTGCACTGCACCTGGCTTCTGCCCAGACCACTTTCTTGTAGTCACCAAATTTTCCATTTTTCTTTTTCTTTTTTTTCAATTTTGTTTCCTTTGATCATATCTCCATTCCAGAGTGTGTGTAAGCCATTCTTATTTGTTTTGGCCTTTAGCAGGGATCAATTCTGGCAAGGCTTGCTGTATGTTGTGCGTGTCCTTGCAGTTGTTTGCATGCCATGCCTTTTCATGGCTTTGACTTTGGCTGAGATTTTTTTTTTTCTTTTTTTAAGTATCCATGCAATGTCGCTCATATCTTCCCCACCAAGTTGTGTCTGCCTCCTTGATTTTTGCCCTTTTTTTACAACACCTGTCAGGTTATTTTTGGCCTTTTTTGGTGCTTTGCACTGCACCTCGCTTCTGCCCAGACCACTTTCTTGTAGTCACCAAATTTCCCAATTTTCCCTTTTTTGGGGGTTTTTGCAATTGCATTTCTTTTGATCATATCTCCTTTCCAGAGTGTCTGTAAGCCTTTCTTTGCAGGGTCGCAAGATTTGCTTTCCCTTCCCGAAAGGAAATTTCATTTCCTTTCGGGAAGGGAAAGCAAATCTTGCGATTTTAATGGGGATAAATTGGACAGGCTTTGGGACAAGTCCCTGCACTTGTTGGGCTGTCATGCCTTTTCATGGCTTTGGCTCTGGCTGAGATTTTTTTTTTTCTTTTTTTTTTTTGAATGCATCCGTGCCATGTCCCTCATATCTTCCCCACCAAGTTGTATGTACCTCCTTGGATTTTGTTTTGCTTTTACAACACCTGTTAGCATTCTTTTAACTTTTTTTGGTGCTTTGCACTGCACCTGGCTTCTGCCCAGACCACTTTCTTGTAGTCACCAAATTTTCCTTTTTTCTTTTTTTTTTTTTTTTCAATTTCCTTTCCTTCGATCATATCTCCATTCCAGAGTGTGTGTAAGCCCTTCTTATTTGTTTTGGCCTTCAGCAGGGATCAATTCTGGCAAGGCTTGGTGTATGTTGTGCGTGTCCCTGCAGTTGTTTGCATGCCATGCCTTTTCATGGCTTTGAGTGGGGCCGAGATTTTTTGTTTTTCTTTTTTTAAGTATCCATGCAATGTCGCTCATATCTTCCCCACCAAGTTGTGTCTGCCTCCTTGATTTTTGCCCTTTTTTTACAACACCTGTCAGGTTATTTTTGGCCTCTTTTGGTGCTTTGCACTGCACCTGGCTTCTGCCCAGACCACTTTCTTGTAGTCACCAAATTTCCCAACTTTCCCTTTTTTGGGGGTTTTTTGCAATTGCATTTCTTTTGATCATATCTCCTTTCCAGAGTGTTTGTAAGCCTTTCTTTGCAGGGTCGCAAGATTTGGTTTCCCTTCCCGAAAGGAAATGAAATTTCCTTTCGGGAAGGGAAACCAAATCTTGCGATTTTAATGGGGATCAATTGGACAGGCTTTGGGGCAAGTCCCTGCACTTGTTGGGCTGTCATGCCTTTTCATGGCTTTGGCTCTGGCTGAGATTTTTTTTTTCTTTTTTTTATTTTTGAATGCATCCGTGCCATGTCCCTCATATCTTCCCCACCAAGTTGTATGTACCTCCTTGGATTTTGTTTTGCTTTTACAACACCTGTCAGCATCCTTTTGGCCTCTTTTGGTGCTTTGCACTGCACCTGGCTTCTGCCCAGACCACTTTCTTGTAGTCACCAAATTTTCCATTTTTCTTTTTCGTTTTTTTCAATTTTGTTTCCTTTGATCATATCTCCATTCCAGAGTGTGTGTAAGCCCTTCTTATTTGTTTTGGCCTTCAGCAGGGATCAATTCTGGCAAGGCTTGCTGTATGTTGTGCGTGCCCCTGCAGTTGTTTGCATGCCATGCCTTTTCATGGCTTTGACTTGAGCCGAGATTTTTTTTTTTCTTTTTTTAAGTATCCATGCAATGTTGCTCATATCTTCCCCACCAAGTTGTGTCTGCCTCCTTGATTTTTGCCCTTTTTTTACAACACCTGTCAGGTTATTTTTGGCCTCTTTTGGTGCTTTGCACTGCACCTGGCTTCTGCCCAGACCACTTTCTTGTAGTCACCAAATTTCCCAACTTTCCCTTTTTTGGGGGTTTTTTGCAATTGCATTTCTTTTGATCATATCTCCTTTCCAGAGTGTTTGTAAGCCTTTCTTTGCAGGGTCGCAAGATTTGGTTTCCCTTCCCGAAAGGAAATGAAATTTCCTTTCGGGAAGGGAAACCAAATCTTGCGATTTTAATGGGGATCAATTGGACAAGCTTTGGGGCAAGTCCCTGCACTTGTTGGGCTGTCATGCCTTTTCATGGCTTTGGCTCTGGCTGAGATTTTTTTTTTCTTTTTTTTATTTTTGAATGCATCCGTGCCATGTCCCTCATATCTTCCCCACCAAGTTGTATGTACCTCCTTGGATTTTGTTTTGCTTTTACAACACCTGTCAGCATTCTTTTGGCCTTTTTTGGTGCTTTGCACTGCACCTGGCTTCTGCCCAGACCACTTTCTTGTAGTCACCAAATTTTCCATTTTTCTTTTTCGTTTTTTTCAATTTTGTTTCCTTTGATCATATCTCCATTCCAGAGTGTGTGTAAGCCCTTCTTATTTGTTTTGGCCTTCAGCAGGGATCAATTCTGGCAAGGCTTGCTGTATGTTGTGCGTGCCCCTGCAGTTGTTTGCATGCCATGCCTTTTCATGGCTTTGACTTGAGCCGAGATTTTTTTTTTTCTTTTTTTAAGTATCCATGCAATGTTGCTCATATCTTCCCCACCAAGTTGTGTCTGCCTCCTTGATTTTTGCCCTTTTTTTACAACACCTGTCAGGTTATTTTTGGCCTCTTTTGGTGCTTTGCACTGCACCTGGCTTCTGCCCAGACCACTTTCCTGTAGTCACCAAATTTTCCATTTTTCTTTTTTTTTTTTTTTTAATTTTGTTTCATTTGATCATATCTCCATTCCAGAGTGTGTGTAAGCCCTTCTTATTTGTTTTTCGCCTTCAGCAGGGATCAATTCTGGCAAGGCTTGGTGTATGTTGTGCGTGTCCTTCAGTTGTTTGCATGCCATGCCTTTTCATGGCTTTGACTTGGGCTGAGATTTTTTTTTTTCTTTTTTTAAGTATCCATGCAATGTGGCTCATATCTTCCCCACCAAGTTGTGTCTGCCTCCTTGATTTTTGCCCTTTTTTTACAACACCTGTCAGGTTATTTTTGGCCTCTTTTGGTGCTTTGCACTGCACCTGGCTTCTGCCCAGACCACTTTCTTGTAGTCACCAAATTTTCCATTTTTCTTTTTTTTTTTTTTCAATTTTGTTTCCTTTGATCATATCTCCATTCCAGAGTGTGTGTAAGCCCTTCTTATTTGTTTTGGCCTTCAGCAGGGATCAATTCTGGCAAGGCTTGGTGTATGTTGTGCGTGTCCCTGCAGTTGTTTGCATGCCATGCCTTTTCATGGCTTTGACTTTGGCTGAGATTTTTTTTTTTCTTTTTTTAAGTATCCATGCAATGTTGCTCATATCTTCCCCACCAAGTTGTGTCTGCCTCCTTGATTTTTGCCCTTTTTTTACAACACCTGTCAGGTTATTTTTGGCCTCTTTTGGTGCTTTGCACTGCACCTGGCTTCTGCCCAGACCACTTTCTTGTAGTCACCAAATTTCCCAACTTTCCCTTTTTTGGGGGTTTTTTGCAATTGCATTTCTTTTGATCATATCTCCTTTCCAGAGTGTTTGTAAGCCTTTCTTTGCAGGGTCGCAAGATTTGGTTTCCCTTCCCGAAAGGAAATGAAATTTCCTTTCGGGAAGGGAAACCAAATCTTGCGATTTTAATGGGGATCAATTGGACAAGCTTTGGGGCAAGTCCCTGCACTTGTTGGGCTGTCATGCCTTTTCATGGCTTTGGCTCTGGCTGAGATTTTTTTTTTCTTTTTTTTATTTTTGAATGCATCCGTGCCATGTCCCTCATATCTTCCCCACCAAGTTGTATGTACCTCCTTGGATTTTGTTTTGCTTTTACAACACCTGTCAGCATCCTTTTGGCCTCTTTTGGTGCTTTGCACTGCACCTGGCTTCTGCCCAGACCACTTTCTTGTAGTCACCAAATTTTCCATTTTTCTTTTTTTTTTTTTTTTCAATTTCCTTTCCTTTGATCATATCTCCATTCCAGAGTGTGTGTAAGCCCTTCTTATTTGTTTTGGCCTTCAGCAGGGATCAATTCTGGCAAGGCTTGGTGTATGTTGTGCGTGTCCCTGCAGTTGTTTGCATGCCATGCCTTTTCATGGCTTTGACTTTGGCTGAGATTTTTTTTTTTCTTTTTTTAAGTATCCATGCAATGTTGCTCATATCTTCCCCACCAAGTTGTGTCTGCCTCCTTGATTTTTGCCCTTTTTTTACAACACCTGTCAGGTTATTTTTGGCCTCTTTTGGTGCTTTGCACTGCACCTGGCTTCTGCCCAGACCACTTTCTTGTAGTCACCAAATTTCCCAATTTTCCCTTTTTTGGGGGTTTTTTGCAATTGCATTTCTTTTGATCATATCTCCTTTCCAGAGTGTTTGTAAGCCTTTCTTTGCAGGGTCGCAAGATTTGGTTTCCCTTCCCGAAAGGAAACCTAATCTTGCGATTTTAATGGGGATCAATTGGACAAGCTTTGGGGCAAGTGCCTGCACTTGTTGGGCTGTCATGCCTTTTCATGGCTTTGGCTCTGGCTGAGATTTTTTTTTTTCTTTTTTTTTTTTGAATGCATCCGTGCCATGTCCCTCATATCTTCCCCACCAAGTTGTATGTACCTCCTTGGATTTTGTTTTGCTTTTACAACACCTGTTAGCATTCTTTTAACTTTTTTTCGTGCTTTGCATTGCACCGGGCTTCTGCACAGACCACTTTCTTGTAGTCACCAAATTTTCCATTTTTCTTTTTTTTTTTTTTTCAATTTTGTTTCCTTTGATCATATCTCCATTCCAGAGTGTGTGTAAGCCCTTCTTATTTGTTTTGGCCTTCAGCAGGGATCAATTCTGGCAAGGCTTGCTGTATGTTGTGCGTGTCCTTGCAGTTGTTTGCATGCCATGCCTTTTCATGGCTTTGACTTTGGCTGAGATTTTTTTTTTTCTTTTTTTAAGTATCCATGCAATGTCGCTCATATCTTCCCCACCAAGTTGTGTCTGCCTCCTTGATTTTTGCCCTTTTTTTACAACACCTGTCAGGTTATTTTTGGCCTTTTTTGGTGCTTTGCACTGCACCTGGCTTCTGCCCAGACCACTTTCTTGTAGTCACCAAATTTCCCAATTTTCCCTTTTTTGGGGGTTTTTGCAATTGCATTTCTTTTGATCATATCTCCTTTCCAGAGTGTCTGTAAGCCTTTCTTTGCAGGGTCGCAAGATTTGGTTTCCCTTCCCGAAAGGAAATTTCATTTCCTTTCGGGAAGGGAAAGCAAATCTTGCGATTTTAATGGGGATCAATTGGACAGGCTTTGGGACAAGTCCCTGCACTTGTTGGGCTGTCATGCCTTTTCATGGCTTTGGCTCTGGCTGAGATTTTTTTTTTTCTTTTTTTTTATTTTTGAATGCATCTGTGCCATGTCCCTCATATCTTCCCCACCAAGTTGTATGTACCTCCTTGGATTTTGTTTTGCTTTTACAACACCTGTCAGGTTATTTTTGGCCTCTTTTGGTGCTTTGCACTGCACCTGGCTTCTGCCCAGACCACTTTCTTGTAGTCACCAAATTATCCATTTTTCTTTTTCTTTTTTTTCAATTTTGTTTCCTTTGATCTTATCTCCATTCCAGAGTGTGTGTAAGCCATTCTTATTTGTTTTGGCCTTCAGCAGGGATCAATTCTGGCAAGGCTTGCTGTATGTTGTGCGTGTCCTTGCAGTTTTTTGCATGCCATGCCTTTTCATGGCTTTGGCTCTTGCTGAGATTTTTTTTTTTTTCTTTATTTAAGTATCCATGCAATGTTGCTCATATCTTCCCCACCAACTTGTGTCTGCCTCCTTGATTTTTGCCCTTTTTTTACAACACCTGTCAGGTTATTTTTGGCCTCTTTTGGTGCTTTGCACTGCACCTGGCTTCTGCCCAGACCACTTTCTTGTAGTCACCAAATTTCCCAACTTTCCCTTTTTTGGGGGTTTTTTGCAATTGCATTTCTTTTGATCATATCTCCTTTCCAGAGTGTTTGTAAGCCTTTCTTTGCAGGGTCGCAAGATTTGGTTTCCCTTCCCGAAAGGAAATGAAATTTCCTTTCGGGAAGGGAAACCAAACCTTGCGATTTTAATGGGGATCAACTGGACAAGCTTTGGGGCAAGTCCCTGCACTTGTTGGGCTGTCATGCCTTTTCATGGCTTTGGCTCTGGCTGAGATTTTTTTTTTCTTTTTTTTTATTTTTGAATGCATCCGTGCCATGTCCCTCATATCTTCCCCACCAAGTTGTATGTACCTCCTTGGATTTTGTTTTGCTTTTACAACACCTGTCAGCATCCTTTTGGCCTTTTTTGGTGCTTTGCACTGCACCTGGCTTCTGCACAGACCACTTTCTTGTAGTCACCAAATTTTCCATTTTTCTTTTTTTTTTTTTCAATTTTGTTTCCTTTGATCTTATCTCCATTCCAGAGTGTGTGTAAGCCCTTCTTTTTTGTTTTGGCCTTCAGCAGGGATCAATTCTGGCAAGGCTTGCTGTATGTTGTGCGTGTCCTTGCAGTTGTTTGCATGCCATGCCTTTTCATGGCTTTGACTTTGGCTGAGATTTTTTTTTTTCTTTTTTTAAGTATCCATGCAATGTTGCTCATATCTTCCCCACCAAGTTGTGTCTGCCTCCTTGATTTTTGCCCTTTTTTTACAACACCTGTCAGGTTATTTTTGGCCTCTTTTGGTGCTTTGCACTGCACCTGGCTTCTGCCCAGACCACTTTCTTGTAGTCACCAAATTTCCCAACTTTCCCTTTTTTGGGGGTTTTTTGCAATTGCATTTCTTTTGATCATATCTCCTTTCCAGAGTGTTTGTAAGCCTTTCTTTGCAGGGTCGCAAGATTTGGTTTCCCTTTCCGAAAGGAAATGAAATTTCCTTTCGGGAAGGGAAACCAAATCTTGCGATTTTAATGGGGATCAATTGGACAGGCTTTGGGGCAAGTCCCTGCACTTGTTGGGCTGTCATGCCTTTTCATGGCTTTGGCTCTGGCTGAGATTTTTTTTTTCTTTTTTTTTATTTTTGAATGCATCCGTGCCATGTCCCTCATATATTCCCAACCAAGTTGTATGTACCTCCTTGGATTTTGTTTTGCTTTTACAACACCTGTCAGGTTATTTTTGGCCTCTTTTGGTGCTTTGCACTGCACCTGGCTTCTGCCCAGACCACTTTCTTGTAGTCACCAAATTTTCCATTTTTCTTTTTCTTTTTTTTCAATTTTGTTTCCTTTGATCATATCTCCATTCCAGAGTGTGTGTAAGCCCTTCTTATTTGTTTTGGCCTTCAGCAGGGATCAATTCTGGCAAGGCTTGCTGTATGTTGTGCGTGTCCTTGCAGTTGTTTGCATGCCATGCCTTTTCATGGCTTTGGCTCTGGCTGAGATTTTTTTTTTTTCTTTATTTAAGTATCCATGCAATGTTGCTCATATCTTCCCCACCAAGTTGTGTCTGCCTCCTTGATTTTTGCCCTTTTTTTACAACACCTGTCAGGTTATTTTTGGCCTCTTTTGGTGCTTTGCACTGCACCTGGCTTCTGCCCAGACCACTTTCTTGTAGTCACCAAATTTCCCAACTTTCCCTTTTTTGGGGGTTTTTTGCAATTGCATTTCTTTTGATCATATCTCCTTTCCAGAGTGTTTGTAAGCCTTTCTTTGCAGGGTCGCAAGATTTGGTTTCCCATCCCGAAAGGAAATGAAATTTCCTTTCGGGAAGGGAAACCAAATCTTGCGATTTTAATGGGGATCAATTGGACAAGCTTTGGGGCAAGTCCCTGCACTTGTTGGGCTGTCATGCCTTTTCATGGCTTTGGCTCTGGCTGAGATTTTTTTTTTCTTTTTTTTTATTTTTGAATGCATCAGTGCCATGTCCCTCATATCTTCCCAACCAAGTTGTATGTACCTCCTTGGATTTTGTTTTGCTTTTACAACACCTGTCAGCATTCTTTTGGCCTTTTTTGGTGCTTTGCACTGCACCTGGCTTCTGCACAGACCACTTTCTTGTAGTCACCAAATTTTCCATTTTTCTTTTTTTTTTTTTCAATTTTGTTTCCTTTGATCTTATCTCCATTCCAGAGTGTGTGTAAGCCCTTCTTATTTGTTTTGGCCTTCAGCAGGGATCAATTCTGGCAAGGCTTGCTGTATGTTGTGCGTGTCCCTGCAGTTGTTTGCATGCCATGCCTTTTCATGGCTTTGACTTTGGCTGAGATTTTTTTTTTTTCTTTTTTTAAGTATCCATGCAATGTTGCTCATATCTTCCCCACCAAGTTGTGTCTGCCTCCTTGATTTTTGCCCTTTTTTTACAACACCTGTCAGATTATTTTTGGCCTCTTTTGGTGCTTTGCACTGCACCTGGCTTCTGCCCAGACCACTTTCTTGTAGTCACCAAATTTCCCAACTTTCCCTTTTTTGGGGGTTTTTTGCAATTGCATTTCTTTTGATCATATCTCCTTTCCAGAGTGTTTGTAAGCCTTTCTTTGCAGGGTCGCAAGATTTGGTTTCCCTTCCCGAAAGGAAATGAAATTTCCTTTCGAGAAGGGAAACCAAATCTTGCGATTTTAATGGGGATCAATTGGACAGGCTTTGGGGCAAGTCCCTGCACTTGTTGGGCTGTCATGCCTTTTCATGGCTTTGGCTCTGGCTGAGATTTTTTTTTTCTTTTTTTTTATTTTTGAATGCATCAGTGCCATGTCCCTCATATCTTCCCAACCAAGTTGTATGTACCTCCTTGGATTTTGTTTTGCTTTTACAACACCTGTCAGCATTCTTTTGGCCTTTTTTGGTGCTTTGCACTGCACCTGGCTTCTGCACAGACCACTTTCTTGTAGTCACCAAATTTTCCATTTTTCTTTTTTTTTTTTTCAATTTTGTTTCCTTTGATCTTATCTCCATTCCAGAGTGTGTGTAAGCCCTTCTTATTTGTTTTGGCCTTCAGCAGGGATCAATTCTGGCAAGGCTTGCTGTATGTTGTGCGTGTCCTTGCAGTTGTTTGCATGCCATGCCTTTTCATGGCTTTGACTTTGGCTGAGATTTTTTTTTTCTTTTTTTAAGTATCCATGCAATGTTGCTCATATCTTCCCCACCAAGTTGTGTCTGCCTCCTTGATTTTTGCCCTTTTTTTACAACACCTCTCAGGTTATTTTTGGCCTTTTTTGGTGCTTTGCACTGCACCTGGCTTCTGCCCAGACCACTTTCTTGTAGTCACCAAATTTTCCATTTTTCTTTTTCTTTTTTTTCAATTTTGTTTCCTTTGATCATATCTCCATTCCAGAGTGTTTTTAAGCCCCTCTTATTTGTTTTAGCCTTCAGCAGGGATCAATTCTGGCAAGGCTTGGTGTATGTTGTGCGTGTCCTTGCAGTTGTTTGCATGCCATGCCTTTTCATGGCTTTGACTTTGGCTGAGATTTTTTTTTTCTTTTTTTAAGTATCCATGCAATGTCGCTCATATCTTCCCCACCAAGTTGTGTCTGCCTCCTTGATTTTTGCCCTTTTTTTACAACACCTGTACGGTTATTTTTAGCCTTTTTTGGTGCTTTGCACTGCACCTGGCTTCTGCCCAGACCACTTTCTTGTAGTCACCAAATTTCCCAATTTTCCCTTTTTTGGGGGTTTTTTGCAATTGCATTTCTTTTGATCATATCTCCTTTCCAGAGTGTTTGTAAGCCTTTCTTTGCAGGGTCGCAAGATTTGCTTTCCCTTCCCGAAAGGAAATGAAATTTCCTTTCGGGAAGGGAAAGCAAATCGTGCGATTTTAATGGGGATCAACTGGACAAGCTTTGGGGCAAGTCCCTGCACTTGTTGGGCTGTCATGCCTTTTCATGGCTTTGGCTCTGGCTGAGATTTTTTTTTTCTTTTTTTTTATTTTTGAATGCATCCGTGCCATGTCCCTCATATCTTCCCCACCAAGTTGTATGTACCTCCTTGGATTTTGTTTTGCTTTTACAACACCTGTCAGCATCCTTTTGGCCTTTTTTGGTGCTTTGCACTGCACCTGGCTTCTGCACAGACCACTTTCTTGTAGTCACCAAATTTTCCATTTTTCTTTTTTTTTTTTCAATTTTGTTTCCTTTGATCTTATCTCCATTCCAGAGTGTGTGTAAGCCCTTCTTATTTGTTTTGGCCTTCAGCAGGGATCAATTCTGGCAAGGCTTGGTGTATGTTGTGCGTGTCCTTGCAGTTGTTTGCATGCCATGCCTTTTCATGGCTTTGACTTTGGCTGAGATTTTTTTTTTCTTTTTTTAAGTATCCATGCAATGTCGCTCATATCTTCCCCACCAAGTTGTGTCTGCCTCCTTGATTTTTGCCCTTTTTTTACAACACCTGTCAGGTTATTTTTAGCCTTTTTTGGTGCTTTGCACTGCACCTGGCTTCTGCCCAGACCACTTTCTTGTAGTCACCAAATTTCCCAATTTTCCCTTTTTTGGGGGTTTTTTGCAATTGCATTTCTTTTGATCATATCTCCTTTCCAGAGTGTTTGTAAGCCTTTCTTTGCAGGGTCGCAAGATTTGCTTTCCCTTCCCGAAAGGAAATGAAATTTCCTTTCGGGAAGGGAAACCAAATCGTGCGATTTTAATGGGGATCAACTGGACAAGCTTTGGGGCAAGTCCCTGCACTTGTTGGGCTGTCATGCCTTTTCATGGCTTTGGCTCTGGCTGAGATTTTTTTTTTCTTTTTTTTTATTTTTGAATGCATCCGTGCCATGTCCCTCATATCTTCCCCACCAAGTTGTATGTACCTCCTTGGATTTTGTTTTGCTTTTACAACACCTGTCAGCATCCTTTTGGCCTTTTTTGGTGCTTTGCACTGCACCTGGCTTCTGCACAGACCACTTTCTTGTAGTCACCAAATTTTCCATTTTTCTTTTTTTTTTTTTCAATTTTGTTTCCTTTGATCTTATCTCCATTCCAGAGTGTGTGTAAGCCCTTCTTATTTGTTTTGGCCTTCAGCAGGGATCAATTCTGGCAAGGCTTGCTGTATGTTGTGCGTGTCCTTGCAGTTGTTTGCATGCCATGCCTTTTCATGGCTTTGACTTTGGCTGAGATTTTTTTTTTCTTTTTTTAAGTATCCATGCAATGTCGCTCATATCTTCCCCACCAAGTTGTGTCTGCCTCCTTGATTTTTGCCCTTTTTTTACAACACCTGTCAGGTTATTTTTGGCCTCTTTTGGTGCTTTGCACTGCACCTGGCTTCTGCCCAGACCACTTTCTTGTAGTCACCAAATTTCCCAATTTTCCCTTTTTTGGGGGTTTTTGCAATTGCATTTCTTTTGATCCTATCTCCTTTCCAGAGTGTCTGTAAGCCTTTCTTTGCAGGGTCGCAAGATTTGCTTTCCCTTCCCGAAAGGAAATTTCATTTCCTTTCGAGAAGGGAAAGCAAATCTTGCGATTTTAATGGGGATCAATTGGACAGGCTTTGGGACAAGTCCCTGCACTTGTTGGGCTGTCATGCCTTTTCATGGCTTTGGCTCTGGCTGAGATTTTTTTTTTTCTTTTTTTTTTTTGAATGCATCCGTGCCATGTCCCTCATATCTTCCCCACCAAGTTGTATGTACCTCCTTGGATTTTGTTTTGCTTTTACAACACCTGTTAGCATTCTTTTAACTTTTTTTGGTGCTTTGCACTGCACCTGGCTTCTGCCCAGACCACTTTCTTGTAGTCACCAAATTTTCCATTTTTCTTTTTTTTTTTTTTTCAATTTCCTTTCCTTTGATCATATCTCCATTCCAGAGTGTGTGTAAGCCCTTCTTATTTGTTTTGGCCTTCAGCAGGGATCAATTCTGGCAAGGCTTGCTGTATGTTGTGCGTGTCCTTGCAGTTGTTTGCATGCCATGCCTTTTCATGGCTTTGACTTTGGCTGAGATTTTTTTTTTCTTTTTTTAAGTATCCATGCAATGTCGCTCATATCTTCCCCACCAAGTTGTGTCTGCCTCCTTGATTTTTGCCCTTTTTTTACAACACCTGTACGGTTATTTTTAGCCTTTTTTGGTGCTTTGCACTGCACCTGGCTTCTGCCCAGACCACTTTCTTGTAGTCACCAAATTTCCCAATTTTCCCTTTTTTGGGGTTTTTTTGCAATTGCATTTCTTTTGATCATATCTCCTTTCCAGAGTGTTTGTAAGCCTTTCTTTGCAGGGTCGCAAGATTTGGTTTCCCTTCCCGAAAGGAAATGAAATTTCCTTTCGGGAAGGGAAAGCAAATCGTGCGATTTTAATGGGGATCAACTGGACAAGCTTTGGGGCAAGTCCCTGCACTTGTTGGGCTGTCATGCCTTTTCATGGCTTTGGCTCTGGCTGAGATTTTCTTTTTCTTTTTTTTTATTTTTGAATGCATCCGTGCCATGTCCCTCATATCTTCCCCACCAAGTTGTATGTACCTCCTTGGATTTTGTTTTGCTTTTACAACACCTGTCAGCATCCTTTTGGCCTTTTTTGGTGCTTTGCACTGCACCTGGCTTCTGCACAGACCACTTTCTTGTAGTCACCAAATTTTCCATTTTTCTTTTTTTTTTTTTCAATTTTGTTTCCTTTGATCTTATCTCCATTCCAGAGTGTGTGTAAGCCCTTCTTATTTGTTTTGGCCTTCAGCAGGGATCAATTCTGGCAAGGCTTGCTGTATGTTGTGCGTGTCCTTGCAGTTGTTTGCATGCCATGCCTTTTCATGGCTTTGACTTTGGCTGAGATTTTTTTTTTCTTTTTTTAAGTATCCATGCAATGTTGCTCATATCTTCCCCACCAAGTTGTGCCTGCCTCCTTGATTTTTGCCCTTTTTTTACAACACCTGTCAGGTTATTTTTGGCCTCTTTTGGTGCTTTGCACTGCACCTGGCTTCTGCCCAGACCACTTTCTTGTAGTCACCAAATTTTCCTTTTTTCTTTTTTTTTTTTTTTCAATTTTGTTTCCTTTGATCATATCTCCATTCCAGAGTGTTTTTAAGCCCCTCTTATTTGTTTTAGCCTTCAGCAGGGATCAATTCTGGCAAGGCTTGGTGTATGTTGTGCGTGTCCTTGCAGTTGTTTGCATGCCATGCCTTTTCATGGCTTTGACTTTGGCTGAGATTTTTTTTTTCTTTTTTTAAGTATCCATGCAATGTCGCTCATATCTTCCCCACCAAGTTGTGTCTGCCTCCTTGATTTTTGCCCTTTTTTTACAACACCTGTACGGTTATTTTTAGCCTTTTTTGGTGCTTTGCACTGCACCTGGCTTCTGCCCAGACCACTTTCTTGTAGTCACCAAATTTCCCAATTTTCCCTTTTTTGGGGGTTTTTTGCAATTGCATTTCTTTTGATCATATCTCCTTTCCAGAGTGTTTGTAAGCCTTTCTTTGCAGGGTCGCAAGATTTGCTTTCCCTTCCCGAAAGGAAATGAAATTTCCTTTCGGGAAGGGAAAGCAAATCGTGCGATTTTAATGGGGATCAACTGGACAAGCTTTGGGGCAAGTCCCTGCACTTGTTGGGCTGTCATGCCTTTTCATGGCTTTGGCTCTGGCTGAGATTTTTTTTTTCTTTTTTTTTATTTTTGAATGCATCCGTGCCATGTCCCTCATATCTTCCCCACCAAGTTGTATGTACCTCCTTGGATTTTGTTTTGCTTTTACAACACCTGTCAGCATCCTTTTGGCCTTTTTTGGTGCTTTGCACTGCACCTGGCTTCTGCACAGACCACTTTCTTGTAGTCACCAAATTTTCCATTTTTCTTTTTTTTTTTTTCAATTTTGTTTCCTTTGATCTTACCTCCATTCCAGAGTGTGTGTAAGCCCTTCTTATTTGTTTTGGCCTTCAGCAGGGATCAATTCTGGCAAGGCTTGGTGTATGTTGTGCGTGTCCTTGCAGTTGTTTGCATGCCATGCCTTTTCATGGCTTTGACTTTGGCTGAGATTTTTTTTTTCTTTTTTTAAGTATCCATGCAATGTCGCTCATATCTTCCCCACCAAGTTGTGTCTGCCTCCTTGATTTTTGCCCTTTTTTTACAACACCTGTCAGGTTATTTTTGGCCTCTTTTGGTGCTTTGCACTGCACCCGGCTTCTGCCCAGACCACTTTCTTGTAGTCACCAAATTTCCCAATTTTCCCTTTTTTGGGGGTTTTTGCAATTGCATTTCTTTTGATCCTATCTCCTTTCCAGAGTGTCTGTAAGCCTTTCTTTGCAGGGTCGCAAGATTTGCTTTCCCTTCCCGAAAGGAAATTTCATTTCCTTTCGGGAAGGGAAAGCAAATCTTGCGATTTTAATGGGGATCAATTGGACAGGCTTTGGGACAAGTCCCTGCACTTGTTGGGCTGTCATGCCTTTTCATGGCTTTGGCTCTGGCTGAGATTTTTTTTTTCTTTTTTTTTATTTTTGAATGCATCCGTGCCATGTCCCTCATATCTTCCCCACCAAGTTGTATGTACCTCCTTGGATTTTGTTTTGCTTTTACAACACCTGTTAGCATTCTTTTAACTTTTTTTGGTGCTTTGCACTGCACCTGGCTTCTGCCCAGACCACTTTCTTGTAGTCACCAAATTTTCCATTTTTCTTTTTTTTTTTTTTTCAATTTCCTTTCCTTTGATCATATCTCCATTCCAGAGTGTGTGTAAGCCCTTCTTATTTGTTTTGGCCTTCAGCAGGGATCAATTCTGGCAAGGCTTGGTGTATGTTGTGCGTGTCCCTGCAGTTGTTTGCATGCCATGCCTTTTCATGGCTTTGACTTGGGCCGAGATTTTTTTTTTTTCTTTTTTTAAGTATCCATGCAATGTTGCTCATATCTTCCCCACCAAGTTGTGTCTGCCTCCTTGATTTTTGCCCTTTTTTTACAACACCTGTCAGGTTATTTTTGGCCTCTTTTGGTGCTTTGCACTGCACCTGGCTTCTGCCCAGACCACTTTCTTGTAGTCACCAAATTTTCCATTTTTCTTTTTCTTTTTTTTCAATTTTGTTTCCTTTGATCATATCTCCATTCCAGAGTGTGTGTAAGCCCTTCTTATTTGTTTTGGCCTTCAGCAGGGATCAATTCTGGCAAGGCTTGCTGTATGTTGTGCGTGTCCTTGCAGTTGTTTGCATGCCATGCCTTTTCATGGCTTTGACTTTGGCTGAGATTTTTTTTTTCTTTTTTTAAGTATCCATGCAATGTCGCTCATATCTTCCCCACCAAGTTGTGTCTGCCTCCTTGATTTTTGCCCTTTTTTTACAACACCTGTCAGGTTATTTTTAGCCTTTTTTGGTGCTTTGCACTGCACCTGGCTTCTGCCCAGACCACTTTCTTGTAGTCACCAAATTTCCCAATTTTCCCTTTTTTGGGGTTTTTTTGCAATTGCATTTCTTTTGATCATATCTCCTTTCCAGAGTGTTTGTAAGCCTTTCTTTGCAGGGTCGCAAGATTTGGTTTCCCTTCCCGAAAGGAAATGAAATTTCCTTTCGGGAAGGGAAAGCAAATCGTGCGATTTTAATGGGGATCAACTGGACAAGCTTTGGGGCAAGTCCCTGCACTTGTTGGGCTGTCATGCCTTTTCATGGCTTTGGCTCTGGCTGAGATTTTTTTTTTCTTTTTTTTTATTTTTGAATGCATCCGTGCCATGTCCCTCATATCTTCCCCACCAAGTTGTATGTACCTCCTTGGATTTTGTTTTGCTTTTACAACACCTGTCAGCATCCTTTTGGCCTTTTTTGGTGCTTTGCACTGCACCTGGCTTCTGCACAGACCACTTTCTTGTAGTCACCAAATTTTCCATTTTTCTTTTTTTTTTTTTCAATTTTGTTTCCTTTGATCTTATCTCCATTCCAGAGTGTGTGTAAGCCCTTCTTATTTGTTTTGGCCTTCAGCAGGGATCAATTCTGGCAAGGCTTGCTGTATGTTGTGCGTGTCCTTGCAGTTGTTTGCATGCCATGCCTTTTCATGGCTTTGACTTTGGCTGAGATTTTTTTTTTCTTTTTTTAAGTATCCATGCAATGTTGCTCATATCTTCCCCACCAAGTTGTGTCTGCCTCCTTGATTTTTGCCCTTTTTTTACAACACCTGTCAGGTTATTTTTGGCCTCTTTTGGTGCTTTGCACTGCACCTGGCTTCTGCCCAGACCACTTTCTTGTAGTCACCAAATTTTCCTTTTTTCTTTTTTTTTTTTTTTCAATTTTGTTTCCTTTGATCATATCTCCATTCCAGAGTGTGTGTAAGCCCTTCTTCTTTGTTTTGGCCTTCAGCAGGGATCAATTCTGGCAAGGCTTGGTGTATGTTGTGCGTGTCCTTGCAGTTGTTTGCATGCCATGCCTTTTCATGGCTTTGGCTCTGGCTGAGATTTTTTTTTTTCTTTATTTAAGTATCCATGCAATGTTGCTCATATCTTCCCCACCAAGTTGTGTCTGCCTCCTTGATTTTTGCCCTTTTTTTACAACACCTGTCAGGTTATTTTTGGCCTCTTTTGGTGCTTTGCACTGCACCTGGCTTCTGCCCAGACCACTTTCTTGTAGTCACCAAATTTCCCAACTTTCCCTTTTTTGGGGTTTTTTGCAATTGCATTTCTTTTGATCATATCTCCTTTCCAGAGTGTTTGTAAGCCTTTCTTTGCAGGGTCGCAAGATTTGGTTTCCCTTCCCGAAAGGAAATGAAATTTCCTTTCGGGAAGGGAAACCAAATCTTGCGATTTTAATGGGGATCAATTGGACAGGCTTTGGGGCAAGTCCCTGCACTTGTTGGGCTGTCATGCCTTTTCATGGCTTTGGCTCTGGCTGAGATTTTTTTTTTCTTTTTTTTTATTTTTGAATGCATCCGTGCCATGTCCCTCATATCTTCCCCACCAAGTTGTATGTACCTCCTTGGATTTTGTTTTGCTTTTACAACACCTGTCAGCATCCTTTTGGCCTCTTTTGGTGCTTTGCACTGCACCTGGCTTCTGCCCAGACCACTTTCTTGTAGTCACCAAATTTTCCATTTTTCTTTTTCTTTTTTTTCAATTTTGTTTCCTTTGATCATATCTCCATTCCAGAGTGTTTGTAAGCCCCTCTTATTTGTTTTGGCCTTCAGCAGGGATCAATTCTGGCAAGGCTTGCTGTATGTTGTGCGTGTCCCTGCAGTTGTTTGCATGCCATGCCTTTTCATGGCTTTGACTTTGGCTGAGATTTTTTTTTTTCTTTTTTTAAGTATCCATGCAATGTTGCTCATATCTTCCCCACCAAGTTGTGTCTGCCTCCTTGATTTTTGCCCTTTTTTTACAACACCTGTCAGGTTATTTTTGGCCTCTTTTGGTGCTTTGCACTGCACCTGGCTTCTGCCCAGACCACTTTCTTGTAGTCACCAAATTTCCCAATTTTCCCTTTTTTGGGGGTTTTTTGCAATTGCATTTCTTTTGATCATATCTCCTTTCCAGAGTGTTTGTAAGCCTTTCTTTGCAGGGTCGCAAGATTTGGTTTCCCTTCCCGAAAGGAAACCAAATCTTGCGATTTTAATGGGGATCAATTGGACAAGCTTTGGGGCAAGTCCCTGCACTTGTTGGGCTGTCATGCCTTTTCATGGCTTTGGCTCTGGCTGAGATTTTTTTTTTCTTTTTTTTTTTTGAATGCATCCGTTCCATGTCCCTCATATCTTCCCCACCAAGTTGTATGTACCTCCTTGGATTTTGTTTTGCTTTTACAACACCTGTTAGCATTCTTTTAACTTTTTTTGGTGCTTTGCATTGCACCGGGCTTCTGCCCAGACCACTTTCTTGTAGTCACCAAATTTTCCGTTTTTCTTTTTTTTTTTTTTTCAATTTTGTTTCCTTTGATCATATCTCCATTCCAGAGTGTGTGTAAGCCCTTCTTATTTGTTTTGGCCTTCAGCAGGGATCAATTCTGGCAAGGCTTGGTGTATGTTGTGCGTGTCCTTGCAGTTGTTTGCATGCCATGCCTTTTCATGGCTTTGACTTGGGCCGAGATTTTTTTTTTTCTTTTTTTAAGTATCCATGCAATGTTGCTCATATCTTCCCCACCAAGTTGTGTCTGCCTCCTTGATTTTTGCCCTTTTTTTACAACACCTGTCAGGTTATTTTTGGCCTCTTTTGGTGCTTTGCACTGCACCTGGCTTCTGCCCAGACCACTTTCTTGTAGTCACCAAATTTTCCATTTTTCTTTTTTTTTTTTTTCAATTTTGTTTCCTTTGATCATATCTCCATTCCAGAGTGTGTGTAAGCCATTCTTATTTGTTTTGGCCTTCAGCAGGGATCAATTCTGGCAAGGCTTGGTGTATGTTCTGCGTGTCCTTGCAGTTGTTTGCATGCCATGCCTTTTCATGGCTTTGGCTCTGGCTGAGATTTTTTTTTTTTTCTTTTTTTAAGTATCCATGCAATGTTGCTCATATCTTCCCCACCAAGTTGTGTCTGCCTCCTTGATTTTTGCCCTTTTTTTACAACACCTGTCAGGTTATTTTTGGCCTCTTTTGGTGCTTTGCACTGCACCTGGCTTCTGCCCAGACCACTTTCTTGTAGTCACCAATTTCCCAACTTTCCTTTTTTTGGGGGTTTTTTGCAATTGCATTTCTTTCGATCATATCTCCTTTCCAGAGTGTTTGTAAGCCTTTCTTTGCAGGGTCGCAAGATTTGGTTTCCCTTCCCGAAAGGAAATGAAATTTCCTTTCGGGAAGGGAAACCAAATCTTGCGATTTTAATGGGGATCAATTGGACAGGCTTTGGGGCAAGTCCCTGCACTTGTTGGGCTGTCATGCCTTTTCATGGCTTTGGCTCTGGCTGAGATTTTTTTTTCTTTTTTTTTATTTTTGAATGCATCCGTGCCATGTCCCTCATATCTTCCCAACCAAGTTGTATGTACCTCCTTGGATTTTGTTTTGCTTTTACAACACCTGTTAGCATTCTTTTAACTTTTTTTGGTGCTTTGCACTGCACCTGGCTTCTGCCCAGACCACTTTCTTGTAGTCACCAAATTTTCCATTTTTCTTTTTTTTTTTTTTTCAATTTTGTTTCCTTTGATCATATCTCCATTCCAGAGTGTGTGTAAGCCCTTCTTATTTGTTTTGGCCTTCAGCAGGGATCAATTCTGGCAAGGCTTGCTGTATGTTGTGGGTGTCCCTGCAGTTGTTTGCATGCCATGCCTTTTCATGGCTTTGACTTTGGCTGAGATTTTTTTTTTTCTTTTTTTAAGTATCCATGCAATGTTGCTCATATCTTCCCCACCAAGTTGTGTCTGCCTCCTTGATTTTTGCCCTTTTTTTACAACACCTGTCAGGTTATTTTTGGCCTCTTTTGGTGCTTTGCACTGCACCTGGCTTCTGCCCAGACCACTTTCTTGTAGTCACCAAATTTTCCATTTTTCTTTTTTTTTTTTTTTTTCAATTTTGTTTCCTTTGATCATATCTCCATTCCAGAGTGTGTGTAAGCCCTTCTTATTTGTTTTTCGCCTTCAGCAGGGATCAATTCTGGCAAGGCTTGCTGTATGTTGTGCGTGTCCTTCAGTTGTTTGCATGCCATGCCTTTTCATGGCTTTGACTTTGGCTGAGATTTTTTTTTTTCTTTTTTTAAGTATCCATGCAATGTTGCTCATATCTTCCCCACCAAGTTGTGTCTGCCTCCTTGATTTTTGCCCTTTTTTTACAACACCTGTCAGGTTATTTTTGGCCTCTTTTGGTGCTTTGCACTGCACCTGGCTTCTGCCCAGACCACTTTCTTGTAGTAACCAAATTTCCCAACTTTCCCTTTTTTGGGGGTTTTTTGCAATTGCATTTCTTTTGATCATATCTCCTTTCCAGAGTGTTTGTAAGCCTTTCTTTGCAGGGTCGCAAGATTTGGTTTCCCTTCCCGAAAGGAAATGAAATTTCCTTTCGGGAAGGGAAACCAAATCTTGCGATTTTAATGGGGATCAATTGGACAGGCTTTGGGGCAAGTCCCTGCACTTGTTGGGCTGTCATGCCTTTTCATGGCTTTGGCTCTGGCTGAGATTATTTTTTTCTTTTTTTTATTTTTGAATGCATCCGTGCCATGTCCCTCATATCTTCCCCACCAAGTTGTATGTACCTCCTTGGATTTTGTTTTGCTTTTACAACACCTGTTAGCATTCTTTTAACTTTTTTTGGTGCTTTGCATTGCACCGGGCTTCTGCCCAGACCACTTTCTTGTAGTCACCAAATTTTCCATTTTTCTTTTTTTTTTTTTTTCAATTTTGTTTCCTTTGATCATATCTCCATTCCAGAGTGTGTGTAAGCCCTTCTTATTTGTTTTGGCCTTCAGCAGGGATCAATTCTGGCAAGGCTTGCTGTATGTTGTGCGTGTCCCTGCAGTTGTTTGCATGCCATGCCTTTTCATGGCTTTGACTTTGGCTGAGATTTTTTTTTTTCTTTTTTTAAGTATCCATGCAATGTTGCTCATATCTTCCCCACCAAGTTGTGTCTGCCTCCTTGATTTTTGCCCTTTTTTTACAACACCTGTCAGGTTATTTTTGGCCTCTTTTGGTGCTTTGCACTGCACCTGGCTTCTGCCCAGACCACTTTCTTGTAGTCACCAAATTTTCCATTTTTCTTTTTTTTTTTTTTTTCAATTTCCTTTCCTTTGATCATATCTCCATTCCAGAGTGTGTGTAAGCCCTTCTTA
Organism: Haemorhous mexicanus; assembly: GCF_027477595.1. Lineage (NCBI taxonomy): Eukaryota > Metazoa > Chordata > Aves > Passeriformes > Fringillidae > Haemorhous > Haemorhous mexicanus. The sequence goes on along the minus strand of NC_082343.1, from coordinate 82,359,264 downwards.
TTTGTTTTTCGCCTTCAGCAGGGATCAATTCTGGCAAGGCTTGCTGTATGTTGTGCGTGTCCTTCAGTTGTTTGCATGCCATGCCTTTTCATGGCTTTGACTTTGGCTGAGATTTTTTTTTTTCTTTTTTTAAGTATCCATGCAATGTGGCTCATATCTTCCCCACCAAGTTGTGTCTGCCTCCTTGATTTTTGCCCTTTTTTTACAACACCTGTCAGGTTATTTTTGGCCTCTTTTGGTGCTTTGCACTGCACCTGGCTTCTGCCCAGACCACTTTCTTGTAGTCACCAAATTTCCCAATTTTCCCTTTTTTGGGGGTTTTTTGCAATTGCATTTCTTTTGATCATATCTCCTTTCCAGAGTGTTTGTAAGCCTTTCTTTGCAGGGTCGCAAGATTTGGTTTCCCTTCCCGAAAGGAAATGAAATTTCCTTTCGCGAAGGGAAACCAAATCTTGCGATTTTAATGGGGATCAATTGGACAAGCTTTGGGGCAAGTCCCTGCACTTGTTGGGCTGTCATGCCTTTTCATGGCTTTGGCTTTGGCTGAGATTTTTTTTTTCTTTTTTTTATTTTTGAATGCATCCGTGCCATGTCCCTCATATTTTCCCCACCAAGTTGTATGTACCTCCTTGGATTTTGTTTTGCTTTTACAACACCTGTCAGCATCCTTTTGGCCTTTTTTGGTGCTTTGCACTGCACCTGGCTTTTGCCCAGACCACTTTCTTGTAGTCACCAAATTTTCCATTTTTCTTTTTTTTTTTTTTTTCAATTTTGTTTCCTTTGATCATATCTCCATTCCAGAGTGTGTGTAAGCCCTTCTTATTTGTTTTGGCCTTCAGCAGGGATCAATTCTGGCAAGGCTTGCTGTATGTTGTGCGTGTCCTTCAGTTGTTTGCATGCCATGCCTTTTCATGGCTTTGACTTTAGCTGAGATTTTTTTTTTTCTTTTTTAAGTTTCCATGCAATGTCGCTCATATCTTCCCCACCAAGTTGTGTCTGCCTCCTTGATTTTTGCCCTTTTTTTACAACACCTGTCAGGTTATTTTTGGCCTCTTTTGGTGCTTTGCACTGCACCTGGCTTCTGCCCAGACCACTTTCTTGTAGTCACCAAATTTTCCATTTTTCTTTTTTTTTTTTTTCAATTTTGTTTCCTTTGATCATATCTCCATTCCAGAGTGTGTGTAAGCCCTTCTTATTTGTTTTGGCCTTCAGCAGGGATCAATTCTGGCAAGGCTTGGTGTATGTTGTGCGTGTCCTTGCAGTTGTTTGCATGCCATGCCTTTTCATGGCTTTGACTTTGGCTGAGATTTTTTTTTTTCTTTTTTTAAGTATCCATGCAATGTTGCTCATATCTTCCCCACCAAGTTGTGTCTGCCTCCTTGATTTTTGCCCTTTTTTTACAACACCTGTCAGGTTATTTTTGGCCTCTTTTGGTGCTTTGCACTGCACCTGGCTTCTGCCCAGACCACTTTCTTGTAGTCACCAAATTTCCCAACTTTCCCTTTTTTGGGGGTTTTTTGCAATTGCATTTCTTTTGATCATATCTCCTTTCCAGAGTGTTTGTAAGCCTTTCTTTGCAGGGTCGCAAGATTTGGTTTCCCTTCCCGAAAGGAAATGAAATTTCCTTTCGGGAAGGGAAACCAAATCTTGCGATTTTAATGGGGATCAATTGGACAAGCTTTGGGGCAAGTCCCTGCACTTGTTGGGCTGTCATGCCTTTTCATGGCTTTGGCTCTGGCTGAGATTTTTTTTTTCTTTTTTTTATTTTTGAATGCATCCGTGCCATGTCCCTCATATCTTCCCCACCAAGTTGTATGTACCTCCTTGGATTTTGTTTTGCTTTTACAACACCTGTCAGGTTATTTTTGGCCTCTTTTGGTGCTTTGCACTGCACCTGGCTTCTGCCCAGACCACTTTCTTGTAGTCACCAAATTTTCCATTTTTCTTTTTTTTTTTTTTTTCAATTTCCTTTCCTTTGATCATATCTCCATTCCAGAGTGTGTGTAAGCCCTTCTCATTTGTTTTGGCCTTCAGCAGGGATCAATTCTGGCAAGGCTTGGTGTATGTTGTGCGTGTCCCTGCAGTTGTTTGCATGCCATGCCTTTTCATGGCTTTGACTTTGGCTGAGATTTTTTTTTTTCTTTTTTTAAGTATCCATGCAATGTTGCTCATATCTTCCCCACCAAGTTGTGTCTGCCTCCTTGATTTTTGCCCTTTTTTTACAACACCTGTCAGGTTATTTTTGGCCTCTTTTGGTGCTTTGCACTGCACCTGGCTTCTGCCCAGACCACTTTCTTGTAGTCACCAAATTTCCCAATTTTCCCTTTTTTGGGGGTTTTTTGCAATTGCATTTCTTTTGATCATATCTCCTTTCCAGAGTGTTTGTAAGCCTTTCTTTGCAGGGTCGCAAGATTTGGTTTCCCTTCCCGAAAGGAAACCAAATCTTGCGATTTTAATGGGGATCAATTGGACAAGCTTTGGGGCAAGTCCCTGCACTTGTTGGGCTGTCATGCCTTTTCATGGCTTTGGCTCTGGCTGAGATTTTTTTTTTTCTTTTTTTTTTTTGAATGCATCCGTGCCATGTCCCTCATATCTTCCCCACCAAGTTGTATGTACCTCCTTGGATTTTGTTTTCCTTTACAACACCTGTTAGCATTCTTTTAACTTTTTTTCGTGCTTTGCATTGCACCGGGCTTCTGCCCAGACCACTTTCTTGTAGTCACCAAATTTTCCATTTTTCTTTTTTTTTTTTTTTCAATTTTGTTTCCTTTGATCATATCTCCATTCCAGAGTGTGTGTAAGCCCTTCTCATTTGTTTTGGCCTTCAGCAGGGATCAATTCTGGCAAGGCTTGGTGTATGTTGTGCGTGTCCCTGCAGTTGTTTGCATGCCATGCCTTTTCATGGCTTTGACTTTGGCTGAGATTTTTTTTTTTCTTTTTTTAAGTATCCATGCAATGTTGCTCATATCTTCCCCACCAAGTTGTGTCTGCCTCCTTGATTTTTGCCCTTTTTTTACAACACCTGTCAGGTTATTTTTGGCCTCTTTTGGTGCTTTGCACTGCACCTGGCTTCTGCCCAGACCACTTTCTTGTAGTCACCAAATTTCCCAATTTTCCCTTTTTTGGGGGTTTTTTGCAATTGCATTTCTTTTGATCATATCTCCTTTCCAGAGTGTTTGTAAGCCTTTCTTTGCAGGGTCGCAAGATTTGGTTTCCCTTCCCGAAAGGAAACCAAATCTTGCGATTTTAATGGGGATCAATTGGACAAGCTTTGGGGCAAGTCCCTGCACTTGTTGGGCTGTCATGCCTTTTCATGGCTTTGGCTCTGGCTGAGATTTTTTTTTTTCTTTTTTTTTTTTGAATGCATCCGTGCCATGTCCCTCATATCTTCCCCACCAAGTTGTATGTACCTCCTTGGATTTTGTTTTCCTTTACAACACCTGTTAGCATTCTTTTAACTTTTTTTCGTGCTTTGCATTGCACCGGGCTTCTGCCCAGACCACTTTCTTGTAGTCACCAAATTTTCCATTTTTCTTTTTTTTTTTTTTTCAATTTTGTTTCCTTTGATCATATCTCCATTCCAGAGTGTGTGTAAGCCCTTCTTATTTGTTTTGGCCTTCAGCAGGGATCAATTCTGGCAAGGCTTGGTGTATGTTGTGCGTGTCCTTGCAGTTGTTTGCATGCCATGCCTTTTCATGGCTTTGACTTTGGCTGAGATTTTTTTTTTTCTTTTTTTAAGTATCCATGCAATGTCGCTCATATCTTCCCCACCAAGTTGTGTCTGCCTCCTTGATTTTTGCCCTTTTTTTACAACACCTGTCAGGTTATTTTTGGCCTCTTTTGGTGCTTTGCACTGCACCTGGCTTCTGCCCAGACCACTTTCTTGTAGTCACCAAATTTTCCATTTTTCTTTTTTTTTTTTTCAATTTTGTTTCCTTTGATCATATCTCCATTCCAGAGTGTGTGTAAGCCCTTCTTATTTGTTTTGGCCTTCAGCAGGGATCAATTCTGGCAAGGCTTGCTGTATGTTGTGCGTGTCCCTGCAGTTGTTTGCATGCCATGCCTTTTCATGGCTTTGACTTTGGCTGAGATTTTTTTTTTTCTTTTTTTAAGTATCCATGCAATGTCGCTCATATCTTCCCCACCAAGTTGTGTCTGCCTCCTTGATTTTTGCCCTTTTTTTACAACACCTGTCAGGTTATTTTTGGCCTCTTTTGGTGCTTTGCACTGCACCTGGCTTCTGCCCAGACCACTTTCTTGTAGTCACCAAATTTCCCAACTTTCCCTTTTTTGGGGGTTTTTTGCAATTGCATTTCTTTTGATCATATCTCCTTTCCAGAGTGTTTGTAAGCCTTTCTTTGCAGGGTCGCAAGATTTGGTTTCCCTTCCCGAAAGGAAATGAAATTTCCTTTCGGGAAGGGAAACCAAATCTTGCGATTTTAATGGGGATCAATTGGACAAGCTTTGGGGCAAGTCCCTGCACTTGTTGGGCTGTCATGCCTTTTCATGGCTTTGGCTCTGGCTGAGATTTTTTTTTTCTTTTTTTTATTTTTGAATGCATCCGTGCCATGTCCCTCATATCTTCCCCACCAAGTTGTATGTACCTCCTTGGATTTTGTTTTGCTTTTACAACACCTGTCAGCATCCTTTTGGCCTCTTTTGGTGCTTTGCACTGCACCTGGCTTCTGCCCAGACCACTTTCTTGTAGTCACCAAATTTTCCATTTTTCTTTTTCTTTTTTTTCAATTTTGTTTCCTTTGATCATATCTCCATTCCAGAGTGTTTGTAAGCCCCTCTTATTTGTTTTGGCCTTCAGCAGGGATCAATTCTGGCAAGGCTTGCTGTATGTTGTGCGTGTCCCTGCAGTTGTTTGCATGCCATGCCTTTTCATGGCTTTGACTTTGGCTGAGATTTTTTTTTTTCTTTTTTTAAGTATCCATGCAATGTTGCTCATATCTTCCCCACCAAGTTGTGTCTGCCTCCTTGATTTTTGCCCTTTTTTTACAACACCTGTCAGGTTATTTTTGGCCTCTTTTGGTGCTTTGCACTGCACCTGGCTTCTGCCCAGACCACTTTCTTGTAGTCACCAAATTTCCCAATTTTCCCTTTTTTGGGGGTTTTTTGCAATTGCATTTCTTTTGATCATATCTCCTTTCCAGAGTGTTTTTAAGCCTTTCTTTGCAGGGTCGCAAGATTTGGTTTCCCTTCCCGAAAGGAAACCAAATCTTGCGATTTTAATGGGGATCAATTGGACAAGCTTTGGGGCAAGTCCCTGCACTTGTTGGGCTGTCATGCCTTTTCATGGCTTTGGCTCTGGCTGAGATTTTTTTTTTCTTTCTTTTTTTTTTTGAATGCATCCGTGCCATGTCCCTCATATCTTCCCCACCAAGTTGTATGTACCTCCTTGGATTTTGTTTTGCTTTTACAACACCTGTCAGGTTATTTTTGGCCTCTTTTGGTGCTTTGCACTGCACCTGGCTTCTGCCCAGACCACTTTCTTGTAGTCACCAAATTTTCCATTTTTCTTTTTTTTTTTTTTTTCAATTTCCTTTCCTTTGATCATATCTCCATTCCAGAGTGTGTGTAAGCCCTTCTCATTTGTTTTGGCCTTCAGCAGGGATCAATTCTGGCAAGGCTTGGTGTATGTTGTGCGTGTCCTTGCAGTTGTTTGCATGCCATGCCTTTTCATGGCTTTGACTTTGGCTGAGTTTTTTTTTTTTCTTTTTTTAAGTATCCATGCAATGTTGCTCATATCTTCCCCACCAAGTTGTGTCTGCCTCCTTGATTTTTGCCCTTTTTTTACAACACCTGTCAGGTTATTTTTGGCCTCTTTTGGTGCTTTGCACTGCACCTGGCTTCTGCCCAGACCACTTTCTTGTAGTCACCAAATTTCCCAACTTTCCCTTTTTTGGGGGTTTTTTGCAATTGCATTTCTTTTGATCATATCTCCTTTCCAGAGTGTTTGTAAGCCTTTCTTTGCAGGGTCGCAAGATTTGGTTTCCCTTCCCGAAAGGAAACCAAATCTTGCGATTTTAATGGGGATCAATTGGACAAGCTTTGGGGCAAGTCCCTGCACTTGTTGGGCTGTCATGCCTTTTCATGGCTTTGGCTCTGGCTGAGATTTTTTTTTTTCTTTTTTTTTTTTGAATGCATCCGTGCCATGTCCCTCATATCTTCCCCACCAAGTTGTATGTACCTCCTTGGATTTTGTTTTGCTTTTACAACACCTGTTAGCATTCTTTTAACTTTTTTTCGTGCTTTGCATTGCACCGGGCTTCTGCCCAGACCACTTTCTTGTAGTCACCAAATTTTCCATTTTTCTTTTTTTTTTTTTTTCAATTTTGTTTCCTTTGATCATATCTCCATTCCAGAGTGTGTGTAAGCCCTTCTTATTTGTTTTGGCCTTCAGCAGGGATCAATTCTGGCAAGGCTTGGTGTATGTTGTGCGTGTCCTTGCAGTTGTTTGCATGCCATGCCTTTTCATGGCTTTGACTTTGGCTGAGATTTTTTTTTTTCTTTTTTTAAGTATCCATGCAATGTCGCTCATATCTTCCCCACCAAGTTGTGTCTGCCTCCTTGATTTTTGCCCTTTTTTTACAACACCTGTCAGGTTATTTTTGGCCTCTTTTGGTGCTTTGCACTGCACCTGGCTTCTGCCCAGACCACTTTCTTGTAGTCACCAAATTTTCCATTTTTCTTTTTTTTTTTTTCAATTTTGTTTCCTTTGATCATATCTCCATTCCACAGTGTGTGTAAGCCCTTCTTATTTGTTTTGGCCTTCAGCAGGGATCAATTCTGGCAAGGCTTGGTGTATGTTGTGCGTGTCCCTGCAGTTGTTTGCATGCCATGCCTTTTCATGGCTTTGACTTTGGCTGAGATTTTTTTTTTTCTTTTTTTAAGTATCCATGCAATGTCGCTCATATCTTCCCCACCAAGTTGTGTCTGCCTCCTTGATTTTTGCCCTTTTTTTACAACACCTGTCTGGTTATTTTTGGCCTCTTTTGGTGCTTTGCACTGCACCTGGCTTCTGCCCAGACCACTTTCTTGTAGTCACCAAATTTCCCAACTTTCCCTTTTTTGGGGGTTTTTTGCAATTGCATTTCTTTTGATCATATCTCCTTTCCAGAGTGTTTGTAAGCCTTTCTTTGCAGGGTCGCAAGATTTGGTTTCCCTTCCCGAAAGGAAATGAAATTTCCTTTTGGGAAGGGAAACCAAATCTTGCGATTTTAATGGGGATCAATTGGACAAGCTTTGGGGCAAGTCCCTGCACTTGTTGGGCTGTCATGCCTTTTCATGGCTTTGGCTCTGGCTGAGATTTTTTTTTTCTTTTTTTTATTTTTGAATGCATCAGAGCCATGTCCCTCATATCTTCCCCACCAAGTTGTTTGTACCTCCTTGGATTTTGTTTTGCTTTTACAACACCTGTCAGCATCCTTTTGGCCTCTTTTGGTGCTTTGCACTGCACCTGGCTTCTGCCCAGACCACTTTCTTGTAGTCACCAAATTTTCCATTTTTCTTTTTCTTTTTTTTCAATTTTGTTTCCTTTGATCATATCTCCATTCCAGAGTGTTTGTAAGCCCCTCTTATTTGTTTTGGCCTTCAGCAGGGATCAATTCTGGCAAGGCTTGGTGTATGTTGTGCGTGTCCTTGCAGTTGTTTGCATGCCATGCCTTTTCATGGCTTTGACTTTGGCTGAGATTTTTTTTTTTCTTTTTTTAAGTATCCATGCAATGTAGCTCATATCTTCCCCACCAAGTTGTGTCTGCCTCCTTGATTTTTGCCCTTTTTTTACAACACCTGTCAGGTTATTTTTGGCCTCTTTTGGTGCTTTGCACTGCACCTGGCTTCTGCCCAGACCACTTTCTTGTAGTCACCAAATTTCCCAACTTTCCCTTTTTTGGGGGTTTTTTGCAATTGCATTTCTTTTGATCATATCTCCTTTCCAGAGTGTTTGTAAGCCTTTCTTTGCAGGGTCGCAAGATTTGGTTTCCCTTCCCGAAAGGAAACCAAATCTTGCGATTTTAATGGGGATCACTTGGACAAGCTTTGGGGCAAGTCCCTGCACTTGTTGGGCTGTCATGCCTTTTCATGGCTTTGGCTCTGGCTGAGATTTTTTTTTTCTTTCTTTTTTTTTTGAATGCATCCGTGCCATGTCCCTCATATCTTCCCCACCAAGTTGTATGTACCTCCTTGGATTTTGTTTTGCTTTTACAACACCTGTTAGCATTCTTTTAACTTTTTTTAGTGCTTTGCACTGCACCTGGCTTCTGCCCAGACCACTTTCTTGTAGTCACCAAATTTCCCAATTTTCCCTTTTTTGGGGGTTTTTGCAATTGCATTTCTTTTGATCATATCTCCTTTCCAGAGTGTCTGTAAGCCTTTCTTTGCAGGGTCGCAAGATTTGCTTTCCCTTCCCGAAAGGAAATGAAATTTCCTTTCGGGAAGGGAAACCAAATCTTGCGATTTTAATGGGGATCAATTGGACAGGCTTTGGGACAAGTCCCTGCACTTGTTGGGCTGTCATGCCTTTTCATGGCTTTGGCTCTGGCTGAGATTTTTTTTTTTCTTTTTTTTTTTTGAATGCATCCGTGCCATGTCCCTCATATCTTCCCCACCAAGTTGTATGTCCCTCCTTGGATTTTGTTTTGCTTTTACAACACCTGTTAGCATTCTTTTAACTTTTTTTGGTGCTTTGCACTGCACCTGGCTTCTGCCCAGACCACTTTCTTGTAGTCACCAAATTTTCCATTTTTCTTTTTTTTTTTTTTTTTCAATTTCCTTTCCTTTGATCATATCTCCATTCCAGAGTGTGTGTAAGCCCTTCTTTTTTTTTTTGGCCTTCAGCAGGGATCAATTCTGGCAAGGCTTGGTGTATGTTGTGCGTGTCCCTGCAGTTGTTTGCATGCCATGCCTTTTCATGGCTTTGACTTGGGCCGAGATTTTTTTTTTTTCTTTTTTTAAGTATCCATGCAATGTTGCTCATATCTTCCCCACCAAGTTGTGTCTGCCTCCTTGATTTTTGCCCTTTTTTTACAACACCTGTCAGGTTATTTTTGGCCTCTTTTGGTGCTTTGCACTGCACCTGGCTTCTGCCCAGACCACTTTCTTGTAGTCACCAAATTTTCCATTTTTCTTTTTTTTTTTTTTTAATTTTGTTTCCTTTGATCATATCTCCATTCCAGAGTGTGTGTAAGCCATTCTTATTTGTTTTGGCCTTCAGCAGGGATCAATTCTGGCAAGGCTTGGTGTATGTTGTGCGTGTCCTTGCAGTTGTTTGCATGCCATGCCTTTTCATGGCTTTGGCTCTGGCTGAGATTTTTTTTTTTCTTTTTTTAAGTATCCATGCAATGTTGCTCATATCTTCCCCACCAAGTTGTGTCTGCCTCCTTGATTTTTGCCCTTTTTTTACAACACCTGTCAGGTTATTTTTGGCCTCTTTTGGTGCTTTGCACTGCACCTGGCTTCTGCCCAGACCACTTTCTTGTAGTCACCAAATTTCCCAACTTTCCCTTTTTTGGGGGTTTTTTGCAATTGCATTTCTTTTGATCATATCTCCTTTCCAGAGTGTTTGTAAGCCTTTCTTTGCAGGGTCGCAAGATTTGCTTTCCCTTCCCGAAAGGAAATGAAATTTCCTTTCGGGAAGGGAAAGCAAATCTTGCGATTTTAATGGGGATCAATTGGACAGGCTTTGGGGCAAGTCCCTGCACTTGTTGGGCTGTCATGCCTTTTCATGGCTTTGGCTCTGGCTGAGATTTTTTTTTTCTTTTTTTTTATTTTTGAATGCATCAGTGCCATGTCCCTCATATCTTCCCCACCAAGTTGTATGTACCTCCTTGGATTTTGTTTTGCTTTTACAACACCTGTTAGCATTCTTTTAACTTTTTTTGGTGCTTTGCACTGCACCTGGCTTCTGCCCAGACCACTTTCTTGTAGTCACCAAATTTTCCATTTTTCTTTTTTTTTTTTTTTCAATTTTGTTTCCTTTGATCATATCTCCATTCCAGAGTGTGTGTAAGCCCTTCTTATTTGTTTTGGCCTTCAGCAGGGATCAATTCTGGCAAGGCTTGCTGTATGTTGTGCGTGTCCTTGCAGTTGTTTGCATGCCATGCCTTTTCATGGCTTTGACTTTGGCTGAGATTTTTTTTTTTCTTTTTTTAAGTATCCATGCAATGTGGCTCATATCTTCCCCACCAAGTTGTGTCTGCCTCCTTGATTTTTGCCCTTTTTTTACAACACCTGTCAGGTTATTTTTGGCCTCTTTTGGTGCTTTGCACTGCACCTGGCTTTTGCCCAGACCACTTTCTTGTAGTCACCAAATTTCCCAATTTTCCCTTTTTTGGGGGTTTTTTGCAATTGCATTTCTTTTGATCATATCTCCTTTCCAGAGTGTTTGTAAGCCTTTCTTTGCAGGGTCGCAAGATTTGGTTTCCCTTCCCGAAAGGAAATGAAATTTCCTTTCGGGAAGGGAAACCAAATCTTGCGATTTTAATGGGGATCAATTGGACAGGCTTTGGGGCAAGTCCCTGCACTTGTTGGGCTGTCATGCCTTTTCATGGCTTTGGCTCTGGCTGAGATTTTTTTTTTCTTTTTTTTTATTTTTGAATGCATCCGTGCCATGTCCCTCATATCTTCCCCACCAAGTTGTATGTACCTCCTTGGATTTTGTTTTGCTTTTACAACACCTGTCAGGTTATTTTTGGCCTCTTTTGGTGCTTTGCACTGCACCTGGCTTCTGCCCAGACCACTTTCTTGTAGTCACCAAATTTTCCATTTTTCTTTTTTTTTTTTTTCAATTTTGTTTCCTTTGATCTTATCTCCATTCCAGAGTGTGTGTAAGCCATTCTTATTTGTTTTGGCCTTCAGCAGGGATCAATTCTGGCAAGGCTTGCTGTATGTTGTGCGTGTCCTTGCAGTTGTTTGCATGCCATGCCTTTTCATGGCTTTGGCTCTGGCTGAGATTTTTTTTTTTTCTTTATTTAAGTATCCATGCAATGTTGCTCATATCTTCCCCACCAAGTTGTGTCTGCCTCCTTGATTTTTGCCCTTTTTTTACAACACCTGTCAGGTTATTTTTGGCCTCTTTTGGTGCTTTGCACTGCACCTGGCTTCTGCCCAGACCACTTTCTTGTAGTCACCAAATTTTCCAATTTTCTTTTTTTTTTTTTTCAATTTTGTTTCCTTTGATCATATCTCCATTCCAGAGTGTGTGTAAGCCATTCTTATTTGTTTTGGCCTTCAGCAGGGATCAATTCTGGCAAGGCTTGGTGTATGTTGTGCGTGTCCTTGCAGTTGTTTGCATGCCATGCCTTTTCATGGCTTTGGCTCTGGCTGAGATTTTTTTTTTTCTTTATTTAAGTATCCATGCAATGTTGCTCATATCTTCCCCACCAAGTTGTGTCTGCCTCCTTGATTTTTGCCCTTTTTTTACAACACCTGTCAGGTTATTTTTGGCCTCTTTTGGTGCTTTGCACTGTACCTGGCTTCTGCCCAGACCACTTTCTTGTAGTCACCAAATTTCCCAACTTTCCCTTTTTTGGGGGTTTTTTGCAATTGCATTTCTTTTGATCATATCTCCTTTCCAGAGTGTTTGTAAGCCTTTCTTTGCAGGGTCGCAAGATTTGGTTTCCCTTCCCGAAAGGAAACCAAATCTTGCGATTTTAATGGGGATCACTTGGACAAGCTTTGGGGCAAGTCCCTGCACTTGTTGGGCTGTCATGCCTTTTCATGGCTTTGGCTCTGGCTGAGATTTTTTTTTTTCTTTCTTTTTTTTTTGAATGCATCCGTGCCATGTCCCTCATATCTTCCCCACCAAGTTGTATGTACCTCCTTGGATTTTGTTTTGCTTTTACAACACCTGTTAGCATTCTTTTAACTTTTTTTATTGCTTTGCACTGCACCTGGCTTCTGCCCAGACCACTTTCTTGTAGTCACCAAATTTTCCATTTTTCTTTTTCTTTTTTTTCAATTTTGTTTCCTTTGATCATATCTCCATTCCAGAGTGTGTGTAAGCCCTTCTTATTTGTTTTGGCCTTCAGCAGGGATCAATTCTGGCAAGGCTTGCTGTATGTTGTGCGTGTCCTTGCAGTTGTTTGCATGCCATGCCTTTTCATGGCTTTGACTTTGGCTGAGATTTTTTTTTTCTTTTTTTAAGTATCCATGCAATGTCGCTCATATCTTCCCCACCAAGCTGTGTCTGCCTCCTTGATTTTTGCCCTTTTTTTACAACACCTGTACGGTTATTTTTAGCCTTTTTTGGTGCTTTGCACTGCACCTGGCTTCTGCCCAGACCACTTTCTTGTAGTCACCAAATTTCCCAACTTTCCCTTTTTTGGGGGTTTTTTGCAATTGCATTTCTTTTGATCATATCTCCTTTCCAGAGTGTTTGTAAGCCTTTCTTTGCAGGGTCGCAAGATTTGGTTTCCCTTCCCGAAAGGAAATGAAATTTCCTTTCGGGAAGGGAAACCAAATCTTGCGATTTTAATGGGGATCAATTGGACAAGCTTTGGGGCAAGTCCCTGCACTTGTTGGGCTGTCATGCCTTTTCATGGCTTTGGCTCTGGCTGAGATTTTTTTTTTCTTTTTTTTATTTTTGAATGCATCCGTGCCATGTCCCTCATATCTTCCCCACCAAGTTGTATGTACCTCCTTGGATTTTGTTTTGCTTTTACAACACCTGTCAGCATCCTTTTGGCCTTTTTTGGTGCTTTGCACTGCACCTGGCTTCTGCACAGACCACTTTCTTGTAGTCACCAAATTTTCCATTTTTCTTTTTTTTTTTTTTTTCAATTTCCTTTCCTTTGATCATATCTCCATTCCAGAGTGTGTGTAAGCCCTTCTTATTTGTTTTGGCCTTCAGCAGGGATCAATTCTGGAAAGGCTTGGTGTATGTTGTGCGTGTCCTTGCAGTTGTTTGCATGCCATGCCTTTTCATGGCTTTGACTTTGGCTGAGATTTTTTTTTTTCTTTTTTTAAGTATCCATGCAATGTTGCTCATATCTTCCCCACCAAGTTGTGTCTGCCTCCTTGATTTTTGCCCTTTCTTAACAACACCTGTCAGGTTATTTTTGGCCTCTTTTGGTGCTTTGCACTGCACCTGGCTTCTGCCCAGACCACTTTCTTGTAGTCACCAAATTTCCCAATTTTCCCTTTTTTGGGGGTTTTTTGCAATTGCATTTCTTTTGATCATATCTCCTTTCCAGAGTGTTTGTAAGCCTTTCTTTGCAGGGTCGCAAGATTTGCTTTCCCTTCCCGAAAGGAAACCAAATCTTGCGATTTTAATGGGGATTAATTGGACAAGCTTTGGGGCAAGTCCCTGCACTTGTTGGGCTGTCATGCCTTTTCATGGCTTTGGCTCTGGCTGAGATTTTTTTTTTTCTTTTTTTTTTTTGAATGCATCCGTGCCATGTCCCTCATATCTTCCCCACCAAGTTGTATGTACCTCCTTGGATTTTGTTTTGCTTTTACAACACCTGTTAGCATTCTTTTAACTTTTTTTGGTGCTTTGCATTGCACCTGGCTTCTGCACAGACCACTTTCTTGTAGTCACCAAATTTTCCATTTTTCTTTTTTTTTTTTTCAATTTTGTTTCCTTTGATCATATCTCCATTCCAGAGTGTGTGTAAGCCCTTCTTATTTGTTTTGGCCTTCAGCAGGGATCAATTCTGGCAAGGCTTGCTGTATGTTGTGCGTGTCCCTGCAGTTGTTTGCATGCCATGCCTTTTCATGGCTTTGACTTTGGCTGAGATTTTTTTTTTTTCTTTTTTTAAGTATCCATGCAATGTCGCTCATATCTTCCCCACCAAGTTGTGTCTGCCTCCTTGATTTTTGCCCTTTTTTTACAACACCTGTCAGGTTATTTTTGGCCTCTTTTGGTGCTTTGCACTGCACCTGGCTTCTGCCCAGACCACTTTCTTGTAGTCACCAAATTTCCCAACTTTCCCTTTTTTGGGGGTTTTTTGCAATTGCATTTCTTTTGATCATATCTCCTTTCCAGAGTGTTTGTAAGCCTTTCTTTGCAGGGTCGCAAGATTTGGTTTCCCTTCCCGAAAGGAAATGAAATTTCCTTTCGCGAAGGGAAACCAAATCTTGCGATTTTAATGGGGATCAATTGGACAAGCTTTGGGGCAAGTCCCTGCACTTGTTGGGCTGTCATGCCTTTTCATGGCTTTGGCTCTGGCTGAGATTTTTTTTTTCTTTTTTTTATTTTTGAATGCATCAGTGCCATGTCCCTCATATCTTCCCCACCAAGTTGTATGTACCTCCTTGGATTTTGTTTTGCTTTTACAACACCTGTCAGCATCCTTTTGGCCTCTTTTGGTGCTTTGCACTGCACCTGGCTTCTGCCCAGACCACTTTCTTGTAGTCACCAAATTTTCCATTTTTCTTTTTCTTTTTTTTCAATTTTGTTTCCTTTGATCATATCTCCATTCCAGAGTGTTTGTAAGCCCCTCTTATTTGTTTTGGCCTTCAGCAGGGATCAATTCTGGCAAGGCTTGGTGTATGTTGTGCGTGTCCCTGCAGTTGTTTGCATGCCATGCCTTTTCATGGCTTTGACTTTGGCTGAGATTTTTTTTTTCTTTTTTTAAGTATCCATGCAATGTTGCTCATATCTTCCCCACCAAGTTGTGTCTGCCTCCTTGATTTTTGCCCTTTTTTTACAACACCTGTCAGGTTATTTTTGGCCTCTTTTGGTGCTTTGCACTGCACCTGGCTTCTGCCCAGACCACTTTCTTGTAGTCACCAAATTTCCCAACTTTCCCTTTTTTGGGGGTTTTTTGCAATTGCATTTCTTTTGATCATATCTCCTTTCCAGAGTGTTTGTAAGCCTTTCTTTGCAGGGTCGCAAGATTTGGTTTCCCTTCCCGAAAGGAAACCAAATCTTGCGATTTTAATGGGGATCAATTGGACAAGCTTTGGGGCAAGTCCCTGCACTTGTTGGGCTGTCATGCCTTTTCATGGCTTTGGCTCTGGCTGAGATTTTTTTTTTTCTTTTTTTTTTTTGAATGCATCCGTGCCATGTCCCTCATATCTTCCCCACCAAGTTGTATGTACCTCCTTGGATTTTGTTTTGCTTTTACAACACCTGTTAGCATTCTTTTAACTTTTTTTGGTGCTTTGCATTGCACCGGGCTTCTGCCCAGACCACTTTCTTGTAGTCACCAAATTTTCCATTTTTCTTTTTTTTTTTTTTTCAATTTTGTTTCCTTTGATCATATCTCCATTCCAGAGTGTGTGTAAGCCCTTCTTATTTGTTTTGGCCTTCAGCAGGGATCAATTCTGGCAAGGCTTGGTGTATGTTGTGCATGTCCCTGCAGTTGTTTGCATGCCATGCCTTTTCATGGCTTTGACTTTGGCTGAGATTTTTTTTTTTCTTTTTTTAAGTATCCATGCAATGTCGCTCATATCTTCCCCACCAAGTTGTGTCTGCCTCCTTGATTTTTGCCCTTTTTTTACAACACCTCTCAGGTTATTTTTAGCCTTTTTTGGTGCTTTGCACTGCACCTGGCTTCTGCCCAGACCACTTTCTTGTAGTCACCAAATTTCCCGATTTTCCCTTTTTTGGGGGTTTTTGCAATTGCATTTCTTTTGATCATATCTCCTTTCCAGAGTGTCTGTAAGCCTTTCTTTGCAGGGTCGCAAGATTTGCTTTCCCTTCCCGAAAGGAAATGAAATTTCCTTTCGGGAAGGGAAACCAAATCTTGCGATTTTAATGGGGATCAATTGGACAGGCTTTGGGACAAGTCCCTGCACTTGTTGGGCTGTCATGCCTTTTCATGGCTTTGGCTCTGGCTGAGATTTTTTTTTTTCTTTTTTTTTTTTGAATGCATCCGTGCCATGTCCCTCATATCTTCCCCACCAAGTTGTATGTCCCTCCTTGGATTTTGTTTTGCTTTTACAACACCTGTTAGCATTCTTTTAACTTTTTTTGGTGCTTTGCACTGCACCTGGCTTCTGCCCAGACCACTTTCTTGTAGTCACCAAATTTTCCATTTTTCTTTTTTTTTTTTTTTTTCAATTTCCTTTCCTTTGATCATATCTCCATTCCAGAGTGTGTGTAAGCCCTTCTTATTTGTTTTGGCCTTCAGCAGGGATCAATTCTGGCAAGGCTTGCTGTATGTTGTGCGTGTCCCTGCAGTTGTTTGCATGCCATGCCTTTTCATGGCTTTGACTTTGGCTGAGATTTTTTTTTTTTCTTTTTTTAAGTATCCATGCAATGTCGCTCATATCTTCCCCACCAAGTTGTGTCTGCCTCCTTGATTTTTGCCCTTTTTTTACAACACCTGTCAGGTTATTTTTGGCCTCTTTTGGTGCTTTGCACTGCACCTGGCTTCTGCCCAGACCACTTTCTTGTAGTCACCAAATTTCCCAACTTTCCCTTTTTTGGGGGTTTTTTGCAATTGCATTTCTTTTGATCATATCTCCTTTCCAGAGTGTTTGTAAGCCTTTCTTTGCAGGGTCGCAAGATTTGGTTTCCCTTCCCGAAAGGAAATGAAATTTCCTTTCGGGAAGGGAAACCAAATCTTGCGATTTTAATGGGGATCAATTGGACAAGCTTTGGGGCAAGTCCCTGCACTTGTTGGGCTGTCATGCCTTTTCATGGCTTTGGCTCTGGCTGAGATTTTTTTTTTCTTTTTTTTTTTTTTGAATGCATCAGTGCCATGTCCCTCATATCTTCCCCACCAAGTTGTATGTACCTCCTTGGATTTTGTTTTGCTTTTACAACACCTGTCAGCATCCTTTTGGCCTCTTTTGGTGCTTTGCACTGCACCTGGCTTCTGCCCAGACCACTTTCTTGTAGTCACCAAATTTTCCATTTTTCTTTTTCTTTTTTTTCAATTTTGTTTCCTTTGATCATATCTCCATTCCAGAGTGTTTGTAAGCCCCTCTTATTTGTTTTGGCCTTCAGCAGGGATCAATTCTGGCAAGGCTTGGTGTATGTTGTGCGTGTCCCTGCAGTTGTTTGCATGCCATGCCTTTTCATGGCTTTGACTTTGGCTGAGATTTTTTTTTTCTTTTTTTAAGTATCCATGCAATGTTGCTCATATCTTCCCCACCAAGTTGTGTCTGCCTCCTTGATTTTTGCCCTTTTTTTACAACACCTGTCAGGTTATTTTTGGCCTCTTTTGGTGCTTTGCACTGCACCTGGCTTCTGCCCAGACCACTTTCTTGTAGTCACCAAATTTCCCAACTTTCCCTTTTTTGGGGGTTTTTTGCAATTGCATTTCTTTTGATCATATCTCCTTTCCAGAGTGTTTGTAAGCCTTTCTTTGCAGGGTCGCAAGATTTGGTTTCCCTTCCCGAAAGGAAACCAAATCATGCGATTTTAATGGGGATCAATTGGACAAGCTTTGGGGCAAGTCCCTGCACTTGTTGGGCTGTCATGCCTTTTCATGGCTTTGGCTCTGGCTGAGATTTTTTTTTTTCTTTTTTTTTTTTGAATGCATCCGTGCCATGTCCCTCATATCTTCCCCACCAAGTTGTATGTACCTCCTTGGATTTTGTTTTGCTTTTACAACACCTGTTAGCATTCTTTTAACTTTTTTTGGTGCTTTGCATTGCACCGGGCTTCTGCCCAGACCACTTTCTTGTAGTCACCAAATTTTCCATTTTTCTTTTTTTTTTTTTTTCAATTTTGTTTCCTTTGATCATATCTCCATTCCAGAGTGTGTGTAAGCCCTTCTTATTTGTTTTGGCCTTCAGCAGGGATCAATTCTGGCAAGGCTTGGTGTATGTTGTGCATGTCCCTGCAGTTGTTTGCATGCCATGCCTTTTCATGGCTTTGACTTTGGCTGAGATTTTTTTTTTTCTTTTTTTAAGTATCCATGCAATGTCGCTCATATCTTCCCCACCAAGTTGTGTCTGCCTCCTTGATTTTTGCCCTTTTTTTACAACACCTCTCAGGTTATTTTTGGCCTTTTTTGGTGCTTTGCACTGCACCTGGCTTCTGCCCAGACCACTTTCTTGTAGTCACCAAATTTCCCAATTTTCCCTTTTTTGGGGGTTTTTGCAATTGCATTTCTTTTGATCATATCTCCTTTCCAGAGTGTCTGTAAGCCTTTCTTTGCAGGGTCGCAAGATTTGCTTTCCCTTCCCGAAAGGAAATGAAATTTCCTTTCGGGAAGGGAAACCAAATCTTGCGATTTTAATGGGGATCAATTGGACAGGCTTTGGGACAAGTCCCTGCACTTGTTGGGCTGTCATGCCTTTTCATGGCTTTGGCTCTGGCTGAGATTTTTTTTTTTCTTTTTTTTTTTTGAATGCATCCGTGCCATGTCCCTCATATCTTCCCCACCAAGTTGTATGTCCCTCCTTGGATTTTGTTTTGCTTTTACAACACCTGTTAGCATTCTTTTAACTTTTTTTGGTGCTTTGCACTGCACCTGGCTTCTGCCCAGACCACTTTCTTGTAGTCACCAAATTTTCCATTTTTCTTTTTTTTTTTTTTTTTCAATTTCCTTTCCTTTGATCATATCTCCATTCCAGAGTGTGTGTAAGCCCCTCTTATTTGTTTTGGCCTTCAGCAGGGATCAATTCTGGCAAGGCTTGGTGTATGTTGTGCGTGTCCCTGCAGTTGTTTGCATGCCATGCCTTTTCATGGCTTTGACTTGGGCCGAGATTTTTTTTTTTTCTTTTTTTAAGTATCCATGCAATGTTGCTCATATCTTCCCCACCAAGTTGTGTCTGCCTCCTTGATTTTTGCCCTTTTTTTACAACACCTGTCAGGTTATTTTTGGCCTCTTTTGGTGCTTTGCACTGCACCTGGCTTCTGCACAGACCACTTTCTTGTAGTCACCAAATTTTCCATTTTTCTTTTTTTTTTTTTTTAATTTTGTTTCCTTTGATCATATCTCCATTCCAGAGTGTCTGTAAGCCATTCTTATTTGTTTTGGCCTTCAGCAGGGATCAATTCTGGCAAGGCTTGGTGTATGTTGTGCGTGTCCTTGCAGTTGTTTGCATGCCATGCCTTTTCATGGCTTTGGCTCTGGCTGAGATTTTTTTTTTTCTTTTTTTAAGTATCCATGCAATGTTGCTCATATCTTCCCCACCAAGTTTTGTCTGCCTCCTTGATTTTTGCCCTTTTTTTACAACACCTGTCAGGTTATTTTTGGCCTCTTTTGGTGCTTTGCACTGCACCTGGCTTCTGCCCAGACCACTTTCTTGTAGTCACCAAATTTCCCAACTTTCCCTTTTTTGGGGGTTTTTTGCAATTGCATTTCTTTTGATCATATCTCCTTTCCAGAGTGTTTGTAAGCCTTTCTTTGCAGGGTCGCAAGATTTGGTTTCCCTTCCCGAAAGGAAACCAAATCTTGCGATTTTAATGGGGATCAATTGGACAAGCTTTGGGGCAAGTCCCTGCACTTGTTGGGCTGTCATGCCTTTTCATGGCTTTGGCTCTGGCTGAGATTTTTTTTTTTCTTTCTTTTTTTTTTGAATGCATCCGTGCCATGTCCCTCATATCTTCCCCACCAAGTTGTATGTACCTCCTTGGATTTTGTTTTGCTTTTACAACACCTGTTAGCATTCTTTTAACTTTTTTTGGTGCTTTGCACTGCACCTGGCTTCTGCCCAGACCACTTTCTTGTAGTCACCAAATTTTCCATTTTTCTTTTTCATTTTTTTCAATTTTGTTTCCTTTGATCATATCTCCATTCCAGAGTGTGTGTAAGCCCTTCTTATTTGTTTTGGCCTTCAGCAGGGATCAATTCTGGCAAGGCTTGGTGTATGTTGTGCGTGTCCTTGCAGTTGTTTGCATGCCATGCCTTTTCATGGCTTTGACTTTGGCTGAGATTTTTTTTTTCTTTTTTTAAGTATCCTTGCAATGTCGCTCATATCTTCCCCACCAAGCTGTGTCTGCCTCCTTGATTTTTGCCCTTTTTTTACAACACCTGTACGGTTATTTTTAGCTTTTTTGGTGCTTTGCACTGCACCTGGCTTCTGCCCAGACCACTTTCTTGTAGTCACCAAATTTCCCAACTTTCCCTTTTTTGGGGGTTTTTTGCAATTGCATTTCTTTTGATCATATCTCCTTTCCAGAGTGTTTGTAAGCCTTTCTTTGCAGGGTCGCAAGATTTGGTTTCCCTTCCCGAAAGGAAATGAAATTTCCTTTCGGGAAGGGAAACCAAATCTTGCGATTTTAATGGGGATCAATTGGACAGGCTTTGGGGCAAGTCCCTGCACTTGTTGGGCTGTCATGCCTTTTCATGGCTTTGGCTCTGGCTGAGATTTTTTTTTTCTTTTTTTTATTTTTGAATGCATCCGTGCCATGTCCCTCATATCTTCCCCACCAAGTTGTATGTACCTCCTTGGATTTTGTTTTGCTTTTACAACACCTGTCAGCATCCTTTTGGCCTTTTTTGGTGCTTTGCACTGCACCTGGCTTCTGCCCAGACCACTTTCTTGTAGTCACCAAATTTTCCATTTTTCTTTTTTTTTTTTTTCAATTTTGTTTCCTTTGATCATATCTCCATTCCAGAGTGTGTGTAAGCCCTTCTTATTTGTTTTGGCCTTCAGCAGGGATCAATTCTGGCAAGGCTTGGTGTATGTTGTGCGTGTCCTTGCAGTTGTTTGCATGCCATGCCTTTTCATGGCTTTGACTTTGGCTGAGATTTTTTTTTTTCTTTTTTTAAGTATCCATGCAATGTTGCTCATATCTTCCCCACCAAGTTGTGTCTGCCTCCTTGATTTTTGCCCTTTCTTAACAACACCTGTCAGGTTATTTTTGGCCTCTTTTGGTGCTTTGCACTGCACCTGGCTTCTGCCCAGACCACTTTCTTGTAGTCACCAAATTTCCCAACTTTCCCTTTTTTGGGGGTTTTTTGCAATTGCATTTCTTTTGATCATATCTCCTTTCCAGAGTGTTTGTAAGCCTTTCTTTGCAGGGTCGCAAGATTTGGTTTCCCTTCCCGAAAGGAAACCAAATCTTGCGATTTTAATGGGGATCAATTGGACAAGCTTTGGGGCAAGTCCCTGCACTTGTTGGGCTGTCATGCCTTTTCATGGCTTTGGCTCTGGCTGAGATTTTTTTTTTTCTTTCTTTTTTTTTTGAATGCATCCGTGCCATGTCCCTCATATCTTCCCCACCAAGTTGTATGTACCTCCTTGGATTTTGTTTTGCTTTTACAACACCTGTTAGCATTCTTTTAACTTTTTTTGGTGCTTTGCATTGCACCGGGCTTCTGCACAGACCACTTTCTTGTAGTCACCAAATTTTCCATTTTTCTTTTTTTTTTTTTTTCAATTTTGTTTCCTTTGATCATATCTCCATTCCAGAGTGTGTGTAAGCCCTTCTTATTTGTTTTGGCCTTCAGCAGGGATCAATTCTGGCAAGGCTTGCTGTATGTTGTGCGTGTCCTTGCAGTTGTTTGCATGCCATGCCTTTTCATGGCTTTGACTTTGGCTGAGATTTTTTTTTTTCTTTTTTTAAGTATCCATGCAATGTAGCTCATATCTTCCCCACCAAGTTGTGTCTGCCTCCTTGATTTTTGCCCTTTTTTTACAACACCTGTCAGGTTATTTTTGGCCTCTTTTGGTGCTTTGCACTGCACCTGGCTTCTGCCCAGACCACTTTCTTGTAGTCACCAAATTTTCCAATTTTCTTTTTTTTTTTTTTCAATTTTGTTTCCTTTGATCATATCTCCATTCCAGAGTGTGTGTAAGCCATTCTTATTTGTTTTGGCCTTCAGCAGGGATCAATTCTGGCAAGGCTTGGTGTATGTTGTGCGTGTCCTTGCAGTTGTTTGCATGCCATGCCTTTTCATGGCTTTGGCTCTGGCTGAGATTTTTTTTTTTCTTTTTTTAAGTATCCATGCAATGTTGCTCATATCTTCCCCACCAAGTTGTGTCTGCCTCCTTGATTTTTGCCCTTTTTTTACAACACCTGTCAGGTTATTTTTGGCCTCTTTTGGTGCTTTGCACTGCACCTGGCTTCTGCCCAGACCACTTTCTTGTAGTCACCAAATTTCCCAACTTTCCCTTTTTTGGGGGTTTTTTGCAATTGCATTTCTTTTGATCATATCTCCTTTCCAGAGTGTTTGTAAGCCTTTCTTTGCAGGGTCGCAAGATTTGGTTTCCCTTCCCGAAAGGAAACCAAATCTTGCGATTTTAATGGGGATCACTTGGACAAGCTTTGGGGCAAGTCCCTGCACTTGTTGGGCTGTCATGCCTTTTCATGGCTTTGGCTCTGGCTGAGATTTTTTTTTTTCTTTCTTTTTTTTTTGAATGCATCCGTGCCATGTCCCTCATATCTTCCCCACCAAGTTGTATGTACCTCCTTGGATTTTGTTTTGCTTTTACAACACCTGTTAGCATTCTTTTAACTTTTTTTAGTGCTTTGCACTGCACCTGGCTTCTGCCCAGACCACTTTCTTGTAGTCACCAAATTTTCCATTTTTCTTTTTCTTTTTTTTCAATTTTGTTTCCTTTGATCATATCTCCATTCCAGAGTGTGTGTAAGCCCTTCTTATTTGTTTTGGCCTTCAGCAGGGATCAATTCTGGCAAGGCTTGGTGTATGTTGTGCGTGTCCTTGCAGTTGTTTGCATGCCATGCCTTTTCATGGCTTTGACTTTGGCTGAGATTTTTTTTTTCTTTTTTTAAGTATCCATGCAATGTCGCTCATATCTTCCCCACCAAGCTGTGTCTGCCTCCTTGATTTTTGCCCTTTTTTTACAACACCTGTACGGTTATTTTTAGCCTTTTTTGGTGCTTTGCACTGCACCTGGCTTCTGCCCAGACCACTTTCTTGTAGTCACCAAATTTCCCAATTTTCCCTTTTTTGGGGGTTTTTTGCAATTGCATTTCTTTTGATCATATCTCCTTTCCAGAGTGTTTGTAAGCCTTTCTTTGCAGGGTCGCAAGATTTGGTTTCCCTTCCCGAAAGGAAATTTCATTTCCTTTCGGGAAGGGAAACCAAATCTTGCGATTTTAATGGGGATCAATTGGACAAGCTTTGGGGCAAGTCCCTGCACTTGTTGGGCTGTCATGCCTTTTCATGGCTTTGGCTCTGGCTGAGATTTTTTTTTTTCTTTTTTTTTTTTGAATGCATCCGTGCCATGTCCCTCATATCTTCCCCACCAAGTTGTATGTACCTCCTTGGATTTTGTTTTGCTTTTACAACACCTGTTAGCATTCTTTTAACTTTTTTTGGTGCTTTGCACTGCACCTGGCTTCTGCCCAGACCACTTTCTTGTAGTCACCAAATTTTCCATTTTTCTTTTTTTTTTTTTTTCAATTTTGTTTCCTTTGATCATATCTCCATTCCAGAGTGTGTGTAAGCCCTTCTTATTTGTTTTGGCCTTCAGCAGGGATCAATTCTGGCAAGGCTTGCTGTATGTTGTGCGTGTCCTTGCAGTTGTTTGCATGCCATGCCTTTTCATGGCTTTGACTTTGGCTGAGATTTTTTTTTTTCTTTTTTTAAGTATCCATGCAATGTAGCTCATATCTTCCCCACCAAGTTGTGTCTGCCTCCTTGATTTTTGCCCTTTTTTTACAACACCTGTCAGGTTATTTTTGGCCTCTTTTGGTGCTTTGCACTGCACCTGGCTTCTGCACAGACCACTTTCTTGTAGTCACCAAATTTCCCAACTTTCCCTTTTTTGGGGGTTTTTTGCAATTGCATTTCTTTTGATCATATCTCCTTTCCAGAGTGTTTGTAAGCCTTTCTTTGCAGGGTCGCAAGATTTGGTTTCCCTTCCCGAAAGGAAATGAAATTTCCTTTCGGGAAGGGAAACCAAATCTTGCGATTTTAATGGGGATCAATTGGACAAGCTTTGGGGCAAGTCCCTGCACTTGTTGGGCTGTCATGCCTTTTCATGGCTTTGGCTCTGGCTGAGATTTTTTTTTTTCTTTTTTTTTTTTGAATGCATCCGTGCCATGTCCCTCATATCTTCCCCACCAAGTTGTATGTACCTCCTTGGATTTTGTTTTGCTTTTACAACACCTGTTAGCATTCTTTTAACTTTTTTTGGTGCTTTGCACTGCACCGGGCTTCTGCCCAGACCACTTTCTTGTAGTCACCAAATTTTCCATTTTTCTTTTTTTTTTTTTTTCAATTTTGTTTCCTTTGATCATATCTCCATTCCAGAGTGTGTGTAAGCCCTTCTTATTTGTTTTGGCCTTCAGCAGGGATCAATTCTGGCAAGGCTTGCTGTATGTTGTGCGTGTCCTTGCAGTTGTTTGCATGCCATGCCTTTTCATGGCTTTGACTTTGGCTGAGATTTTTTTTTTTCTTTTTTTAAGTATCCGTGCAATGTTGCTCATATCTTCCCCACCAAGTTGTGTCTGCCTCCTTGATTTTTGCCCTTTTTTTACAACACCTGTCAGGTTATTTTTGGCCTCTTTTGGTGCTTTGCACTGCACCTGGCTTCTGCCCAGACCACTTTCTTGTAGTCACCAAATTTCCCAACTTTCCCTTTTTTGGGGGTTTTTTGCAATTGCATTTCTTTTGATCATATCTCCTTTCCAGAGTGTTTGTAAGCCTTTCTTTGCAGGGTCGCAAGATTTGGTTTCCCTTCCCGAAAGGAAATGAAATTTCCTTTCGGGTAGGGAAACCAAATCTTGCGATTTTAATGGGGATCAATTGGACAAGCTTTGGGGCAAGTCCCTGCACTTGTTGGGCTGTCATGCCTTTTCATGGCTTTGGCTCTGGCTGAGATTTTTTTTTTCTTTTTTTTATTTTTGAATGCATCCCTGCCATGTCCCTCATATCTTCCCAACCAAGTTGTATGTACCTCCTTGGATTTTGTTTTGCTTTTACAACACCTGTCAGCATCCTTTTGGCCTTTTTTGGTGCTTTGCACTGCACCTGGCTTCTGCACAGACCACTTTCTTGTAGTCACCAAATTTCCCATTTTTCTTTTTTTTTTTTTTTCAATTCTGTTTCCTTTGATCATATCTCCATTCCAGAGTGTGTGTAAGCCCTTCTTATTTGTTTTGGCCTTCAGCAGGGATCAATTCTGGCAAGGCTTGGTGTATGTTGTGCGTGTCCTTGCAGTTGTTTGCATGCCATGCCTTTTCATGGCTTTGACTTTGGCTGAGATTTTTTTTTTTCTTTTTTTAAGTATCCATGCAATGTCGCTCATATCTTCCCCACCAAGTTGTGTCTGCCTCCTTGATTTTTGCCCTTTTTTTACAACACCTGTCAGGTTATTTTTGGCCTCTTTTGGTGCTTTGCACTGCACCTGGCTTCTGCCCAGACCACTTTCTTGTAGTCACCAAATTTCCCAACTTTCCCTTTTTTGGGGGTTTTTTGCAATTGCATTTCTTTTGATCATATCTCCTTTCCAGAGTGTTTGTAAGCCTTTCTTTGCAGGGTCGCAAGATTTGGTTTCCCTTCCCGAAAGGAAACCAAATCTTGCGATTTTAATGGGGATCAATTGGACAAGCTTTGGGGCAAGTCCCTGCACTTGTTGGGCTGTCATGCCTTTTCATGGCTTTGGCTCTGGCTGAGATTTTTTTTTTTCTTTCTTTTTTTTTTGAATGCATCTGTGCCATGTCCCTCATATCTTCCCCACCAAGTTGTATGTACCTCCTTGGATTTTGTTTTGCTTTTACAACACCTGTCAGCATTCTTTTAACTTTTTTTGGTGCTTTGCACTGCACCTGGCTTCTGCCCAGACCACTTTCTTGTAGTCACCAAATTTTCCATTTTTCTTTTTCTTTTTTTTCAATTTTGTTTCCTTTGATCATATCTCCATTCCAGAGTGTGTGTAAGCCCTTCTTATTTGTTTTGGCCTTTAGTAGGGATCAATTCTGGCAAGGCTTGCTGTATGTTGTGCGTGTCCTTGCAGTTGTTTGCATGCCATGCCTTTTCATGGCTTTGACTTTGGCTGAGATTTTTTTTTTTCTTTTTTTAAGTATCCGTGCAATGTTGCTCATATCTTCCCCACCAAGTTGTGTCTGCCTCCTTGATTTTTGCCCTTTTTTTACAACACCTGTCAGGTTATTTTTGGCCTCTTTTGGTGCTTTGCACTGCACCTGGCTTCTGCCCAGACCACTTTCTTGTAGTCACCAAATTTCCCAACTTTCCCTTTTTTGGGGGTTTTTTGCAATTGCATTTCTTTTGATCATATCTCCTTTCCAGGGTGTTTGTAAGCCTTTCTTTGCAGGGTCGCAAGATTTGGTTTCCCTTCCCGAAAGGAAATGAAATTTCCTTTCGCGAAGGGAAACCAAATCTTGCGATTTTAATGGGGATCAATTGGACAGGCTTTGGGGCAAGTCCCTGCACTTGTTGGGCTGTCATGCCTTTTCATGGCTTTGGCTCTGGCTGAGATTTTTTTTTTCTTTTTTTTTATTTTTGAATGCATCCGTGCCATGTCCCTCATATCTTCCCCACCAAGTTGTATGTACCTCCTTGGATTTTGTTTTGCTTTTACAACACCTGTCAGCATTCTTTTGGCCTCTTTTGGTGTATTGCACTGCACCTGGCTTCTGCCCAGACCACTTTCTTGTAGTCACCAAATTTTCCATTTTTCTTTTTCTTTTTTTTCAATTTTGATTCCTTTGATCATATCTCCATTCCAGAGTGTTTGTAAGCCCCTCTTATTTGTTTTGGCCTTCAGCAGGGATCAATTCTGGCAAGGCTTGGTGTATGTTGTGCGTGTCCCTGCAGTTGTTTCCATGCCATGCCTTTTCATGGCTTTGACTTTGGCTGAGATTTTTTTTTTTCTTTTTTTAAGTATCCATGCAATGTTGCTCATATCTTCCCCACCAAGTTGTGTCTGCCTCCTTGATTTTTGCCCTTTTTTTACAACACCTGTCAGGTTATTTTTGGCCTCTTTTGGTGCTTTGCACTGCACCTGGCTTCTGCCCAGACCACTTTCTTGTAGTCACCAAATTTCCCAATTTTCCCTTTTTTGGGGGTTTTTTGCAATTGCATTTCTTTTGATCATATCTCCTTTCCAGAGTGTTTGTAAGCCTTTCTTTGCAGGGTCGCAAGATTTGGTTTCCCTTCCCGAAAGGAAATTTCATTTCCTTTCGGGAAGGGAAACCAAATCTTGCGATTTTAATGGGGATCAACTGGACAAGCTTTGGGGCAAGTCCCTGCACTTGTTGGGCTGTCATGCCTTTTCATGGCTTTGGCTCTGGCTGAGATTTTTTTTTTTCTTTTTTTTTTTTGAATGCATCCGTGCCATGTCCCTCATATCTTCCCCACCAAGTTGTATGTACCTCCTTGGATTTTGTTTTGCTTTTACAACACCTGTTAGCATTCTTTTAACTTTTTTTGGTGCTTTGCACTGCACCGGGCTTCTGCCCAGACCACTTTCTTGTAGTCACCAAATTTTCCATTTTTCTTTTTTTTTTTTTTTCAATTTTGTTTCCTTTGATCATATCTCCATTCCAGAGTGTGTGTAAGCCCTTCTTATTTGTTTTGGCCTTCAGCAGGGATCAATTCTGGCAAGGCTTGCTGTATGTTGTGCGTGTCCTTGCAGTTGTTTGCATGCCATGCCTTTTCATGGCTTTGACTTTGGCTGAGATTTTTTTTTTTCTTTTTTTAAGTATCCATGCAATGTAGCTCATATCTTCCCCACCAAGTTGTGTCTGCCTCCTTGATTTTTGCCCTTTTTTTACAACACCTGTCAGGTTATTTTTGGCCTCTTTTGGTGCTTTGCACTGCACCTGGCTTCTGCCCAGACCACTTTCTTGTAGTCACCAAATTTCCCAACTTTCCCTTTTTTGGGGGTTTTTTGCAATTGCATTTCTTTTGATCATATCTCCTTTCCAGAGTGTTTGTAAGCCTTTCTTTGCAGGGTCGCAAGATTTGGTTTCCCTTCCCGAAAGGAAATGAAATTTCCTTTCGGGAAGGGAAACCAAATCTTGCGATTTTAATGGGGATCAATTGGACAAGCTTTGGGGCAAGTCCCTGCACTTGTTGGGCTGTCATGCCTTTTCATGGCTTTGGCTCTGGCTGAGATTTTTTTTTTTCTTTTTTTTTTTTGAATGCATCCGTGCCATGTCCCTCATATCTTCCCCACCAAGTTGTATGTACCTCCTTGGATTTTGTTTTGCTTTTACAACACCTGTTAGCATTCTTTTAACTTTTTTTGGTGCTTTGCACTGCATCGGGCTTCTGCCCAGACCACTTTCTTGTAGTCACCAAATTTTCCATTTTTCTTTTTTTTTTTTTTTCAATTTTGTTTCCTTTGATCATATCTCCATTCCAGAGTGTGTGTAAGCCCTTCTTATTTGTTTTGGCCTTCAGCAGGGATCAATTCTGGCAAGGCTTGCTGTATGTTGTGCGTGTCCTTGCAGTTGTTTGCATGCCATGCCTTTTCATGGCTTTGACTTTGGCTGAGATTTTTTTTTTTCTTTTTTTAAGTATCCGTGCAATGTTGCTCATATCTTCCCCACCAAGTTGTGTCTGCCTCCTTGATTTTTGCCCTTTTTTTACAACACCTGTCAGGTTATTTTTGGCCTCTTTTGGTGCTTTGCACTGCACCTGGCTTCTGCCCAGACCACTTTCTTGTAGTCACCAAATTTCCCAACTTTCCCTTTTTTGGGGGTTTTTTGCAATTGCATTTCTTTTGATCATATCTCCTTTCCAGAGTGTTTGTAAGCCTTTCTTTGCAGGGTCGCAAGATTTGGTTTCCCTTCCCGAATGGAAATGAAATTTCCTTTCGGGTAGGGAAACCAAATCTTGCGATTTTAATGGGGATCAATTGGACAAGCTTTGGGGCAAGTCCCTGCACTTGTTGGGCTGTCATGCCTTTTCATGGCTTTGGCTCTGGCTGAGATTTTTTTTTTCTTTTTTTTATTTTTGAATGCATCCGTGCCATGTCCCTCATATCTTCCCAACCAAGTTGTATGTACCTCCTTGGATTTTGTTTTGCTTTTACAACACCTGTCAGCATCCTTTTGGCCTTTTTTGGTGCTTTGCACTGCACCTGGCTTCTGCACAGACCACTTTCTTGTAGTCACCAAATTTCCCATTTTTCTTTTTTTTTTTTTTTCAATTCTGTTTCCTTTGATCATATCTCCATTCCAGAGTGTGTGTAAGCCCTTCTTATTTGTTTTGGCCTTCAGCAGGGATCAATTCTGGCAAGGCTTGCTGTATGTTTTGCGTGTCCTTGCAGTTGTTTGCATGCCATGCCTTTTCATGGCTTTGACTTTGGCTGAGATTTTTTTTTTTCTTTTTTTAAGTATCCATGCAATGTCGCTCATATCTTCCCCACCAAGTTGTGTCTGCCTCCTTGATTTTTGCCCTTTTTTTACAACACCTGTCAGGTTATTTTTGGCCTCTTTTGGTGCTTTGCACTGCACCTGGCTTCTGCCCAGACCACTTTCTTGTAGTCACCAAATTTTCCATTTTTCTTTTTTTTTTTTTTTCAATTTTGTTTCCTTTGATCATATCTCCTTTCCAGAGTGTGTGTAATCCATTCTTATTTGTTTTGGCCTTCAGCAGGGATTAATTCTGGCAAGGCTTGCTGTATGTTGTGCGTGTCCTTGCAGTTGTTTGCATGCCATGCCTTTTCATGGCTTTGACTTTGGCTGAGATTTTTTTTTTTCTTTATTTAAGTATCCATGCAATGTCGCTCATATCTTCCCCACCAAGTTGTGTCTGCCTCCTTGATTTTTGCCCTTTTTTTACAACACCTGTCAGGTTATTTTTGGCCTCTTTTGGTGCTTTGCACTGCACCTGGCTTCTGCCCAGACCACTTTCTTGTAGTCACCAAATTTCCCAACTTTCCCTTTTTTGGGGGTTTTTTGCAATTGCATTTCTTTTGATCATATCTCCTTTCCAGAGTGTTTGTAAGCCTTTCTTTGCAGGGTCGCAAGATTTGGTTTCCCTTCCCGAAAGGAAATGAAATTTCCTTTCGGGAAGGGAAACCAAATCTTGCGATTTTAATGGGGATCAATTGGACAGGCTTTGGGGCAAGTCCCTGCACTTGTTGGGCTGTCATGCCTTTTCATGGCTTTGGCTCTGGCTGAGATTTTTTTTTTCTTTTTTTTTATTTTTGAATGCATCAGTGCCATGTCCCTCATATCTTCCCAACCAAGTTGTATGTACCTCCTTGGATTTTGTTTTGCTTTTACAACACCTGTCAGCATCCTTTTGGCCTTTTTTGGTGCTTTGCACTGCACCTGGCTTCTGCCCAGACCACTTTCTTGTAGTC
The DNA here is from genome assembly GCF_027477595.1 of Haemorhous mexicanus. Lineage (NCBI taxonomy): Eukaryota > Metazoa > Chordata > Aves > Passeriformes > Fringillidae > Haemorhous > Haemorhous mexicanus. Next base: position 82,329,156 of record NC_082343.1, on the reverse strand, counting down.
ACCAAATTTTCCATTTTTCTTTTTTTTTTTTCTTCAATTTTGTTTCCTTTGATCATATCTCCATTCCAGAGTGTTTGTAAGCTTCTCTTATTTGTTTTGGCCTTCAGCAGGGATCAATTCTGGCAAGGCTTGGTGTATGTTGTGCGTGTCCTTGCAGTTGTTTGCATGCCATGCCTTTTCATGGCTTTGACTTTGGCTGAGATTTTTTTTTTTTCTTTTTTTAAGTATCCATGCAATGTCGCTCATATCTTCTCCACCAAGTTGTGTCTGCCTCCTTGATTTTTGCCCTTTTTTTACAACACCTGTCAGGTTATTTTTGGCCTCTTTTGGTGCTTTGCACTGCACCTGGCTTCTGCCCAGACCACTTTCTTGTAGTCACCAAATTTCCCAACTTTCCCTTTTTTGGGGGTTTTTTGCAATTGCATTTCTTTTGATCATATCTCCTTTCCAGAGTGTTTGTAAGCCTTTCTTTGCAGGGTCGCAAGATTTGCTTTCCCTTCCCGAAAGGAAATGAAATTTCCTTTCGCGAAGGGAAACCAAATCTTGCGATTTTAATGGGGATCAATTGGACAAGCTTTGGGGCAAGTCCCTGCACTTGTTGGGCTGTCATGCCTTTTCATGGCTTTGGCTCTGGCGGAGATTTTTTTTTTCTTTTTTTTATTTTTGAATGCATCCGTGCCATGTCCCTCATATCTTCCCCACCAAGTTGTATGTACCTCCTTGGATTTTGTTTTGCTTTTACAACACCTGTCAGCATCCTTTTGGCCTTTTTTGGTGCTTTGCACTGCACCGGGCTTCTGCCCAGACCACTTTCTTGTAGTCACCAAATTTTCCATTTTTCTTTTTTTTTTTTTTTCAATTTTGTTTCCTTTGATCATATCTCCATTCCAGAGTGTTTGTAAGACCCTCTTATTTGTTTTGGCCTTCAGCAGGGATCAATTCTGGCAAGGCTTGGTGTATGTTGTGCGTGTCCTTGCAGTTGTTTGCATGCCATGCCTTTTCATGGCTTTGACTTTGGCTGAGATTTTTTTTTTTCTTTTTTTAAGTATCCATGCAATGTTGCTCATATCTTCCCCACCAAGTTGTGTCTGCCTCCTTGATTTTTGCCCTTTTTTTACAACACCTGTCAGGTTATTTTTGGCCTCTTTTGGTGCTTTGCACTGCACCTGGCTTCTGCCCAGACCACTTTCTTGTAGTCACCAAATTTCCCAACTTTCCCTTTTTTGGGGGTTTTTTGCAATTGCATTTCTTTTGATCATATCTCCTTTCCAGAGTGTTTGTAAGCCTTTCTTTGCAGGGTCGCAAGATTTGGTTTCCCTTCGCGAAAGGAAATGAAATTTCCTTTCGGGAAGGGAAACCAAATCTTGTGATTTTAATGGGGATCAATTGGACAAGCTTTGGGGCAAGTCCCTGCACTTGTTGGGCTGTCATGCCTTTTCATGGCTTTGGCTCTGGCTGAGATTTTTTTTTTTCTTTTTTTTTTTTGAATGCATCCGTGCCATGTCCCTCATATCTTCCCCACCAAGTTGTATGTACCTCCTTGGATTTTGTTTTGCTTTTACAACACCTGTTAGCATTCTTTTAACTTTTTTTGGTGCTTTGCACTGCACCGGGCTTCTGCCCAGACCACTTTCTTGTAGTCACCAAATTTTCCATTTTTCTTTTTTTTTTTTTTTCAATTTTGTTTCCTTTGATCATATCTCCATTCCAGAGTGTTTGTAAGCCCCTCTTATTTGTTTTGGCTTTCAGCAGGGATCAATTCTGGCAAGGCTTGCTGTATGTTGTGCGTGTCCCTGCAGTTGTTTGCATGCCATGCCTTTTCATGGCTTTGACTTTGGCTGAGATTTTTTTTTTTTCTTTTTTTAAGTATCCATGCAATGTCGCTCATATCTTCCCCACCAAGTTGTGTCTGCCTCCTTGATTTTTGCCCTTTTTTTACAACACCTGTCAGGTTATTTTTGGCCTCTTTTGGTGCTTTGCACTGCACCTGGCTTCTGCCCAGACCACTTTCTTGTAGTCACCAAATTTCCCAACTTTCCCTTTTTTGGGGGTTTTTTGCAATTGCATTTCTTTTGATCATATCTCCTTTCCAGAGTGTTTGTAAGCCTTTCTTTGCAGGGTCGCAAGATTTGGTTTCCCTTCCCGAAAGGAAATGAAATTTCCTTTCGCGAAGGGAAACCAAATCTTGCGATTTTAATGGGGATCAATTGGACAAGCTTTGGGGCAAGTCCCTGCACTTGTTGGGCTGTCATGCCTTTTCATGGCTTTGGCTCTGGCTGAGATTTTTTTTTTCTTTTTTTTATTTTTGAATGCATCCGTGCCATGTCCCTCATATCTTCCCAACCAAGTTGTATGTACCTCCTTGGATTTTGTTTTGCTTTTACAACACCTGTTAGCATCCTTTTGGCCTTTTTTGGTGCTTTGCACTGCACCTGGCTTCTGCCCAGACCACTTTCTTGTAGTCACCAAATTTTCCATTTTTCTTTTTTTTTTTTTTTCAATTTTGTTTCCTTTGATCATATCTCCATTCCAGAGTGTGTGTAAGCCCTTCTTATTTGTTTTGGCCTTCAGCAGGGATCAATTCTGGCAAGGCTTGGTGTATGTTGTGCGTGTCCTTGCAGTTGTTTGCATGCCATGCCTTTTCATGGCTTTGACTTTGGCTGAGATTTTTTTTTTTTCTTTTTTTAAGTATCCATGCAATGTCGCTCATATCTTCTCCACCAAGTTGTGTCTGCCTCCTTGATTTTTGCCCTTTTTTTACAACACCTGTCAGGTTATTTTTGGCCTCTTTTGGTGCTTTGCACTGCACCTGGCTTCTGCACAGACCACTTTCTTGTAGTCACCAAATTTCCCAACTTTCCCTTTTTTGGGGGTTTTTTGCAATTGCATTTCTTTTGATCATATCTCCTTTCCAGAGTGTTTGTAAGCCTTTCTTTGCAGGGTCTCAAGATTTGGTTTCCCTTCCCGAAAGGAAATGAAATTTCCTTTCGGGTAGGGAAACCAAATCTTGCGATTTTAATGGGGATCAATTGGACAAGCTTTGGGGCAAGTCCCTGCACTTGTTGGGCTGTCATGCCTTTTCATGGCTTTGGCTCTGGCGGAGATTTTTTTTTTCTTTTTTTTATTTTTGAATGCATCCGTGCCATGTCCCTCATATCTTCCCCACCAAGTTGTATGTACCTCCTTGGATTTTGTTTTGCTTTTACAACACCTGTCAGCATCCTTTTGGCCTTTTTTGGTGCTTTGCACTGCACCTGGCTTCTGCACAGACCACTTTCTTGTAGTCACCAAATTTTCAATTTTTTTTTTTTTTTTTTTTTCAATTTCCTTTCCTTTGATCATATCTCCATTCCAGAGTGTGTGTAAGCCCTTCTTATTTGTTTTGGCCTTCGGCAGGGATCAATTCTGGCAAGGCTTGCTGTATGTTGTGCGTGTCCTTGCAGTTGTTTGCATGCCATGCCTTTTCATGGCTTTGACTTTGGCTGAGATTTTTTTTTTTCTTTTTTTAAGTATCCATGCAATGTTGCTCATATCTTCCCCACCAAGTTGTGTCTGCCTCCTTGATTTTTGCCCTTTTTTTACAACACCTGTCAGGTTATTTTTGGCCTCTTTTGGTGCTTTGCACTGCACCTGGCTTCTGCCCAGACCACTTTCTTGTAGTCACCAAATTTCCCAACTTTCCCTTTTTTGGGGGTTTTTTGCAATTGCATTTCTTTTGATCATATCTCCTTTCCAGAGTGTTTGTAAGCCTTTCTTTGCAGGGTCGCAAGATTTGGTTTCCCTTCCCGAAAGGAAATGAAATTTCCTTTCGCGAAGGGAAACCAAATCTTGCGATTTTAATGGGGATCAATTGGACAAGCTTTGGGGCAAGTCCCTGCACTTGTTGGGCTGTCATGCCTTTTCATGGCTTTGGCTCTGGCTGAGATTTTTTTTTTTCTTTTTTTTTTTTGAATGCATCCGTGCCATGTCCCTCATATCTTCCCCACCAAGTTGTATGTACCTCCTTGGATTTTGTTTTGCTTTTACAACACCTGTCAGCATCCTTTTAACTTTTTTTGGTGCTTTGCACTGCACCGGGCTTCTGCCCAGACCACTTTCTTGTAGTCACCAAATTTTCCATTTTTCTTTTTTTTTTTTTTTCAATTTTGTTTCCTTTGATCATATCTCCATTCCAGAGTGTTTGTAAGCCCCTCTTATTTGTTTTGGCCTTCAGCAGGGATCAATTCTGGCAAGGCTTGCTGTATGTTGTGCGTGTCCCTGCAGTTGTTTGCATGCCATGCCTTTTCATGGCTTTGACTTTGGCTGAGATTTTTTTTTTTTCTTTTTTTAAGTATCCATGCAATGTCGCTCATATCTTCCCCACCAAGTTGTGTCTGCCTCCTTGATTTTTGCCCTTTTTTTACAACACCTGTCAGGTTATTTTTGGCCTCTTTTGGTGCTTTGCACTGCACCTGGCTTCTGCCCAGACCACTTTCTTGTAGTCACCAAATTTCCCAATTTTCCCTTTTTTGGGGGTTTTTTGCAATTGCATTTCTTTTGATCATATCTCCATTCCAGAGTGTGTGTAAGCCCCTCTTATTTGTTTTGGCCTTCAGCAGGGATCAATTCTGGCAAGGCTTGCTGTATGTTGTGCGTGTCCCTGCAGTTGTTTGCATGCCATGCCTTTTCATGGCTTTGACTTTGGCTGAGATTTTTTTTTTTTCTTTTTTTAAGTATCCATGCAATGTTGCTCATATCTTCCCCACCAAGATGTGTCTGCCTCCTTGATTTTTGCCCTTTTTTTACAACACCTGTCAGGTTATTTTTGGCCTCTTTTGGTGCTTTGCACTGCACCTGGCTTCTGCCCAGACCACTTTCTTGTAGTCACCAAATTTCCCAATTTTCCCTTTTTTGGGGGTTTTTTGCAATTACATTTCTTTTGATCATATCTCCTTTCCAGAGTGTTTGTAAGCCTTTCTTTGCAGGGTCGCAAGATTTGGTTTCCCTTCCCGAAAGGAAATGAAATTTCCTTTCGGGTAGGGAAACCAAATCTTGCGATTTTAATGGGGATCAATTGGACAAGCTTTGGGGCAAGTCCCTGCACTTGTTGGGCTGTCATGCCTTTTCATGGCTTTGGCTCTGGCTGAGATTTTTTTTTTCTTTTTTTTATTTTTGAATGCATCCGTGCCATGTCCCTCATATCTTCCCCACCAAGTTGTATGTACCTCCTTGGATTTTGTTTTGCTTTTACAACACCTGTCAGCATCCTTTTGGCCTTTTTTGGTGCTTTGCACTGCACCTGGCTTCTGCACAGACCACTTTCTTGTAGTCACCAAATTTTCCATTTTTCTTTTTTTTTTTTTCAATTTTGTTTCCTTTGATCATATCTCCATTCCAGAGTGTGTGTAAGCCCTTCTTATTTGTTTTGGCCTTCAGCAGGGATCAATTCTGGCAAGGCTTGCTGTATGTTGTGCGTGTCCCTGCAGTTGTTTGCATGCCATGCCTTTTCATGGCTTTGACTTTGGCTGAGATTTTTTTTTTTTCTTTTTTTAAGTATCCATGCAAGGTCGCTCATATCTTCCCCACCAAGTTGTGTCTGCCTCCTTGATTTTTGCCCTTTTTTAACAACACCTGTCAGGTTATTTTTGGCCTTTTTTGGTGCTTTGCACTGCACCTGGCTTCTGCCCAGACCACTTTCTTGTAGTCACCAAATTTTCCATTTTTCTTTTTTTTTTTTTTTTCAATTTTGTTTCCTTTGATCATATCTCCATTCCAGAGTGTGAGTAAGCCCTTCTTATTTGTTTTGGCCTTCAGCAGGGATCAATACTGGCAAGGCTTGGTGTATGTTGTGCGTGTCCCTGCAGTTGTTTGCATGCCATGCCTTTTCATGGCTTAGACTTGGGCCGAGATTTTTTTTTTTTTCTTTTTTTAAGTATCCATGCAATGTCGCTCATATCTTCCCCACCAAGTTGTGTCTGCCTCCTTGATTTTTGCCCTTTTTTTACAACACCTGTCAGGTTATTTTTGGCCTCTTTTGGTGCTTTGCACTGCACCTGGCTTCTGCCCAGACCACTTTCTTGTAGTCACCAAATTTCCCAACTGTCCCTTTTTTGGGGGTTTTTTGCAATTGCATTTCTTTTGATCATATCTCCTTTCCAGAGTGTTTGTAAGCCTTTCTTTGCAGGGTCGCAAGATTTGGTTTCCCTTCCCGAAAGGAAATGAAATTTCCTTTCGGGAAGGGAAACCAAATCTTGCGATTTTAATGGGGATCAATTGGACAGGCTTTGGGGCAAGTCCCTGCACTTGTTGGGCTGTCATGCCTTTTCATGGCTTTGGCTCTGGCTGAGATTTTTTTTTTCTTTTTTTTTATTTTTGAATGCATCAGTGCCATGTCCCTCATATCTTCCCAACCAAGTTGTATGTACCTCCTTGGATTTTGTTTTGCTTTTACAACACCTGTCAGCATCCTTTTGGCCTTTTTTGGTGCTTTGCACTGCACCTGGCTTCTGCACAGACCACTTTCTTGTAGTCACCAAATTTTCTATTTTTCTTTTTTTTTTTTTTCAATTTTGTTTCCTTTGATCATATCTCCATTCCAGAGTGTGTGTAAGCCCTTCTTATTTGTTTTGGCCTTCAGCAGGGATCAATTCTGGCAAGGCTTGGTGTATGTTGTGCGTGTCCCTGCAGTTGTTTGCATGCCATGCCTTTTCATGGCTTTGACTTTGGCTGAGATTTTTTTTTTTCTTTTTTTAAGTATCCATGCAATGTTGCTCATATCTTCCCCACCAAGTTGTGTCTGCCTCCTTGATTTTTGCCCTTTTTTTACAACACCTCTCAGGTTATTTTTGGCCTCTTTTGGTGCTTTGCACTGCACCTGGCTTCTGCCCAGACCACTTTCTTGTAGTCACCAAATTTCCCAATTTTCCCTTTTTTGGGGGTTTTTTGCAATTGCATTTCTTTTGATCATATCTCCTTTCCAGAGTGTTTGTAAGCCTTTCTTTGCAGGGTCGCAAGATTTGGTTTCCCTTCCCGAAAGGAAATGAAATTTCCTTTCGGGAAGGGAAACCAAATCTTGCGATTTTAATGGGGATCAATTGGACAAGCTTTGGGGCAAGTCCCTGCACTTGTTGGGCTGTCATGCCTTTTCATGGCTTTGGCTCTGGCTGAGATTTTTTTTTTCTTTTTTTTTTTTGAATGCATCCGTGCCATGTCCCTCATATCTTCCCCACCAAGTTGTATGTACCTCCTTGGATTTTGTTTTGCTTTTACAACACCTGTTAGCATTCTTGTAACTTTTTTTGGTGCTTTGCACTGCACCGGGCTTCTACCCAGACCACTTTCTTGTAGTCACCAAATTTTCCATTTTTCTTTTTTTTTTTTTTTCAATTTTGTTTCCTTTGATCATATCTCCTTTCCAGAGTGTGTGTTAGCCCTTCTTATTTGTTTTGGCCTTCAGCAGGGATCAATTCTGGCAAGGCTTGGTGTATGTTGTGCGTGTCCTTGCAGTTGTTTGCATGCCATGCCTTTTCATGGCTTTGACTTTGGCTGAGATTTTTTTTTTTCTTTTTTTAAGTATCCATGCAATGTAGCTCATATCTTCCCCACCAAGTTGTGTCTGCCTCCTTGATTTTTGCCCTTTTTTTACAACACCTGTCAGGTTATTTTTGGCCTCTTTTGGTGCTTTGCACTGCACCTGGCTTCTGCCCAGACCACTTTCTTGTAGTCACCAAATTTCCCAACTTTCCCTTTTTTGGGGGTTTTTTGCAATTGCATTTCTTTTGATCATATCTCCTTTCCAGAGTGTTTGTAAGCCTTTCTTTGCAGGGTCGCAAGATTTGCTTTCCCTTCCCGAAAGGAAATGAAATTTCCTTTCGGGAAGGGAAACCAAATCTTGCGATTTTAATGGGGATCAATTGGACAAGCTTTGGGGCAAGTCCCTGCACTTGTTGGGCTGTCATGCCTTTTCATGGCTTTGGCTCTGGCTGAGATTTTTTTTTTCTTTTTTTTATTTTTGAATGCATCCGTGCCATGTCCCTCATATCTTCCCCACCAAGTTGTATGTACCTCCTTGGATTTTGTTTTGCTTTTACAACACCTGTCAGCATCCTTTTGGCCTTTTTTGGTGCTTTGCACTGCACCAGGCTTCTGCCCAGACCACTTTCTTGTAGTCACCAAATTTTCCATTTTTCTTTTTTTTTTTTTTCAATTTTGTTTCCTTTGATCATATCTCCATTCCAGAGTGTGTGTAAGCCCTTCTTATTTGTTTTGGCCTTCAGCAGGGATCAATTCTGGCAAGGCTTGGTGTATGTTGTGCGTGTCCTTGCAGTTGTTTGCATGCCATGCCTTTTCATGGCTTTGACTTTGGCTGAGATTTTTTTTTTCTTTTTTTAAGTATCCATGCAATGTAGCTCATATCTTCCCCACCAAGTTGTGTCTGCCTCCTTGATTTTTGCCCTTTTTTTACAACACCTCTCAGGTTATTTTTGGCCTCTTTTGGTGCTTTGCACTGCACCTGGCTTCTGCCCAGACCACTTTCTTGTAGTCACCAAATTTCCCAACTTTCCCTTTTTTGGGGGTTTTTTGCAATTGCATTTCTTTTGATCATATCTCCTTTCCAGAGTGTTTGTAAGCCTTTCTTTGCAGGGTCGCAAGATTTGGTTTCCCTTCCCGAAAGGAAATGAAATTTCCTTTCGGGAAGGGAAACCAAATCTTGCGATTTTAATGGGGATCAATTGGACAAGCTTTGGGGCAAGTCCCTGCACTTGTTGGGCTGTCATGCCTTTTCATGGCTTTGGCTCTGGCTGAGATTTTTTTTTTTCTTTTTTTTTTTTGAATGCATCCGTGCCATGTCCCTCATATCTTCCCCACCAAGTTGTATGTACCTCCTTGGATTTTGTTTTGCTTTTACAACACCTGTTAGCATTCTTGTAACTTTTTTTGGTGCTTTGCACTGCACCGGGCTTCTACCCAGACCACTTTCTTGTAGTCACCAAATTTTCCATTTTTCTTTTTTTTTTTTTTTCAATTTTGTTTCCTTTGATCATATCTCCTTTCCAGAGTGTGTGTTAGCCCTTCTTATTTGTTTTGGCCTTCAGCAGGGATCAATACTGGCAAGGCTTGGTGTATGTTGTGCGTGTCCTTGCAGTTGTTTGCATGCCATGCCTTTTCATGGCTTTGACTTTGGCTGAGATTTTTTTTTTTCTTTTTTTAAGTATCCATGCAATGTAGCTCATATCTTCCCCACCAAGTTGTGTCTGCCTCCTTGATTTTTGCCCTTTTTTTACAACACCTGTCAGGTTATTTTTGGCCTCTTTTGGTGCTTTGCACTGCACCTGGCTTCTGCCCAGACCACTTTCTTGTAGTCACCAAATTTCCCAACTTTCCCTTTTTTGGGGGTTTTTTGCAATTGCATTTCTTTTGATCATATCTCCTTTCCAGAGTGTTTGTAAGCCTTTCTTTGCAGGGTCGCAAGATTTGCTTTCCCTTCCCGAAAGGAAACGAAATTTCCTTTCGCGAAGGGAAACCAAATCTTGCGATTTTAATGGGGATCAATTGGACAAGCTTTGGGGCAAGTCCCTGCACTTGTTGGGCTGTCATGCCTTTTCATGGCTTTGGCTCTGGCGGAGATTTTTTTTTTCTTTTTTTTATTTTTGAATGCATCCGTGCCATGTCCCTCATATCTTCCCCACCAAGTTGTATGTACCTCCTTGGATTTTGTTTTGCTTTTACAACACCTGTCAGCATCCTTTTGGCCTTTTTTGGTGCTTTGCACTGCACCAGGCTTCTGCCCAGACCACTTTCTTGTAGTCACCAAATTTTCCATTTTTCTTTTTTTTTTTTTTTCAATTTTGTTTCCTTTGATCATATCTCCATTCCAGAGTGTTTGTAAGCCCCTCTTATTTGTTTTGGCCTTCAGCAGGGATCAATTCTGGCAAGGCTTGGTGTATGTTGTGCGTGTCCTTGCAGTTGTTTGCATGCCTTGCCTTTTCATGGCTTTGACTTTGGCTGAGATTTTTTTTTTCTTTTTTTAAGTATCCATGCAATGTAGCTCATATCTTCCCCACCAAGTTGTGTCTGCCTCCTTGATTTTTGCCCTTTTTTTAAAACACCTGTCAGGTTATTTTTGGCCTCTTTTGGTGCTTTGCACTGCACCTGGCTTCTGCCCAGACCACTTTCTTGTAGTCACCAAATTTTCCATTTTTCTTTTTTTTTTTTTTTTCAATTTTGTTTCCTTTGATCATATCTCCATTCCAGAGTGTGAGTAAGCCCTTCTTATTTGTTTTGGCCTTCAGCAGGGATCAATACTGGCAAGGCTTGGTGTATGTTGTGTGTGTCCCTGCAGTTGTTTGCATGCCATGCCTTTTCATGGCTTAGACTTGGGCCGAGATTTTTTTTTTTTTCTTTTTTTAAGTATCCATGCAATGTCGCTCATATCTTCCCCACCAAGTTGTGTCTGCCTCCTTGATTTTTGCCCTTTTTTTACAACACCTGTCAGGTTATTTTTGGCCTCTTTTGGTGCTTTGCACTGCACCTGGCTTCTGCCCAGACCACTTTCTTGTAGTCACCAAATTTCCCAACTTTCCCTTTTTTGGGGGTTTTTTGCAATTGCATTTCTTTTGATCATATCTCCTTTCCAGAGTGTTTGTAAGCCTTTCTTTGCAGGGTCGCAAGATTTGGTTTCCCTTCCCGAAAGGAAATGAAATTTCCTTTCGGGAAGGGAAACCAAATCTTGCGATTTTAATGGGGATCAATTGGACAAGCTTTGGGGCAAGTCCCTGCACTTGTTGGGCTGTCATGCCTTTTCATGGCTTTGGCTCTGGCTGAGATTTTTTTTTTCTTTTTTTTTATTTTTGAATGCATCAGTGCCATGTCCCTCATATCTTCCCAACCAAGTTGTATGTACCTCCTTGGATTTTGTTTTGCTTTTACAACACCTGTCAGCATCCTTTTGGCCTTTTTTGGTGCTTTGCACTGCACCTGGCTTCTGCACAGACCACTTTCTTGTAGTCACCAAATTTTCTATTTTTCTTTTTTTTTTTTTTCAATTTTGTTTCCTTTGATCATATCTCCATTCCAGAGTGTGTGTAAGCCCTTCTTATTTGTTTTGGCCTTCAGCAGGGATCAATACTGGCAAGGCTTGGTGTATGTTGTGCGTGTCCTTGCAGTTGTTTGCATGCCATGCCTTTTCATGGCTTTGACTTTGGCTGAGATTTTTTTTTTTCTTTTTTTAAGTATCCATGCAATGTCGCTCATATCTTCCCCACCAAGTTGTGTCTGCCTCCTTGATTTTTGCCCTTTTTTTACAACACCTGTCAGGTTATTTTTGGCCTCTTTTGGTGCTTTGCACTGCACCTGGCTTCTGCCCAGACCACTTTCTTGTAGTCACCAAATTTCCCAACTTTCCCTTTTTTGGGGGTTTTTTGCAATTGCATTTCTTTTGATCATATCTCCTTTCCAGAGTGTTTGTAAGCCTTTCTTTGCAGGGTCGCAAGATTTGGTTTCCCTTCCCGAAAGGAAATGAAATTTCCTTTCGGGAAGGGAAACCAAATCTTGCGATTTTGATGGGGATCAATTGGACAGGCTTTGGGGCAAGTCCCTGCACTTGTTGGGCTGTCATGCCTTTTCATGGCTTTGGCTCTGGCTGAGATTTTTTTTTTCTTTTTTTATTTTTGAATGCATCCATGCCATGTCCCTCATATCTTCCCCACCAAGTTGTATGTACCTCCTTGGATTTTGTTTTGATTTTACAACACCTGTCAGCATCCTTTTGGCCTTTTTTGGTGCTTTGCACTGCACCTGGCTTCTGCACAGACCACTTTCTTGTAGTCACCAAATTTTCCATTTTTCTTTTTTTTTTTTTCAATTTCCTTTCCTTTTATCATATCTCCATTCCAGAGTGTGTGTAAGCCCTTCTTATTTGTTTTGGCCTTCAGCAGGGATCAATTCTGGCAAGGCTTGGTGTATGTTGTGCGTGTCCCTGCAGTTGTTTGCATGCCATGCCTTTTCATGGCTTTGACTTTGGCTGAGATTTTTTTTTTTCTTTTTTTAAGTATCCATGCAATGTTGCTCATATCTTCCCCACCAAGTTGTGTCTGCTTCCTTGATTTTTGCCCTTTTTTTACAACACCTCTCAGGTTATTTTTGGCCTCTTTTGGTGCTTTGCACTGCACCTGGCTTCTGCCCAGACCACTTTCTTGTAGTCACCAAATTTCCCAACTTTCCCTTTTTTGGGGGTTTTTTGCAATTGCATTTCTTTTGATCATATCTCCTTTCCAGAGTGTTTGTAAGCCTTTCTTTGCAGGGTCGCAAGATTTGGTTTCCCTTCCCGAAAGGAAATGAAATTTCCTTTCGGGAAGGGAAACCAAATCTTGCGATTTTAATGGGGATCAATTGGACAAGCTTTGGGGCAAGTCCCTGCACTTGTTGGGCTGTCATGCCTTTTCATGGCTTTGGCTCTGGCTGAGATTTTTTTTTTTCTTTTTTTTTTTTGAATGCATCCGTGCCATGTCCCTCATATCTTCCCCACCAAGTTGTATGTACCTCCTTGGATTTTGTTTTGCTTTTACAACACCTGTTAGCATTCTTGTAACTTTTTTTGGTGCTTTGCACTGCACCGGGCTTCTACCCAGACCACTTTCTTGTAGTCACCAAATTTTCCATTTTTCTTTTTTTTTTTTTTCAATTTTGTTTCCTTTGATCATATCTCCTTTCCAGAGTGTGTGTTAGCCCTTCTTATTTGTTTTGGCCTTCAGCAGGGATCAATTCTGGCAAGGCTTGCTGTATGTTGTGCGTGTCCTTGCAGTTGTTTGCATGCCATGCCTTTTCATGGCTTAGACTTGGGCTGAGATTTTTTTTTTTCTTTTTTTAAGTATCCATGCAATGTCGCTCATATCTTCCCCACCAAGTTGTGTCTGCTTCCTTGATTTTTGCCCTTTTTTTACAACACCTCTCAGGTTATTTTTGGCCTCTTTTGGTGCTTTGCACTGCACCTGGCTTCTGCCCAGACCACTTTCTTGTAGTCACCAAATTTCCCAACTTTCCCTTTTTTGGGGGTTTTTTGCAATTGCATTTCTTTTGATCATATCTCCTTTCCAGAGTGTTTGTAAGCCTTTCTTTGCAGGGTCGCAAGATTTGGTTTCCCTTCCCGAAAGGAAATGAAATTTCCTTTCGGGAAGGGAAACCAAATCTTGCGATTTTAATGGGGATCAATTGGACAAGCTTTGGGGCAAGTCCCTGCACTTGTTGGGCTGTCATGCCTTTTCATGGCTTTGGCTCTGGCTGAGATTTTTTTTTTTCTTTTTTTTTTTTGAATGCATCCGTGCCATGTCCCTCATATCTTCCCCACCAAGTTGTATGTACCTCCTTGGATTTTGTTTTGCTTTTACAACACCTGTTAGCATTCTTGTAACTTTTTTTGGTGCTTTGCACTGCACCGGGCTTCTACCCAGACCACTTTCTTGTAGTCACCAAATTTTCCATTTTTCTTTTTTTTTTTTTTTCAATTTTGTTTCCTTTGATCATATCTCCTTTCCAGAGTGTGTGTTAGCCCTTCTTATTTGTTTTGGCCTTCAGCAGGGATCAATTCTGGCAAGGCTTGCTGTATGTTGTGCGTGTCCTTGCAGTTGTTTGCATGCCATGCCTTTTCATGGCTTTGACTTTGGCTGAGATTTTTTTTTTTCTTTTTTTAAGTATCCATGCAATGTAGCTCATATCTTCCCCACCAAGTTGTGTCTGCCTCCTTGATTTTTGCCCTTTTTTTACAACACCTGTCAGGTTATTTTTGGCCTCTTTTGGTGCTTTGCACTGCACCTGGCTTCTGCCCAGACCACTTTCTTGTAGTCACCAAATTTTCCATTTTTCTTTTTTTTTTTTTTTTCAATTTTGTTTCCTTTGATCATATCTCCATTCCAGAGTGTGAGTAAGCCCTTCTTATTTGTTTTGGCCTTCAGCAGGGATCAATACTGGCAAGGCTTGGTGTATGTTGTGCGTGTCCCTGCAGTTGTTTGCATGCCATGCCTTTTCATGGCTTAGACTTGGGCCGAGATTTTTTTTTTTTTCTTTTTTTAAGTATCCATGCAATGTCGCTCATATCTTCCCCACCAAGTTGTGTCTGCCTCCTTGATTTTTGCCCTTTTTTTACAACACCTCTCAGGTTATTTTTGGCCTCTTTTGGTGCTTTGCACTGCACCTGGCTTCTGCCCAGACCACTTTCTTGTAGTCACCAAATTTCCCAACTTTCCCTTTTTTGGGGGTTTTTTGCAATTGCATTTCTTTTGATCATATCTCCTTTCCTGAGTGTTTGTAAGCCTTTCTTTGCAGGGTCGCAAGATTTGGTTTCCCTTCCCGAAAGGAAATGAAATTTCCTTTCGGGAAGGGAAACCAAATCTTGCGATTTTAATGGGGATCAATTGGACAAGCTTTGGGGCAAGTCCCTGCACTTGTTGGGCTGTCATGCCTTTTCATGGCTTTGGCTCTGGCTGAGATTTTTTTTTTCTTTTTTTTATTTTTGAATGCATCCGTGCCATGTCCCTCATATCTTCCCAACCAAGTTGTATGTACCTCCTTGGATTTTGTTTTGCTTTTACAACACCTGTTAGCATCCTTTTGGCCTTTTTTGGTGCTTTGCACTGCACCTGGCTTCTGCACAGACCACTTTCTTGTAGTCACCAAATTTTCCATTTTTCTTTTTCTTTTTTTTCAATTTTGTTTCCTTTGATCATATCTCCATTCCAGAGTGTGTGTAAGCCCCTCTTATTTGTTTTGGCCTTCAGCAGGGATCAATTCTGGCAAGGCTTGCTGTATGTTGTGCGTGTCCTTGCAGTTGTTTGCATGCCATGCCTTTTCATGGCTTTGACTTTGGCTGAGATTTTTTTTTTTCTTTTTTTAAGTATCCATGCAATGTTGCTCATATCTTCTCCACCAAGTTGTGTCTGCCTCCTTGATTTTTGCCCTTTTTTTACAACACCTGTCAGGTTATTTTTGGCCTTTTTTGGTGCTTTGCACTGCACCTGGCTTCTGCCCAGACCACTTTCTTTTAGTCACCAAATTTCCCAATTTTCCCTTTTTTGGGGGTTTTTTGCAATTGCCTTTCTTTTGATCATATCTCCTTTCCTGAGTGTTTGTAAGCCTTTCTTTGCAGGGTCGCAAGATTTGGTTTCCCTTCCCGAAAGGAAACAAAATTTCCTTTCGGGAAGGGAAACCAAATCTTGCGATTTTAATGGGGATCAATTGGACAAGCTTTGGGGCAAGTCCCTGCACTTGTTGGGCTGTCATGCCTTTTCATGGCTTTGGCTCTGGCTGAGATTTTTTTTTTCTTTTTTTTTTTTTGAATGCATCCATGCCATGTCCCTCATATCTTCCCCACCAAGTTGTATGTACCTCCTTGGATTTTGTTTTGCTTTTACAACACCTGTCAGCATCCTTTTGGCCTTTTTTGGTGCTTTGCACTGCACCTGGCTTCTGCACAGACCACTTTCTTGTAGTCACCAAATTTTCCATTTTTCTTTTTTTTTTTTTCAATTTCCTTTCCTTTTATCATATCTCCATTCCAGAGTGTGTGTAAGCCCTTCTTATTTGTTTTGGCCTTCAGCAGGGATCAATTCTGGCAAGGCTTGGTGTATGTTGTGCGTGTCCCTGCAGTTGTTTGCATGCCATGCCTTTTCATGGCTTTGACTTTGGCTGAGATTTTTTTTTTTCTTTTTTTAAGTATCCATGCAATGTTGCTCATATCTTCCCCACCAAGTTGTGTCTGCTTCCTTGATTTTTGCCCTTTTTTTACAACACCTCTCAGGTTATTTTTGGCCTCTTTTGGTGCTTTGCACTGCACCTGGCTTCTGCCCAGACCACTTTCTTGTAGTCACCAAATTTCCCAACTTTCCCTTTTTTGGGGGTTTTTTGCAATTGCATTTCTTTTGATCATATCTCCTTTCCAGAGTGTTTGTAAGCCTTTCTTTGCAGGGTCGCAAGATTTGGTTTCCCTTCCCGAAAGGAAATGAAATTTCCTTTCGGGAAGGGAAACCAAATCTTGCGATTTTAATGGGGATCAATTGGACAAGCTTTGGGGCAAGTCCCTGCACTTGTTGGGCTGTCATGCCTTTTCATGGCTTTGGCTCTGGCTGAGATTTTTTTTTTTCTTTTTTTTTTTTGAATGCATCCGTGCCATGTCCCTCATATCTTCCCCACCAAGTTGTATGTACCTCCTTGGATTTTGTTTTGCTTTTACAACACCTGTTAGCATTCTTGTAACTTTTTTTGGTGCTTTGCACTGCACCGGGCTTCTACCCAGACCACTTTCTTGTAGTCACCAAATTTTCCATTTTTCTTTTTTTTTTTTTTCAATTTTGTTTCCTTTGATCATATCTCCTTTCCAGAGTGTGTGTTAGCCCTTCTTATTTGTTCTGGCCTTCAGCAGGGATCAATTCTGGCAAGGCTTGCTGTATGTTGTGCGTGTCCTTGCAGTTGTTTGCATGCCATGCCTTTTCATGGCTTTGACTTTGGCTGAGATTTTTTTTTTTCTTTTTTTAAGTATCCATGCAATGTAGCTCATATCTTCCCCACCAAGTTGTGTCTGCCTCCTTGATTTTTGCCCTTTTTTTACAACACCTGTCAGGTTATTTTTGGCCTCTTTTGGTGCTTTGCACTGCACCTGGCTTCTGCCCAGACCACTTTCTTGTAGTCACCAAATTTTCCATTTTTCTTTTTTTTTTTTTTTTCAATTTTGTTTCCTTTGATCATATCTCCATTCCAGAGTGTGAGTAAGCCCTTCTTATTTGTTTTGGCCTTCAGCAGGGATCAATACTGGCAAGGCTTGGTGTATGTTGTGCGTGTCCCTGCAGTTGTTTGCATGCCATGCCTTTTCATGGCTTAGACTTGGGCCGAGATTTTTTTTTTTTTCTTTTTTTAAGTATCCATGCAATGTCGCTCATATCTTCCCCACCAAGTTGTGTCTGCTTCCTTGATTTTTGCCCTTTTTTTACAACACCTCTCAGGTTATTTTTGGCCTCTTTTGGTGCTTTGCACTGCACCTGGCTTCTGCCCAGACCACTTTCTTGTAGTCACCAAATTTCCCAACTTTCCCTTTTTTGGGGGTTTTTTGCAATTGCATTTCTTTTGATCATATCTCCTTTCCAGAGTGTTTGTAAGCCTTTCTTTGCAGGGTCGCAAGATTTGGTTTCCCTTCCCGAAAGGAAATGAAATTTCCTTTCGGGAAGGGAAACCAAATCTTGCGATTTTAATGGGGATCAATTGGACAAGCTTTGGGGCAAGTCCCTGCACTTGTTGGGCTGTCATGCCTTTTCATGGCTTTGGCTCTGGCTGAGATTTTTTTTTTTCTTTTTTTTTTTTGAATGCATCCGTGCCATGTCCCTCATATCTTCCCCACCAAGTTGTATGTACCTCCTTGGATTTTGTTTTGCTTTTACAACACCTGTTAGCATTCTTGTAACTTTTTTTGGTGCTTTGCACTGCACCGGGCTTCTACCCAGACCACTTTCTTGTAGTCACCAAATTTTCCATTTTTCTTTTTTTTTTTTTTTCAATTTTGTTTCCTTTGATCATATCTCCTTTCCAGAGTGTGTGTTAGCCCTTCTTATTTGTTTTGGCCTTCAGCAGGGATCAATTCTGGCAAGGCTTGCTGTATGTTGTGCGTGTCCTTGCAGTTGTTTGCATGCCATGCCTTTTCATGGCTTTGACTTTGGCTGAGATTTTTTTTTTTTCTTTTTTTAAGTATCCATGCAATGTAGCTCATATCTTCCCCACCAAGTTGTGTCTGCCTCCTTGATTTTTGCCCTTTTTTTACAACACCTGTCAGGTTATTTTTGGCCTCTTTTGGTGCTTTGCACTGCACCTGGCTTCTGCCCAGACCACTTTCTTGTAGTCACCAAATTTTCCATTTTTCTTTTTTTTTTTTTTTTCAATTTTGTTTCCTTTGATCATATCTCCATTCCAGAGTGTGAGTAAGCCCTTCTTATTTGTTTTGGCCTTCAGCAGGGATCAATACTGGCAAGGCTTGGTGTATGTTGTGCGTGTCCCTGCAGTTGTTTGCATGCCATGCCTTTTCATGGCTTAGACTTGGGCCGAGATTTTTTTTTTTTCTTTTTTTAAGTATCCATGCAATGTCGCTCATATCTTCCCCACCAAGTTGTGTCTGCCTCCTTGATTTTTGCCCTTTTTTTACAACACCTCTCAGGTTATTTTTGGCCTCTTTTGGTGCTTTGCACTGCACCTGGCTTCTGCCCAGACCACTTTCTTGTAGTCACCAAATTTCCCAACTTTCCCTTTTTTGGGGGTTTTTTGCAATTGCATTTCTTTTGATCATATCTCCTTTCCTGAGTGTTTGTAAGCCTTTCTTTGCAGGGTCGCAAGATTTGGTTTCCCTTCCCGAAAGGAAATGAAATTTCCTTTCGGGAAGGGAAACCAAATCTTGCGATTTTAATGGGGATCAATTGGACAAGCTTTGGGGCAAGTCCCTGCACTTGTTGGGCTGTCATGCCTTTTCATGGCTTTGGCTCTGGCTGAGATTTTTTTTTTCTTTTTTTTATTTTTGAATGCATCCGTGCCATGTCCCTCATATCTTCCCAACCAAGTTGTATGTACCTCCTTGGATTTTGTTTTGCTTTTACAACACCTGTTAGCATCCTTTTGGCCTTTTTTGGTGCTTTGCACTGCACCTGGCTTCTGCACAGACCACTTTCTTGTAGTCACCAAATTTTCCATTTTTCTTTTTCTTTTTTTTCAATTTTGTTTCCTTTGATCATATCTCCATTCCAGAGTGTGTGTAAGCCCCTCTTATTTGTTTTGGCCTTCAGCAGGGATCAATTCTGGCAAGGCTTGCTGTATGTTGTGCGTGTCCTTGCAGTTGTTTGCATGCCATGCCTTTTCATGGCTTTGACTTTGGCTGAGATTTTTTTTTTTCTTTTTTTAAGTATCCATGCAATGTTGCTCATATCTTCTCCACCAAGTTGTGTCTGCCTCCTTGATTTTTGCCCTTTTTTTACAACACCTGTCAGGTTATTTTTGGCCTTTTTTGGTGCTTTGCACTGCACCTGGCTTCTGCCCAGACCACTTTCTTTTAGTCACCAAATTTCCCAATTTTCCCTTTTTTGGGGGTTTTTTGCAATTGCCTTTCTTTTGATCATATCTCCTTTCCTGAGTGTTTGTAAGCCTTTCCTTGCAGGGTCGCAAGATTTGGTTTCCCTTCCCGAAAGGAAACAAAATTTCCTTTCGGGAAGGGAAACCAAATCTTGCGATTTTAATGGGGATCAATTGGACAAGCTTTGGGGCAAGTCCCTGCACTTGTTGGGCTGTCATGCCTTTTCATGGCTTTGGCTCTGGCTGAGATTTTTTTTTTCTTTTTTTTTTTTTGAATGCATCCATGCCATGTCCCTCATATCTTCCCCACCAAGTTGTATGTACCTCCTTGGATTTTGTTTTGCTTTTACAACACCTGTCAGCATCCTTTTGGCCTTTTTTGGTGCTTTGCACTGCACCTGGCTTCTGCACAGACCACTTTCTTGTAGTCACCAAATTTTCCATTTTTCTTTTTTTTTTTTTCAATTTCCTTTCCTTTTATCATATCTCCATTCCAGAGTGTGTGTAAGCCCTTCTTATTTGTTTTGGCCTTCAGCAGGGATCAATTCTGGCAAGGCTTGGTGTATGTTGTGCGTGTCCCTGCAGTTGTTTGCATGCCATGCCTTTTCATGGCTTTGACTTTGGCTGAGATTTTTTTTTTTCTTTTTTTAAGTATCCATGCAATGTTGCTCATATCTTCCCCACCAAGTTGTGTCTGCTTCCTTGATTTTTGCCCTTTTTTTACAACACCTCTCAGGTTATTTTTGGCCTCTTTTGGTGCTTTGCACTGCACCTGGCTTCTGCCCAGACCACTTTCTTGTAGTCACCAAATTTCCCAACTTTCCCTTTTTTGGGGGTTTTTTGCAATTGCATTTCTTTTGATCATATCTCCTTTCCAGAGTGTTTGTAAGCCTTTCTTTGCAGGGTCGCAAGATTTGGTTTCCCTTCCCGAAAGGAAATGAAATTTCCTTTCGGGAAGGGAAACCAAATCTTGCGATTTTAATGGGGATCAATTGGACAAGCTTTGGGGCAAGTCCCTGCACTTGTTGGGCTGTCATGCCTTTTCATGGCTTTGGCTCTGGCTGAGATTTTTTTTTTTCTTTTTTTTTTTTGAATGCATCCGTGCCATGTCCCTCATATCTTCCCCACCAAGTTGTATGTACCTCCTTGGATTTTGTTTTGCTTTTACAACACCTGTTAGCATTCTTGTAACTTTTTTTGGTGCTTTGCACTGCACCTGGCTTCTACCCAGACCACTTTCTTGTAGTCACCAAATTTTCCATTTTTCTTTTTTTTTTTTTTTCAATTTTGTTTCCTTTGATCATATCTCCTTTCCAGAGTGTGTGTTAGCCCTTCTTATTTGTTTTGGCCTTCAGCAGGGATCAATTCTGGCAAGGCTTGCTGTATGTTGTGCGTGTCCTTGCAGTTGTTTGCATGCCATGCCTTTTCATGGCTTTGACTTTGGCTGAGATTTTTTTTTTTCTTTTTTTAAGTATCCATGCAATGTAGCTCATATCTTCCCCACCAAGTTGTGTCTGCCTCCTTGATTTTTGCCCTTTTTTTACAACACCTGTCAGGTTATTTTTGGCCTCTTTTGGTGCTTTGCACTGCACCTGGCTTCTGCCCAGACCACTTTCTTGTAGTCACCAAATTTTCCATTTTTCTTTTTTTTTTTTTTTTCAATTTTGTTTCCTTTGATCATATCTCCATTCCAGAGTGTGAGTAAGCCCTTCTTATTTGTTTTGGCCTTCAGCAGGGATCAATACTGGCAAGGCTTGGTGTATGTTGTGCGTGTCCCTGCAGTTGTTTGCATGCCATGCCTTTTCATGGCTTAGACTTGGGCCGAGATTTTTTTTTTTTTCTTTTTTTAAGTATCCATGCAATGTCGCTCATATCTTCCCCACCAAGTTGTGTCTGCTTCCTTGATTTTTGCCCTTTTTTTACAACACCTCTCAGGTTATTTTTGGCCTCTTTTGGTGCTTTGCACTGCACCTGGCTTCTGCCCAGACCACTTTCTTGTAGTCACCAAATTTCCCAACTTTCCCTTTTTTGGGGGTTTTTTGCAATTGCATTTCTTTTGATCATATCTCCTTTCCAGAGTGTTTGTAAGCCTTTCTTTGCAGGGTCGCAAGATTTGGTTTCCCTTCCCGAAAGGAAATGAAATTTCCTTTCGGGAAGGGAAACCAAATCTTGCGATTTTAATGGGGATCAATTGGACAAGCTTTGGGGCAAGTCCCTGCACTTGTTGGGCTGTCATGCCTTTTCATGGCTTTGGCTCTGGCTGAGATTTTTTTTTTTCTTTTTTTTTTTTGAATGCATCCGTGCCATGTCCCTCATATCTTCCCCACCAAGTTGTATGTACCTCCTTGGATTTTGTTTTGCTTTTACAACACCTGTTAGCATTCTTGTAACTTTTTTTGGTGCTTTGCACTGCACCGGGCTTCTACCCAGACCACTTTCTTGTAGTCACCAAATTTTCCATTTTTCTTTTTTTTTTTTTTTCAATTTTGTTTCCTTTGATCATATCTCCTTTCCAGAGTGTGTGTTAGCCCTTCTTATTTGTTTTGGCCTTCAGCAGGGATCAATTCTGGCAAGGCTTGCTGTATGTTGTGCGTGTCCTTGCAGTTGTTTGCATGCCATGCCTTTTCATGGCTTTGACTTTGGCTGAGATTTTTTTTTTTCTTTTTTTAAGTATCCATGCAATGTAGCTCATATCTTCCCCACCAAGTTGTGTCTGCCTCCTTGATTTTTGCCCTTTTTTTACAACACCTGTCAGGTTATTTTTGGCCTCTTTTGGTGCTTTGCACTGCACCTGGCTTCTGCCCAGACCACTTTCTTGTAGTCACCAAATTTTCCATTTTTCTTTTTTTTTTTTTTTTCAATTTTGTTTCCTTTGATCATATCTCCATTCCAGAGTGTGAGTAAGCCCTTCTTATTTGTTTTGGCCTTCAGCAGGGATCAATACTGGCAAGGCTTGGTGTATGTTGTGCGTGTCCCTGCAGTTGTTTGCATGCCATGCCTTTTCATGGCTTAAACTTGGGCCGAGATTTTTTTTTTTTTCTTTTTTTAAGTATCCATGCAATGTCGCTCATATCTTCCCCACCAAGTTGTGTCTGCCTCCTTGATTTTTGCCCTTTTTTTACAACACCTCTCAGGTTATTTTTGGCCTCTTTTGGTGCTTTGCACTGCACCTGGCTTCTGCCCAGACCACTTTCTTGTAGTCACCAAATTTCCCAACTTTCCCTTTTTTGGGGGTTTTTTGCAATTGCATTTCTTTTGATCATATCTCCTTTCCAGAGTGTTTGTAAGCCTTTCTTTGCAGGGTCGCAAGATTTGGTTTCCCTTCCCGAAAGGAAATGAAATTTCCTTTCGGGAAGGGAAACCAAATCTTGCGATTTTAATGGGGATCAATTGGACAAGCTTTGGGGCAAGTCCCTGCACTTGTTGGGCTGTCATGCCTTTTCATGGCTTTGGCTCTGGCTGAGATTTTTTTTTTCTTTTTTTTATTTTTGAATGCATCCGTGCCATGTCCCTCATATCTTCCCAACCAAGTTGTATGTACCTCCTTGGATTTTGTTTTGCTTTTACAACACCTGTTAGCATCCTTTTGGCCTTTTTTGGTGCTTTGCACTGCACCTGGCTTCTGCACAGGCCACTTTCTTGTAGTCACCAAATTTTCCATTTTTCTTTTTCTTTTTTTTCAATTTTGTTTCCTTTGATCATATCTCCATTCCAGAGTGTGTGTAAGCCCCTCTTATTTGTTTTGGCCTTCAGCAGGGATCAATTCTGGCAAGGCTTGCTGTATGTTGTGCGTGTCCTTGCAGTTGTTTGCATGCCATGCCTTTTCATGGCTTTGACTTTGGCTGAGATTTTTTTTTTTCTTTTTTTAAGTATCCATGCAATGTTGCTCATATCTTCTCCACCAAGTTGTGTCTGCCTCCTTGATTTTTGCCCTTTTTTTACAACACCTGTCAGGTTATTTTTGGCCTTTTTTGGTGCTTTGCACTGCACCTGGCTTCTGCCCAGACCACTTTCTTTTAGTCACCAAATTTCCCAATTTTCCCTTTTTTGGGGGTTTTTTGCAATTGCCTTTCTTTTGATCATATCTCCTTTCCTGAGTGTTTGTAAGCCTTTCTTTGCAGGGTCGCAAGATTTGGTTTCCCTTCCCGAAAGGAAACAAAATTTCCTTTCGGGAAGGGAAACCAAATCTTGCGATTTTAATGGGGATCAATTGGACAAGCTTTGGGGCAAGTCCCTGCACTTGTTGGGCTGTCATGCCTTTTCATGGCTTTGGCTCTGGCTGAGATTTTTTTTTTCTTTTTTTTTTTTTGAATGCATCCATGCCATGTCCCTCATATCTTCCCCACCAAGTTGTATGTACCTCCTTGGATTTTGTTTTGCTTTTACAACACCTGTCAGCATCCTTTTGGCCTTTTTTGGTGCTTTGCACTGCACCTGGCTTCTGCACAGACCACTTTCTTGTAGTCACCAAATTTTCCATTTTTCTTTTTTTTTTTTTTTCAATTTCCTTTCCTTTGATCATATCTCCATTCCAGAGTGTGTGTAAGCCCTTCTTATTTGTTTTGGCCTTCAGCAGGGATCAATTCTGGCAAGGCTTGGTGTATGTTGTTCGTGTCCCTGCAGTTGTTTGCATGCCATGCCTTTTCATGGCTTTGACTTTGGCTGAGATTTTTTTTTTCTTTTTTTAAGTATCCATGCAATGTTGCTCATATCTTCTCCACCAAGTTGTGTCTGCCTCCTTGATTTTTGCCCTTTTTTTACAACACCTGTCAGGTTATTTTTGGCCTCTTTTGGTGCTTTGCACTGCACCTGGCTTCTGCCCAGACCACTTTCTTGTAGTCACCAAATTTCCCAATTTTCCCTTTTTTGGGGGTTTTTTGCAATTGCATTTCTTTTGATCATATCTCCTTTCCAGAGTGTTTGTAAGCCTTTCTTTGCAGGGTCGCAAGATTTGCTTTCCCTTCCCGAAAGGAAATGAAATTTCCTTTCGGGAAGGGAAACCAAATCTTGCGATTTTAATGGGGATCAATTGGACAAGCTTTGGGGCAAGTCCCTGCACTTGTTGAGCTGTCATGCCTTTTCATGGCTTTGGCTCTGGCTGAGATTTTTTTTTTTCTTTTTTTTTTTTTGAATGCATCCATGCCATGTCCCTCATATCTTCCCCTCCAAGTTGTATGTACCTCCTTGGATTTTGTTTTGCTTTTACAACACCTGTCAGCATCCTTTTGGCCTTTTTTGGTGCTTTGCACTGCACCTGGCTTCTGCACAGACCACTTTCTTATAGTCACCAAATTTTCCATTTTTCTTTTTTTTTTTTTTCAATTTTGTTTCCTTTGATCATATCTCCATTCCAGAGTGTGTGTAAGCCCTTCTTATTTGTTTTGGCCTTCAGCAGGGATCAATTCTGGCAAGGATTGCAATATGTTGTGCGTGTCCCTGCAGTTGTTTGCATGCCATGCCTTTTCATGGCTTTGGCTCTGGCTGAGATTTTTTTTTTCTTTCTTTTTTTTTTGAATGCATCCATGCCATGTCCTTCATATCTTCCCCACCAAGTTGTATGTACCTCCTTGGATTTTGTTTTGCTTTTACAACACCTGTTAGCATTCTTTTAACTTTTTTTGGTGCTTTGCACTGCACCTGGCTTCTGCACAGACCACTTTCTTGTAGTCACCAAATTTTCCATTTTTCTTTCTTTTTTTTCAATTTTGTTTCCTTTGATCATATCTCCATTCCAGAGTGTGTGTAAGCCCTTCTTATTTGTTTTGGCCTTCAGCAGGGATCAATTCTGGCAAGGCTTGGTGTATGTTGTGCGTGTCCTTGCAGTTGTTTGCATGCCATGCCTTTTCATGGCTTTGACTTTGGCTGAGATTTTTTTTTTTCTTTTTTAAGTATCCATGCAATGTAGCTCATATCTTCCCCACCAAGTTGTGTCTGCCTCCTTGATTTTTGCCCTTTTTTTACAACACCTGTCAGGTTATTTTTGGCCTCTTTTGGTGCTTTGCACTGCACCTGGCTTCTGCCCAGACCACTTTTGTGTAGTCACCAAATTTACAATTTATCTTTTTTTTTTTTTTCAATTTTGTTGCCTTTGATCATATCTCCATTCCAGAGTGTGTGTAAGCCCTTCTTATTTGTTTTGGCCTTCAGCAGGGATCAATTCTGGCAAGGCTTGCTGTATGTTGTGCGTGTCCTTGCAGTTGTTTGCATGCCATGCCTTTTCATGGCTTTGACTTTGGCTGAGATTTTTTTTTTTCTTTTTTTAAGTATCCATGCAATGTTGCTCATATCTTCCCCACCAAGTTGTGTCTGCCTCCTTGATTTTTGCCCTTTTTTTACAACACCTGTCAGGTTATTTTTGGCCTTTTTTGGTGCTTTGCACTGCACCTGGCTTCTGCCCAGACCACTTTCTTGTAGTCACCAAATTTCCCAATTTTCCCTTTTTTGGGGGTTTTTTGCAATTGCATTTCTTTTGATCATATCTCCTTTCCAGAGTGTTTGTAAGCCTTTCTTTGCAGGGTCGCAAGATTTGGTTTCCCTTCCCGAAAGGAAATGAAATTTCCTTTCGGGAAGGGAAACCAAATCTTGCGATTTTAATGGGGATCAACCGGACAAGCTTTGGGGCAAGTCCCTGCACTTGTTGGGCTGTCATGCCTTTTCATGGCTTTGGCTCTGGCTGAGATTTTTTTTTTCTTTTTTTTTTTTTGAATGCATCCATGCCATGTCCCTCATATCTTCCCCACCAAGTTGTATGTACCTCTTTGGATTTTGTTTTGCTTTTACAACACCTGTTAGCATTCTTTTAACTTTTTTTGGTGCTTTGCACTGCACCTGGCTTCTGCCCAGACCACTTTCTTGTAGTCACCAAATTTTCCATTTTTCTTTTTCTTTTTTTTCAATTTTGTTTCCTTTGATCATATCTCCATTCCAGAGTGTGTGTAAGCCCTTCTTATTTGTTTTGGCCTTCAGCAGGGATCAATTCTGGCAAGGCTTGCTGTATGTTGTGCGTGTCCTTGCAGTTGTTTGCATGCCATGCCTTTTCATGGCTTTGACTTTGGCTGAGATTTTTTTTTTCTTTTTTTAAGTATCCATGCAATGTTGCTCATATCTTCCCCACCAAGTTGTGTCTGCCTCCTTGATTTTTGCCCTTTTTTTACAACACCTGTCAGGTTATTTTTGGCCTCTTTTGGTGCTTTGCACTGCACCTGGCTTCTGCCCAGACCACTTTTGTGTAGTCACCAAATTTACAATTTTTCTTTATTTTTTTTTCAATTTTGTTTCCTTTGATCATATCTCCATTCCAGAGTGTGTGTAAGCCCTTCTTATTTGTTTTGGCCTTCAGCAGGGATCAATTCTGGCAAGGCTTGCTGTATGTTGTGCGTGTCCTTGCAGTTGTTTGCATGCCATGCCTTTTCATGGCTTTGACTTTGGCTGAGATTTTTTTTTTTCTTTTTTTAAGTATCCATGCATTGTTGCTCATATCTTCCCCACCAAGTTGTGTCTGCCTCCTTGATTTTTGCCCTTTTTTTACAACACCTGTCAGGTTATTTTTGGCCTTTTTTGGTGCTTTGCACTGCACCTGGCTTCTGCCCAGACCACTTTCTTGTAGTCACCAAATTTCCCAATTTTCCCTTTTTTGGGGGTTTTTTGCAATTGCATTTCTTTTGATCATATCTCCTTTCCAGAGTGTTTGTAAGCCTTTCTTTGCAGGGTCGCAAGATTTGCTTTCCCTTCCCGAAAGGAAATGAAATTTCCTTTCGGGAAGGGAAACCAAATCTTGCGATTTTAATGGGGACCAACTGGACAAGCTTTGGGGCAAGTCCCTGCACTTGTTGAGCTGTCATGCCTTTTCATGGCTTTGGCTCTGGCTGAGATTTTTTTTTCTTTTTTTTTTTTTGAATGCATCCATGCCATGTCCCTCATATCTTCCCCACCAAGTTGTATGTACCTCCTAGGATTTTGTTTTGTTTTACAACACCTGTCAGCATCCTTTTGGCCTTTTTTGGTGCTTTGCACTGCACCTGGCTTCTGCACAGACCACTTTCCTGTAGTCACCAAATTTTCCATTTTTCTTTTTTTTTTTTTTTCAATTTCCTTTCCTTTGATCATATCTCCATTCCAGAGTGTGTGTAAGCCCTTCTTATTTGTTTTGGCCTTCAGCAGGGATCAATTCTGGCAAGGCTTGGTGTATGTTGTGCGTGTCCTTGCAGTTGTTTGCATGCCATGCCTTTTCATGGCTTTGACTTTGGCTGAGATTTTCTTTTTTCTTTTTTTAAGTATCCATGCAATGTCGCTCATATCTTCCCCACCAAGTTGTGTCTGCCTCCTTGATTTTTGCCCTTTTTTTACAACACCTGTCAGGTTATTTTTGGCCTTTTTTGGTGCTTTGCACTGCACCTGGCTTCTGCCCAGACCACTTTCTTGTAGTCACCAAATTTCCCAATTTTCCCTTTTTTGGGGGTTTTTTGCAATTGCCTTTCTTTTGATCATATCTCCTTTCCTGAGTGTTTGTAAGACTTTCTTTGCAGGGTCGCAAGATTTGGTTTCCCTTCCCGAAAGGAAACAAAATTTCCTTTCGGGAAGGGAAACCAAATCTTGCGATTTTAATGGGGATCAATTGGACAAGCTTTGGGGCAAGTCCCTGCACTTGTTGGGCTGTCATGCCTTTTCATGGCTTTGGCTCTGGCTGAGATTTTTTTTTTCTTTCTTTTTTTTTTGAATGCATCCGTGCCATGTCCCTCATATCTTCCCCACCAAGTTGTATGTACCTCCTTGGATTTTGTTTTGCTTTTACAACACCTGTTAGCATTCTTTTAACTTTTTTTGGTGCTTTGCACTGCACCTGGCTTCTGCCCAGACCACTTTCTTGTAGTCACCAAATTTTCCATTTTTCTTTCTTTTTTTTCAATTTTGTTTCCTTTGATCATATCTCCATTCCAGAGTGTGTGTAAGCCCTTCTTATTTGTTTTGGCCTTCAGCAGGGATCAATTCTGGCAAGGCTTGGTGTATGTTGTTCGTGTCCCTGCAGTTGTTTGCATGCCATGCCTTTTCATGGCTTTGACTTTGGCTGAGATTTTTTTTTTCTTTTTTTAAGTATCCATGCAATGTTGCTCATATCTTCTCCACCAAGTTGTGTCTGCCTCCTTGATTTTTGCCCTTTTTTTACAACACCTGTCAGGTTATTTTTGGCCTCTTTTGGTGCTTTGCACTGCACCTGGCTTCTGCCCAGACCACTTTCTTGTAGTCACCAAATTTCCCAATTTTCCCTTTTTTGGGGGTTTTTTGCAATTGCATTTCTTTTGATCATATCTCCTTTCCAGAGTGTTTGTAAGCCTTTCTTTGCAGGGTCGCAAGATTTGGTTTCCCTTCCCGAAAGGAAATGAAATTTCCTTTCGGGAAGGGAAACCAAATCTTGCGATTTTAATGGGGATCAATTGGACAAGCTTTGGGGCAAGTCCCTGCACTTGTTGGGCTGTCATGCCTTTTCATGGCTTTGGCTCTGGCTGAGATTTTTTTTTTTCTTTTTTTTTTTTGAATGCATCCATGCCATGTCCCTCATATCTTCCCCTCCAAGTTGTATGTACCTCCTTGGATTTTGTTTTGCTTTTACAACACCTGTCAGCATCCTTTTGGCCTTTTTTGGTGCTTTGCACTGCACCTGGCTTCTGCACAGACCACTTTCTTGTAGTCACCAAATTTTCCATTTTTCTTTTTTTTTTTTTTCAATTTTGTTTCCTTTGATCATATCTCCATTCCAGAGTGTGTGTAAGCCCTTCTTATTTGTTTTGGCCTTCAGCAGGGATCAATTCTGGCAAGGATTGCTGTATGTTGTGCGTGTCCCTGCAGTTGTTTGCATGCCATGCCTTTTCATGGCTTTGGCTCTGGCTGAGATTTTTTTTTTCTTTCTTTTTTTTTTGAATGCATCCATGCCATGTCCTTCATATCTTCCCCACCAAGTTGTATGTACCTCCTTGGATTTTGTTTTGCTTTTACAACACCTGTTAGCATTCTTTTAACTTTTTTTGGTGCTTTGCACTGCACCTGGCTTCTGCCCAGACCACTTTCTTGTAGTCACCAAATTTTCCATTTTTCTTTCTTTTTTTTCAATTTTGTTTCCTTTGATCATATCTCCATTTCAGAGTGTTTGTAAGCCCTTCTTATTTGTTTTGGCCTTCAGCAGGGATCAATTCTGGCAAGGATTGCTGTATGTTGTGCGTGTCCATGCAGTTGTTTGCATGCCATGCCTTTTCATGGCTTTGACTTTGGCTGAGATTTTTTTTTTCTTTTTTTAAGTATCCATGCAATGTTGCTCATATCTTCTCCACCAAGTTGTGTCTGCCTCCTTGATTTTTGCCCTTTTTTTACAACACCTCTCAGGTTATTTTTGGCCTCTTTTGGTGCTTTGCACTGCACCTGGCTTCTGCCCAGACCACTTTCTTGTAGTCACCAAATTTCCCAATTTTCCCTTTTTTGGGGGTTTTTTGCAATTGCATTTCTTTTGATCATATCTCCTTTCCAGAGTGTTTGTAAGCCTTTCTTTGCAGGGTCGCAAGATTTGCTTTCCCTTCCCGAAAGGAAATGAAATTTCCTTTCGGGAAGGGAAAGCAAATCTTGCGATTTTAATGGGGATCAATTGGACAAGCTTTGGGGCAAGTCCCTGCACTTGTTGGGCTGTCATGCCTTTTCATGGCTTTGGCTCTGGCTGAGATTTTTTTTTTCTTTCTTTTTTTTTTGAATGCATCCGTGCCATGTCCCTCATATCTTCCCCACCAAGTTGTATGTACCTCCTTGGATTTTGTTTTGCTTTTACAACACCTGTTAGCATTCTTTTAACTTTTTTTGGTGCTTTGCACTGCACCTGGCTTCTGCCCAGACCACTTTCTTGTAGTCACCAAATTTTCCATTTTTCTTTCTTTTTTTTCAATTTTGTTTCCTTTGATCATATCTCCATTTCAGAGTGTTTGTAAGACCCTCTTATTTGTTTTGGCCTTCAGCAGGGATCAATTCTGGCAAGGCTTGGTGTATGTTGTGCGTGTCCTTGCAGTTGTTTGCATGCCATGCCTTTTCATGGCTTTGACTTTGGCTGAGATTTTTTTTTTTCTTTTTTTAAGTATCCATGCAATGTCGCTCATATCTTCCCCACCAAGTTGTGTCTGCCTCCTTGATTTTTGCCCTTTTTTTACAACACCTGTCAGGTTATTTTTGGCCTCTTTTGGTGCTTTGCACTGCACCTGGCTTCTGCCCAGACCACTTTCTGGTAGTCACCAAAGTTTCCATTTTTCTTTTTTTTTTTTTTCAATTTTGTTTCCTTTGATCATATCTCCATTCCAGAGTGTGTGTAAGCCCTTCTTATTTGTTTTGGCCTTCAGCAGGGATCAATTCTGGCAAGACTTGCTGTATGTTGTGCGTGTCCTTGCAGTTGTTTGCATGCCATGCCTTTTCATGGCTTTGACTTTGGCTGAGATTTTTTTTTTTCTTTTTTTAAGTATCCATGCAATGTTGCTCATATCTTCCCCACCAAGTTGTGTCTGCCTCCTTGATTTTTGCCCTTTTTTTACAACACCTCTCAGGTTATTTTTGGCCTCTTTTGGTGCTTTGCACTGCACCTGGCTTCTGCCCAGACCACTTTCTTGTAGTCACCAAATTTTCCATTTTTCTTTCTTTTTTTTCAATTTTGTTTCCTTTGATCATATCTCCATTTCAGAGTGTTTGTAAGACCCTCTTATTTGTTTTGGCCTTCAGCAGGGATCAATTCTGGCAAGGCTTGCTGTATGTTGTGCGTGTCCTTGCAGTTGTTTGCATGCCATGCCTTTTCATGGCTTTGACTTTGGCCGAGATTTTTTTTTTTCTTTTTTTAAGTATCCATGCAATGTTGCTCATATCTTCTCCACCAAGTTGTGTCTGCCTCCTTGATTTTTGCCCTTTTTTTACAACACCTGTCAGGTTATTTTTGGCCTTTTTTGGTGCTTTGCACTGCACCTGGCTTCTGCCCAGACCACTTTCTTGTAGTCACCAAATTTCCCAATTTTCCCTTTTTTGGGGGTTTTTTGCAATTGCCTTTCTTTTGATCATATCTCCTTTCCTGAGTGTTTGTAAGCCTTTCTTTGCAGGGTCGCAAGATTTGGTTTCCCTTCCCGAAAGGAAACAAAATTTCCTTTCGGGAAGGGAAACCAAATCTTGCGATTTTAATGGGGATCAATTGGACAAGCTTTGGGGCAAGTCCCTGCACTTGTTGGGCTGTCATGCCTTTTCATGGCTTTGGCTCTGGCTGAGATTTTTTTTTTTCTTTTTTTTTTTTTGAATGCAGCCATGCCATGTCCCTCATATCTTCCCCACCAAGTTGTATGTACCTCCTCGGATTTTGTTTTGCTTTTACAACACCTGTCAGCATCCTTTTGGCCTTTTTTGGTGCTTTGCACTGCACCTGGCTTCTGCACAGACCACTTTCTTGTAGTCACCAAATTTTCCATTTTTCTTTTTTTTTTTTTTTCAATTTCCTTTCCTTTGATCATATCTCCATTCCAGAGTGTGTGTAAGCCCTTCTTATTTGTTTTGGCCTTCAGCAGGGATCAATTCTGGCAAGGATTGCTGTATGTTGTGCGTGTCCCTGCAGTTGTTTGCATGCCATGCCTTTTCATGGCTTTGGCTCTGGCTGAGATTTTTTTTTTCTTTCTTTTTTTTTTTGAATGCATCCATGCCATGTCCTTCATATCTTCCCCACCAAGTTGTATGTACCTCCTTGGATTTTGTTTTGCTTTTACAACACCTGTTAGCATTCTTTTAACTTTTTTTGGTGCTTTGCACTGCACCTGGCTTCTGCCCAGACCACTTTCTTGTAGTCACCAAATTTTCCATTTTTCTTTCTTTTTTTTCAATTTTGTTTCCTTTGATCATATCTCCATTTCAGAGTGTTTGTAAGCCCTTCTTATTTGTTTTGGCCTTCAGCAGGGATCAATTCTGGCAAGGATTGCTGTATGTTGTGCGTGTCCATGCAGTTGTTTGCATGCCATGCCTTTTCATGGCTTTGACATTGGCTGAGATTTTTTTTTTCTTTTTTTAAGTATCCATGCAATGTTGCTCATATCTTCCCCACCAAGTTGTGTCTGCCTCCTTGATTTTTGCCCTTTTTTTACAACACCTCTCAGGTTATTTTTGGCCTCTTTTGGTGCTTTGCACTGCACCTGGCTTCTGCCCAGACCACTTTCTTGTAGTCACCAAATTTCCCAATTTTCCCTTTTTTGGGGGTTTTTTGCAATTGCATTTCTTTTGATCATATCTCCTTTCCAGAGTGTTTGTAAGCCTTTCTTTGCAGGGTCGCAAGATTTGCTTTCCCTTCCCGAAAGGAAATGAAATTTCCTTTCGGGAAGGGAAAGCAAATCTTGCGATTTTAATGGGGATCAATTGGACAAGCTTTGGGGCAAGTCCCTGCACTTGTTGGGCTGTCATGCCTTTTCATGGCTTTGGCTCTGGCTGAGATTTTTTTTTTCTTTCTTTTTTTTTTGAATGCATCCGTGCCATGTCCCTCATATCTTCCCCACCAAGTTGTGTCTGCCTCCTTGATTTTTGCCCTTTTTTTACAACACCTCTCAGGTTATTTTTGGCCTCTTTTGGTGCTTTGCACTGCACCTGGCTTCTGCCCAGACCACTTTCTTGTAGTCACCAAATTTTCCATTTTTCTTTCTTTTTTTTCAATTTTGTTTCCTTTGATCATATCTCCATTTCAGAGTGTTTGTAAGACCCTCTTATTTGTTTTGGCCTTCAGCAGGGATCAATTCTGGCAAGGCTTGCTGTATGTTGTGCGTGTCCTTGCAGTTGTTTGCATGCCATGCCTTTTCATGGCTTTGACTTTGGCCGAGATTTTTTTTTTTCTTTTTTTAAGTATCCATGCAATGTTGCTCATATCTTCTCCACCAAGTTGTGTCTGCCTCCTTGATTTTTGCCCTTTTTTTACAACACCTGTCAGGTTATTTTTGGCCTTTTTTGGTGCTTTGCACTGCACCTGGCTTCTGCCCAGACCACTTTCTTGTAGTCACCAAATTTCCCAATTTTCCCTTTTTTGGGGGTTTTTTGCAATTGCCTTTCTTTTGATCATATCTCCTTTCCTGAGTGTTTGTAAGCCTTTCTTTGCAGGGTCGCAAGATTTGGTTTCCCTTCCCGAAAGGAAACAAAATTTCCTTTCGGGAAGGGAAACCAAATCTTGCGATTTTAATGGGGATCAATTGGACAAGCTTTGGGGCAAGTCCCTGCACTTGTTGGGCTGTCATGCCTTTTCATGGCTTTGGCTCTGGCTGAGATTTTTTTTTTTCTTTTTTTTTTTTTGAATGCAGCCATGCCATGTCCCTCATATCTTCCCCACCAAGTTGTATGTACCTCCTCGGATTTTGTTTTGCTTTTACAACACCTGTCAGCATCCTTTTGGCCTTTTTTGGTGCTTTGCACTGCACCTGGCTTCTGCACAGACCACTTTCTTGTAGTCACCAAATTTTCCATTTTTCTTTTTTTTTTTTTTTCAATTTCCTTTCCTTTGATCATATCTCCATTCCAGAGTGTGTGTAAGCCCTTCTTATTTGTTTTGGCCTTCAGCAGGGATCAATTCTGGCAAGGATTGCTGTATGTTGTGCGTGTCCCTGCAGTTGTTTGCATGCCATGCCTTTTCATGGCTTTGGCTCTGGCTGAGATTTTTTTTTTCTTTCTTTTTTTTTTTGAATGCATCCATGCCATGTCCTTCATATCTTCCCCACCAAGTTGTATGTACCTCCTTGGATTTTGTTTTGCTTTTACAACACCTGTTAGCATTCTTTTAACTTTTTTTGGTGCTTTGCACTGCACCTGGCTTCTGCCCAGACCACTTTCTTGTAGTCACCAAATTTTCCATTTTTCTTTCTTTTTTTTCAATTTTGTTTCCTTTGATCATATCTCCATTTCAGAGTGTTTGTAAGCCCTTCTTATTTGTTTTGGCCTTCAGCAGGGATCAATTCTGGCAAGGATTGCTGTATGTTGTGCGTGTCCATGCAGTTGTTTGCATGCCATGCCTTTTCATGGCTTTGACATTGGCTGAGATTTTTTTTTTCTTTTTTTAAGTATCCATGCAATGTTGCTCATATCTTCCCCACCAAGTTGTGTCTGCCTCCTTGATTTTTGCCCTTTTTTTACAACACCTCTCAGGTTATTTTTGGCCTCTTTTGGTGCTTTGCACTGCACCTGGCTTCTGCCCAGACCACTTTCTTGTAGTCACCAAATTTCCCAATTTTCCCTTTTTTGGGGGTTTTTTGCAATTGCATTTCTTTTGATCATATCTCCTTTCCAGAGTGTTTGTAAGCCTTTCTTTGCAGGGTCGCAAGATTTGCTTTCCCTTCCCGAAAGGAAATGAAATTTCCTTTCGGGAAGGGAAAGCAAATCTTGCGATTTTAATGGGGATCAATTGGACAAGCTTTGGGGCAAGTCCCTGCACTTGTTGGGCTGTCATGCCTTTTCATGGCTTTGGCTCTGGCTGAGATTTTTTTTTTCTTTCTTTTTTTTTTGAATGCATCCGTGCCATGTCCCTCATATCTTCCCCACCAAGTTGTATGTACCTCCTTGGATTTTGTTTTGCTTTTACAACACCTGTTAGCATTCTTTTAACTTTTTTTGGTGCTTTGCACTGCACCTGGCTTCTGCCCAGACCACTTTCTTGTAGTCACCAAATTTTCCATTTTTCTTTCTTTTTTTTCAATTTTGTTTCCTTTGATCATATCTCCATTTCAGAGTGTTTGTAAGACCCTCTTATTTGTTTTGGCCTTCAGCAGGGATCAATTCTGGCAAGGCTTGGTGTATGTTGTGCGTGTCCTTGCAGTTGTTTGCATGCCATGCCTTTTCATGGCTTTGACTTTGGCTGAGATTTTTTTTTTTCTTTTTTTAAGTATCCATGCAATGTCGCTCATATCTTCCCCACCAAGTTGTGTCTGCCTCCTTGATTTTTGCCCTTTTTTTACAACACCTGTTAGCATCCTTTTGGCCTCTTTTGGTGCTTTGCACTGCACCTGGCTTCTGCCCAGACCACTTTCTGGTAGTCACCAAATTTTCCATTTTTCTTTTTTTTTTTTTTCAATTTTGTTTCCTTTGATCATATCTCCATTCCAGAGTGTGTGTAAGCCCTTCTTATTTGTTTTGGCCTTCAGCAGGGATCAATTCTGGCAAGGATTGCTGTATGTTGTGCGTGTCCCTGCAGTTGTTTGCATGCCATGCCTTTTCATGGCTTTGGCTCTGGCTGAGATTTTTTTTTTCTTTCTTTTTTTTTTGAATGCATCCATGCCATGTCCTTCATATCTTCCCCACCAAGTTGTATGTACCTCCTTGGATTTTGTTTTGCTTTTACAACACCTGTTAGCATTCTTTTAACTTTTTTTGGTGCTTTGCACTGCACCTGGCTTCTGCCCAGACCACTTTCTTGTAGTCACCAAATTTTCCATTTTTCTTTCTTTTTTTTCAATTTTGTTTCCTTTGATCATATCTCCATTTCAGAGTGTTTGTAAGCCCTTCTTATTTGTTTTGGCCTTCAGCAGGGATCAATTCTGGCAAGGATTGCTGTATGTTGTGCGTGTCCATGCAGTTGTTTGCATGCCATGCCTTTTCATGGCTTTGACATTGGCTGAGATTTTTTTTTTCTTTTTTTAAGTATCCATGCAATGTTGCTCATATCTTCTCCACCAAGTTGTGTCTGCCTCCTTGATTTTTGCCCTTTTTTTACAACACCTGTCAGGTTATTTTTGGCCTCTTTTGGTGCTTTGCACTGCACCTGGCTTCTGCCCAGACCACTTTCTTGTAGTCACCAAATTTCCCAATTTTCCCTTTTTTGGGGGTTTTTTGCAATTGCATTTCTTTTGATCATATCTCCTTTCCAGAGTGTTTGTAAGCCTTTCTTTGCAGGGTCGCAAGATTTGCTTTCCCTTCCCGAAAGGAAATGAAATTTCCTTTCGGGAAGGGAAAGCAAATCTTGCGATTTTAATGGGGATCAATTGGACAAGCTTTGGGGCAAGTCCCTGCACTTGTTGGGCTGTCATGCTTTTTCATGGCTTTGGCTCTGGCTGAGATTTTTTTTTTCTTTCTTTTTTTTTTGAATGCATCCGTGCCATGTCCCTCATATCTTCCCCACCAAGTTGTATGTACCTCCTTGGATTTTGTTTTGCTTTTACAACACCTGTTAGCATTCTTTTAACTTTTTTTGGTGCTTTGCACTGCACCTGGCTTCTGCCCAGACCACTTTCTTGTAGTCACCAAATTTTCCATTTTTCTTTCTTTTTTTTCAATTTTGTTTCCTTTGATCATATCTCCATTTCAGAGTGTTTGTAAGACCCTCTTATTTGTTTTGGCCTTCAGCAGGGATCAATTCTGGCAAGGCTTGGTGTATGTTGTGCGTGTCCTTGCAGTTGTTTGCATGCCATGCCTTTTCATGGCTTTGACTTTGGCTGAGATTTTTTTTTTTCTTTTTTTAAGTATCCATGCAATGTCGCTCATATCTTCCCCACCAAGTTGTGTCTGCCTCCTTGATTTTTGCCCTTTTTTTACAACACCTGTCAGGTTATTTTTGGCCTCTTTTGGTGCTTTGCACTGCACCTGGCTTCTGCCCAGACCACTTTCTGGTAGTCACCAAATTTTCCATTTTTCTTTTTTTTTTTTTTCAATTTTGTTTCCTTTGATCATATCTCCATTCCAGAGTGTGTGTAAGCCCTTCTTATTTGTTTTGGCCTTCAGCAGGGATCAATTCTGGCAAGGCTTGCTGTATGTTGTGCGTGTCCTTGCAGTTGTTTGCATGCCATGCCTTTTCATGGCTTTGACTTTGGCTGAGATTTTTTTTTTTCTTTTTTTAAGTATCCATGCAATGTTGCTCATATCTTCCCCACCAAGTTGTGTCTGCCTCCTTGATTTTTGCCCTTTTTTTACAACACCTCTCAGGTTATTTTTGGCCTCTTTTGGTGCTTTGCACTGCACCTGGCTTCTGCCCAGACCACTTTCTTGTAGTCACCAAATTTCCCAATTTTCCCTTTTTTGGGGGTTTTTTGCAATTGCATTTCTTTTGATCATATCTCCTTTCCAGAGTGTTGGTAAGCCTTTCTTTGCAGGGTCGCAAGATTTGCTTTCCCTTCCCGAAAGGAAATGAAATTTCCTTTCGGGAAGGGAAAGCAAATCTTGCGATTTTAATGGGGATCAATTGGACAAGCTTTGGGGCAAGTCCCTGCACTTGTTGGGCTGTCATGCCTTTTCATGGCTTTGGCTCTGGCTGAGATTTTTTTTTTCTTTTTTTTATTTTTGAATGCATCCGTGCCATGTCCCTCATATCTTCCCCACCAAGTTGTATGTACCTCCTTGGATTTTGTTTTGCTTTTACAACACCTGTCAGCATCCTTTTGGCCTTTTTTGGTGCTTTGCACTGCACCTGGCTTCTGCCCAGACCACTTTCTGGTAGTCACCAAATTTTCCATTTTTCTTTTTTTTTTTTTTCAATTTTGTTTCCTTTGATCATATCTCCATTCCAGAGTGTGTGTAAGCCCTTCTTATTTGTTTTGGCCTTCAGCAGGGATCAATTCTGGCAAGGCTTGCTGTATGTTGTGCGTGTCCTTGCAGTTGTTTGCATGCCATGCCTTTTCATGGCTTTGACTTTGGCTGAGATTTTTTTTTTTCTTTTTTTAAGTATCCATGCAATGTTGCTCATATCTTCCCCACCAAGTTGTGTCTGCCTCCTTGATTTTTGCCCTTTTTTTACAACACCTCTCAGGTTATTTTTGGCCTCTTTTGGTGCTTTGCACTGCACCTGGCTTCTGCCCAGACCACTTTCTTGTAGTCACCAAATTTCCCAATTTTCCCTTTTTTGGGGGTTTTTTGCAATTGCATTTCTTTTGATCATATCTCCTTTCCAGAGTGTTGGTAAGCCTTTCTTTGCAGGGTCGCAAGATTTGCTTTCCCTTCCCGAAAGGAAATGAAATTTCCTTTCGGGAAGGGAAAGCAAATCTTGCGATTTTAATGGGGATCAATTGGACAAGCTTTGGGGCAAGTCCCTGCACTTGTTGGGCTGTCATGCCTTTTCATGGCTTTGGCTCTGGCTGAGATTTTTTTTTTCTTTTTTTTATTTTTGAATGCATCCGTGCCATGTCCCTCATATCTTCCCCACCAAGTTGTATGTACCTCCTTGGATTTTGTTTTGCTTTTACAACACCTGTCAGCATCCTTTTGGCCTTTTTTGGTGCTTTGCACTGCACCTGGCTTCTGCACAGACCACTTTCTTGTAGTCACCAAATTTTCCATTTTTCTTTTTTTTTTTTTTTCAATTTTGTTTCCTTTGATCATATCTCCATTCCAGAGTGTGTGTAAGCCCTTCTTCTTTGTTTTGGCCTTCAGCAGGGATCAATTTTGGCAAGGATTGCTGTATGTTGTGCGTGTCCCTGCAGTTGTTTGCATGCCATGCCTTTTCATGGCTTTGACTTTGGCTGAGATTTTTTTTTTTCTTTTTTTAAGTATCCATGCAATGTCGCTCATATCTTCTCCACCAAGTTGTGTCTGCCTCCTTGATTTTTGCCCTTTTTTTACAACACCTGTCAGGTTATTTTTGGCCTCTTTTGGTGCTTTGCACTGCACCTGGCTTCTGCCCAGACCACTTTCTTGTAGTCACCAAATTTCCCAACTTTCCCTTTTTTGGGGGTTTTTTGCAATTGCATTTCTTTTGATCATATCTCCTTTCCAGAGTGTTTGTAAGCCTTTCTTTGCAGGGTCGCAAGATTTGCTTTCCCTTCCCGAAAGGAAATGAAATTTCCTTTCGGGAAGGGAAACCAAATCTTGCGATTTTAATGGGGATCAATTGGACAAGCTTTGGGGCAAGTCCCTGCACTTGTTGGGCTGTCATGCCTTTTCATGGCTTTGGCTCTGGCTGAGATTTTTTTTTTCTTTTTTTTATTTTTGAATGCATCCGTGCCATGTCCCTCATATCTTCCCCACCAAGTTGTATGTACCTCCTTGGATTTTGTTTTGCTTTTACAACACCTGTCAGCATCCTTTTGGCCTTTTTTGGTGCTTTGCACTGCACCTGGCTTCTGCACAGACCACTTTCTTGTAGTCACCAAATTTTCCATTTTTCTTTTTTTTTTTTTTTCAATTTTGTTTCCTTTGATCATATCTCCATTCCAGAGTGTGTGTAAGCCCTTCTTATTTGTTTTGGCCTTCAGCAGGGATCAATTCTGGCAAGGATTGCTGTATGTTGTGCGTGTCCCTGCAGTTGTTTGCATGCCATGCCTTTTCATGGCTTTGACTTTGGCTGAGATTTTTTTTTTTCTTTTTTTAAGTATCCATGCAATGTCGCTCATATCTTCTCCACCAAGTTGTGTCTGCCTCCTTGATTTTTGCCCTTTTTTTACAACACCTGTCAGGTTATTTTTAGCCTCTTTTGTTGCTTTGCACTGCACCTGGCTTCTGCCCAGACCACTTTCTTGTAGTCACCAAATTTCCCAATTTTCCCTTTTTTGGGGGTTTTTTGGAATTGCATTTCTTTTGATCATATCTCCTTTCCAGAGTGTTTGTAAGCCTTTCTTTGCAGGGTCGCAAGATTTGGTTTCCCTTCCCGAAAGGAAATGAAATTTCCTTTCGGGAAGGGAAACCAAATCTTGCGATTTTAATGGGGATCAATTGGACAAGCTTTGGGGCAAGTCCCTGCACTTGTTGGGCTGTCATGCCTTTTCATGGCTTTGGCTCTGGCTGAGATTTTTTTTTTTCTTTTTTTTTTTTTGAATGCATCCATGCCATGTCCCTCATATCTTCCCCACCAAGTTGTATGTACCTCCTTGGATTTTGTTTTGCTTTTACAACACCTGTCAGCATCCTTTTGGCCTTTTTTGGTGCTTTGCACTGCACCGGGCTTCTGCCCAGACCACTTTCTTGTAGTCACCAAATTTTCCATTTTTCTTTTTTTTTTTTTTTTCAATTTCCTTTCCTTTGATCATATCTCCATTCCAGAGTGTGTGTAAGCCCTTCTTATTTGTTTTGGCCTTCAGCAGGGATCAATTCTGGCAAGGCTTGGTGTATGTTGTGCGTGTCCTTGCAGTTGTTTGCATGCCATGCCTTTTCATGGCTTTGACTTGGGCCGAGATTTTTTTTTTTTCTTTTTTTAAGTATCCATGCAATGTCGCTCATATCTTCTCCACCAAGTTGTGTCTGCCTCCTTGATTTTTGCCCTTTTTTTACAACACCTGTCAGGTTATTTTTGGCCTCTTTTGGTGCTTTGCACTGCACCTGGCTTCTGCCCAGACCACTTTCTTGTAGTCACCAAATTTCCCAATTTTCCCTTTTTTGGGGGTTTTTTGCAATTGCATTTCTTTTGATCATATCTCCTTTCCAGAGTGTTTGTAAGCCTTTCTTTGCAGGGTCGCAAGATTTGCTTTCCCTTCCCGAAAGGAAATGAAATTTCCTTTCGGGAAGGGAAACCAAATCTTGCGATTTTAATGGGGATCAATTGGACAAGCTTTGGGGCAAGTCCCTGCACTTGTTGGGCTGTCATGCCTTTTCATGGCTTTGGCTCTGGCTGAGATTTTTTTTTTCCTTTTTTTTTTTTTGAATGCATCCGTGCCATGTCCCTCATATCTTCCCCACCAAGTTGTATGTACCTCCTTGGATTTTGTTTTGCTTTTACAACACCTGTTAGCATTCTTTTAACTTTTTTTGGTGCTTTGCACTGCACCGGGCTTCTGCCCAGACCACTTTCTTGTAGTCACCAAATTTCCCATTTTTCTTTTTTTTTTTTTTTCAATTTCCTTTCCTTTGATCATATCTCCATTCCAGAGTGTGTGTAAGCCCTTCTTATTTGTTTTGGCCTTCAGCAGGGATCAATTCTGGCAAGGCTTGGTGTATGTTGTGCGTGTCCCTGCAGTTGTTTGCATGCCATGCCTTTTCATGGCTTAGACTTGGGCCGAGATTTTTTTTTTTTCTTTTTTTAAGTATCCATGCAATGTCGCTCATATCTTCTCCACCAAGTTGTGTCTGCCTCCTTGATTTTTGCCCTTTTTTTACAACACCTGTCAGGTTATTTTTGGCCTCTTTTGGTGCTTTGCACTGCACCTGGCTTCTGCCCAGACCACTTTCTTGTAGTCACCAAATTTCCCAATTTTCCCTTTTTTGGGGGTTTTTTGCAATTGCATTTCTTTTGATCATATCTCCTTTCCAGAGTGTTTGTAAGCCTTTCTTTGCAGGGTCGCAAGATTTGCTTTCCCTTCCCGAAAGGAAACGAAATTTCCTTTCGGGAAGGGAAACCAAATCTTGCGATTTTAATGGGGATCAATTGGACAAGCTTTGGGGCAAGTCCCTGCACTTGTTGGGCTGTCATGCCTTTTCATGGCTTTGGCTCTGGCTGAGATTTTTTTTTTCCTTTTTTTTTTTTTGAATGCATCCATGCCATGTCCCTCATATCTTCCCCACCAAGTTGTATGTACCTCCTTGGATTTTGTTTTGCTTTTACAACACCTGTTAGCATTCTTTTAACTTTTTTTGGTGCTTTGCACTGCACCGGGCTTCTGCCCAGACCACTTTCTTGTAGTCACCAAATTTTCCATTTTTCTTTCTTTTTTTTTTTTTTCAATTTCCTTTCCTTTGATCATATCTCCATTCCAGAGTGTGTGTAAGCCCTTCTTATTTGTTTTGGCCTTCAGCAGGGATCAATTCTGGCAAGGCTTGGTGTATGTTGTGCGTGTCCCTGCAGTTGTTTGCATGCCATGCCTTTTCATGGCTTTGACTTGGGCCGAGATTTTTTTTTTTTCTTTTTTTAAGTATCCATGCAATGTCGCTCATATCTTCCCCACCAAGTTGTGTCTGCCTCC
The DNA here is from genome assembly GCF_027477595.1 of Haemorhous mexicanus. Lineage (NCBI taxonomy): Eukaryota > Metazoa > Chordata > Aves > Passeriformes > Fringillidae > Haemorhous > Haemorhous mexicanus. The sequence continues at coordinate 82,287,262 of NC_082343.1, read as the reverse complement.
TTGATTTTTGCCCTTTTTTTACAACACCTGTCAGGTTATTTTTGGCCTCTTTTGGTGCTTTGCACTGCACCTGGCTTCTGCCCAGACCACTTTTGTGTAGTCACCAAATTTACAATTTTTCTTTTTTTTTTTTTTCAATTTTGTTGCCTTTGATCATATCTCCATTTCAGAGTGTGTGTAAGCCCTTCTTATTTGTTTTGGCCTTCAGCAGGGATCAATTCTGGCAAGGCTTGCTGTATGTTGTGCGTGTCCTTGCAGTTGTTTGCATGCCATGCCTTTTCATGGCTTTGACTTTGGCTGAGATTTTTTTTTTTCTTTTTTTAAGTATCCATGCAATGTTGCTCATATCTTCCCCACCAAGTTGTGTCTGCCTCCTTGATTTTTGCCCTTTTTTTACAACACCTCTCAGGTTATTTTTGGCCTCTTTTGGTGCTTTGCACTGCACCTGGCTTCTGCCCAGACCACTTTCTTGTAGTCACCAAATTTCCCAATTTTCCCTTTTTTGGGGGTTTTTTGCAATTGCATTTCTTTTGATCATATCTCCTTTCCAGAGTGTTTGTAAGCCTTTCTTTGCAGGGTCGCAAGATTTGGTTTCCCTTCCCGAAAGGAAATTTCATTTCCTTTCGGGAAGGGAAACCAAATCTTGCGATTTTAATGGGGATCAACCGGACAAGCTTTGGGGCAAGTCCCTGCACTTGTTGGGCTGTCATGCCTTTTCATGGCTTTGGCTCTGGCTGAGATTTTTTTTTTCTTTTTTTTTTTTGAATGCATCCATGCCATGTCCCTCATATCTTCCCAACCAAGTTGTATGTACCTCCTAGGATTTTGTTTTGCTTTTACAACACCTGTCAGCATCCTTTTGGCCTCTTTTGGTGCTTTGCACTGCACCTGGCTTCTGCCCAGACCACTTTCTGGTAGTCACCAAATTTTCCATTTTTCTTTTTTTTTTTTTTCAATTTTGTTTCCTTTGATCATATCTCCATTCCAGAGTGTGTGTAAGCCCTTCTTATTTGTTTTGGCCTTCAGCAGGGATCAATTCTGGCAAGGCTTGGTGTATGTTGTGCGTGTCCTTGCAGTTGTTTGCATGCCATGCCTTTTCATGGCTTTGACTTTGGCTGAGATTTTTTTTTTCTTTTTTTAAGTATCCATGCAATGTCGCTCATATCTTCCCCACCAAGTTGTGTCTGCCTCCTTGATTTTTGCCCTTTTTTTACAACCCCTGTCAGGTTATTTTTGGCCTTTTTTGGTGCTTTGCACTGCACCTGCTTCTGCCCAGACCACTTTCTTGTAGTCACCAAATTTCCCAATTTTCCCTTTTTTGGGGGTTTTTTGCAATTGCATTTCTTTTGATCATATCTCCTTTCCAGAGTGTTTGTAAGCCTTTCTTTGCAGGGTCGCAAGATTTGCTTTCCCTTCCCGAAAGGAAATGAAATTTCCTTTCGGGAAGGGAAAGCAAATCTTGCGATTTTAATGGGGATCAATTGGACAAGCTTTGGGGCAAGTCCCTGCACTTGTTGGGCTGTCATGCCTTTTCATGGCTTTGGCTCTGGCTGAGATTTTTTTTTTTCTTTTTTTTATTTTGAATGCATCCATGCCATGTCCCTCATATCTTCCCCACCAAGTTGTATGTACCTCTTTGGATTTTGTTTTGCTTTTACAACACCTGTTAGCATTCTTTTAACTTTTTTTGGTGCTTTGCACTGCACCTGGCTTCTGCCCAGACCACTTTCTTGTAGTCACCAAATTTTCCATTTTTCTTTTTCTTTTTTTTCAATTTTGTTTCCTTTGATCATATCTCCATTCCAGAGTGTGTGTAAGCCCTTCTTATTTGTTTCGGCCTTCAGCAGGGATCAATTCTGGCAAGGCTTGGTGTATGTTGTGCGTGTCCTTGCAGTTGTTTGCATGCCATGCCTTTTCATGGCTTTGACTTTGGCTGAGATTTTTTTTTTTCTTTTTTTAAGTATCCATGCAATGTCGCTCATATCTTCCCCACCAAGTTGTGTCTGCCTCCTTGATTTTTGCCCTTTTTTTACAACACCTCTCAGGTTATTTTTGGCCTCTTTTGGTGCTTTGCACTGCACCTGGCTTCTGCCCAGACCACTTTCTTGTAGTCACCAAATTTCCCAATTTTCCCATTTTGGGGGTTTTTTGCAATTGCATTTCTTTTGATCATATCTCCTTTCCAGAGTGTTTGTAAGCCTTTCGTTGCAGGGTCGCAAGATTTGGTTTCCCTTCCCGAAAGGAAATAAAATTTCCTTTCGGGAAGGGAAACCAAATCTTGCGATTTTAATGGGGATCAATTGGACAAGCTTTGGGGCAAGTCCCTGCACTTGTTGGGCTGTCATGCCTTTTCATGGCTTTGGCTCTGGCTGAGATTTTTTTTTTCTTTTTTTTTTTTTGAATGCATCCATGCCATGTCCCTCATATCTTCCCCACCAAGTTGTATGTACCTCCTTGGATTTTGTTTTGCTTTTACAACACCTGTCAGCATCCTTTTTACCTTTTTTGGTGCTTTGCACTGCACCTGGCTTCTGCACAGACCACTTTCTTGTAGTCACCAAATTTTCCATTTTTCTTTTTTTTTTTTTTTCAATTTCCTTTCCTTTGATCATATCTCCATTCCAGAGTGTGTGTAAGCCCTTCTTATTTGTTTTGGCCTTCAGCAGGGATCAATTCTGGCAAGGCTTGGTGTATGTTGTTCGTGTCCCTGCAGTTGTTTGCATGCCATGCCTTTTCATGGCTTTGACTTTGGCTGAGATTTTTTTTTTCTTTTTTTAAGTATCCATGCAATGTTGCTCATATCTTCTCCACCAAGTTGTGTCTGCCTCCTTGATTTTTGCCCTTTTTTTACAACACCTGTCAGGTTATTTTTGGCCTTTTTTGGTGCTTTGCACTGCACCTGGCTTCTGCCCAGACCACTTTCTGGTAGTCACCAAATTTTCCATTTTTCTTTTTTTTTTTTTTCAATTTTGTTTCCTTTGATCATATCTCCATTCCAGAGTGTGTGTAAGCCCTTCTTCTTTGTTTTGGCCTTCAGCAGGGATCAATTCTGGCAAGGCTTGGTGTATGTTGTGCGTGTCCTTGCAGTTGTTTGCATGCCTTGCCTTTTCATGGCTTTGACTTTGGCTGAGATTTTTTTTTTTCTTTTTTTAAGTATCCATGCAATGTCCCTCATATCTTCCCCACCAAGTTGTGTCTGCCTCCTTGATTTTTGCCCTTTTCTTACAACACCTCTCAGGTTATTTTTGGCCTCTTTTGGTGCTTTGCACTGCACCCGGCTTCTGCCCAGACCACTTTCTTGTAGTCACCAAATTTTCCATTTTTCTTTTTTTTTTTTTTTCAATTTCCTTTCCTTTGATCATATCTCCATTCCAGAGTGTGTGTAAGCCCTTCTTATTTGTTTTAGCCTTCAGCAGGGATCAATTCTGGCAAGGCTTGGTGTATGTGGTGCGTGTCCCTGCAGTTGTTTGCATGCCATGCCTTTTCATGGCTTAGACTTGGGCCGAGATTTTTTTTTTTTCTTTTTTTAAGTATCCATGCAATGTCGCTCATATCTTCTCCACCAAGTTGTGTCTGCCTCCTTGATTTTTGCCCTTTTTTTACAACACCTCTCAGGTTATTTTTGGCCTCTTTTGGTGCTTTGCACTGCACCTGGCTTCTGCCCAGACCACTTTCTTGTAGTCACCAAATTTCCCAATTTTCCCTTTTTTGGGGGTTTTTTGGAATTGCATTTCTTTTGATCATATCTCCTTTCCAGAGTGTTTGTAAGCCTTTCTTTGCAGGGTCGCAAGATTTGCTTTCCCTTCCCGAAAGGAAACGAAATTTCCTTTCGGGAAGGGAAACCAAATCTTGCGATTTTAATGGGGATCAATTGGACAAGCTTTGGGGCAAGTCCCTGCACTTGTTGGGCTGTCATGCCTTTTCATGGCTTTGGCTCTGGCTGAGATTTTTTTTTTCCTTTTTTTTTTTTTGAATGCATCCGTGCCATGTCCCTCATATCTTCCCCACCAAGTTGTATGTACCTCCTTGGATTTTGTTTTGCTTTTACAACACCTGTTAGCATTCTTTTAACTTTTTTTGGTGCTTTGCACTGCACCGGGCTTCTGCCCAGACCACTTTCTTGTAGTCACCAAATTTTCCATTTTTCTTTTTTTTTTTTTTTCAATTTCCTTTCCTTTGATCATATCTCCATTCCAGAGTGTGTGTAAGCCCTTCTTATTTGTTTTGGCCTTCAGCAGGGATCAATTCTGGCAAGGCTTGGTGTATGTTGTGCGTGTCCCTGCAGTTGTTTGCATGCCATGCCTTTTCATGGCTTTGACTTGGGCCGAGATTTTTTTTTTTTCTTTTTTTAAGTATCCATGCAATGTCGCTCATATCTTCCCCACCAAGTTGTGTCTGCCTCCTTGATTTTTGCCCTTTTTTTACAACACCTGTCAGGTTATTTTTGGCCTCTTTTGGTGCTTTGCACTGCACCTGGCTTCTGCCCAGACCACTTTTGTGTAGTCACCAAATTTACAATTTTTCTTTTTTTTTTTTTTCAATTTTGTTGCCTTTGATCATATCTCCATTTCAGAGTGTGTGTAAGCCCTTCTTATTTGTTTTGGCCTTCAGCAGGGATCAATTCTGGCAAGGCTTGCTGTATGTTGTGCGTGTCCTTGCAGTTGTTTGCATGCCATGCCTTTTCATGGCTTTGACTTTGGCTGAGATTTTTTTTTTTCTTTTTTTAAGTATCCATGCAATGTTGCTCATATCTTCCCCACCAAGTTGTGTCTGCCTCCTTGATTTTTGCCCTTTTTTTACAACACCTCTCAGGTTATTTTTGGCCTCTTTTGGTGCTTTGCACTGCACCTGGCTTCTGCCCAGACCACTTTCTTGTAGTCACCAAATTTCCCAATTTTCCCTTTTTTGGGGGTTTTTTGCAATTGCATTTCTTTTGATCATATCTCCTTTCCAGAGTGTTTGTAAGCCTTTCTTTGCAGGGTCGCAAGATTTGCTTTCCCTTCCCGAAAGGAAATGAAATTTCCTTTCGGGAAGGGAAAGCAAATCTTGCGATTTTAATGGGGATCAATTGGACAAGCTTTGGGGCAAGTCCCTGCACTTGTTGGGCTGTCATGCCTTTTCATGGCTTTGGCTCTGGCTGAGATTTTTTTTTTTCTTTTTTTTATTTTGAATGCATCCATGCCATGTCCCTCATATCTTCCCCACCAAGTTGTATGTACCTCTTTGGATTTTGTTTTGCTTTTACAACACCTGTTAGCATTCTTTTAACTTTTTTTGGTGCTTTGCACTGCACCTGGCTTCTGCCCAGACCACTTTCTTGTAGTCACCAAATTTTCCATTTTTCTTTTTCTTTTTTTTCAATTTTGTTTCCTTTGATCATATCTCCATTCCAGAGTGTGTGTAAGCCCTTCTTATTTGTTTTGGCCTTCAGCAGGGATCAATTCTGGCAAGGCTTGGTGTATGTTGTGCGTGTCCTTGCAGTTGTTTGCATGCCATGCCTTTTCATGGCTTTGACTTTGGCTGAGATTTTTTTTTTTCTTTTTTTAAGTATCCATGCAATGTCGCTCATATCTTCCCCACCAAGTTGTGTCTGCCTCCTTGATTTTTGCCCTTTTTTTACAACACCTCTCAGGTTATTTTTGGCCTCTTTTGGTGCTTTGCACTGCACCTGGCTTCTGCCCAGACCACTTTCTTTTAGTCACCAAATTTCCCAATTTTCCCATTTTGGGGGTTTTTTGCAATTGCATTTCTTTTGATCATATCTCCTTTCCAGAGTGTTTGTAAGCCTTTCGTTGCAGGGTCGCAAGATTTGGTTTCCCTTCCCGAAAGGAAATAAAATTTCCTTTCGGGAAGGGAAACCAAATCTTGCGATTTTAATGGGGATCAATTGGACAAGCTTTGGGGCAAGTCCCTGCACTTGTTGGGCTGTCATGCCTTTTCATGGCTTTGGCTCTGGCTGAGATTTTTTTTTTCTTTTTTTTTTTTTGAATGCATCCATGCCATGTCCCTCATATCTTCCCCACCAAGTTGTATGTACCTCCTTGGATTTTGTTTTGCTTTTACAACACCTGTCAGCATCCTTTTTACCTTTTTTGGTGCTTTGCACTGCACCTGGCTTCTGCACAGACCACTTTCTTGTAGTCACCAAATTTTCCATTTTTCTTTTTTTTTTTTTTTCAATTTCCTTTCCTTTGATCATATCTCCATTCCAGAGTGTGTGTAAGCCCTTCTTATTTGTTTTGGCCTTCAGCAGGGATCAATTCTGGCAAGGCTTGGTGTATGTTGTTCGTGTCCCTGCAGTTGTTTGCATGCCATGCCTTTTCATGGCTTTGACTTTGGCTGAGATTTTTTTTTTCTTTTTTTAAGTATCCATGCAATGTTGCTCATATCTTCTCCACCAAGTTGTGTCTGCCTCCTTGATTTTTGCCCTTTTTTTACAACACCTGTCAGGTTATTTTTGGCCTTTTTTGGTGCTTTGCACTGCACCTGGCTTCTGCCCAGACCACTTTCTGGTAGTCACCAAATTTTCCATTTTTCTTTTTTTTTTTTTTCAATTTTGTTTCCTTTGATCATATCTCCATTCCAGAGTGTGTGTAAGCCCTTCTTCTTTGTTTTGGCCTTCAGCAGGGATCAATTCTGGCAAGGCTTGGTGTATGTTGTGCGTGTCCTTGCAGTTGTTTGCATGCCTTGCCTTTTCATGGCTTTGACTTTGGCTGAGATTTTTTTTTTTCTTTTTTTAAGTATCCATGCAATGTCCCTCATATCTTCCCCACCAAGTTGTGTCTGCCTCCTTGATTTTTGCCCTTTTCTTACAACACCTCTCAGGTTATTTTTGGCCTCTTTTGGTGCTTTGCACTGCACCCGGCTTCTGCCCAGACCACTTTCTTGTAGTCACCAAATTTCCCAATTTTCCCTTTTTTGGGGGTTTTTTGCAATTGCATTTCTTTTGATCATATCTCCTTTCCAGAGTGTTTGTAAGCCTTTCTTTGCAGGGTCGCAAGATTTGGTTTCCCTTCCCGAAAGGAAACGAAATTTCCTTTCGGGAAGGGAAACCAAATCTTGCGATTTTAATGGGGATCAACTGGACAAGCTTTGGGGCAAGTCCCTGCACTTGTTGGGCTGTCATGCCTTTTCATGGCTTTGGCTCTGGCGGAGATTTTTTTTTTCTTTTTTTTATTTTTGAATGCATCCGTGCCATGTCCCTCATATCTTCCCCACCAAGTTGTATGTACCTCCTTGGATTTTGTTTTGCTTTTACAACACCTGTCAGCATCCTTTTGGCCTTTTTTGGTGCTTTGCACTGCACCTGGCTTCTGCCCAGACCACTTTCTTGTAGTCACCAAATTTCCCATTTTTCTTTTTTTTTTTTTTTCAATTTTGTTTCCTTTGATCATATCTCCATTCCAGAGTGTGTGTAAGCCCTTCTTATTTGTTTTGGCCTTCAGCGGGGATCAATTCTGGCAAGGCTTGGTGTATGTTGTGCGTGTCCTTGCAGTTGTTTGCATGCCATGCCTTTTCATGGCTTTGACTTGGGCTGAGATTTTTTTTTTTCTTTTTTTAAGTATCCATGCAATGTCGCTCATATCTTCCCCACCAAGTTGTGTCTGCCTCCTTGATTTTTGCCCTTTTTTTACAACACCTCTCAGGTTATTTTTGGCCTCTTTTGGTGCTTTGCACTGCACCCGGCTTCTGCCCAGACCACTTTCTTGTAGTCACCAAATTTCACAATTTTCCCTTTTTTGGGGGTTTTTTGCAATTGCATTTCTTTTGATCATATCTCCTTTCCAGAGTGTTTGTAAGCCTTTCTTTGCAGGGTCGCAAGATTTGGTTTCCCTTCCCGAAAGGAAATGAAATTTCCTTTTGGGAAGGGAAACCAAATCTTGCGATTTTAATGGGGATCAATTGGACAAGCTTTGGGGCAAGTCCCTGCACTTGTTGGGCTGTCATGCCTTTTCATGGCTTTGGCTCTGGCTGAGATTTTTTTTTTCTTTCTTTTTTTTTTGAATGCATCCGTGCCATGTCCCTCATATCTTCCCAACCAAGTTGTATGTACCTCCTTGGATTTTGTTTTGCTTTTACAACACCTGTTAGCATTCTTTTAACTTTTTTTGGTGCTTTGCACTGCACCTGGCTTCTGCCCAGACCACTTTCTTGTAGTCACCAAATTTTCCATTTTTCTTTTTCTTTTTTTTCATTTTTGTTTCCTTTGATCATATCTCCATTCCAGAGTGTGTGTAAGCCCTTCTTATTTGTTTTGGCCTTCAGCAGGGATCAATTCTGGCAAGGCTTGGTGTATGTTGTGCGTGTCATTGCAGTTGTTTGCATGCCATGCCTTTTCATGGCTTTGACTTGGGCCGAGATTTTTTTTTTTCTTTTTTTAAGTATCCATGCAATGTCGCTCATATCTTCCCCACCAAGTTGTGTCTGCCGCCTTGATTTTTGCCCTTTTTTTACAACACCTCTCAGGTTATTTTTGGCCTTTTTTGGTGCTTTGCACTGCACCTGGCTTCTGCCCAGACCACTTTCTGGTAGTCACCAAATTTTCCATTTTTCTTTTTTTTTTTTTCAATTTTGTTTCCTTTGATCATATCTCCATTCCAGAGTGTGTGTAAGCCCTTCTTATTTGTTTTGGCCTTCAGCAGGGATCAATTCTGGCAAGGCTTGCTGTATGTTGTGCGTGTCCCTGCAGTTGTTTGCATGCCATGCCTTTTCATGGCTTTGACTTTGGCTGAGATTTTTTTTTTTCTTTTTTTAAGTATCCATGCAATGTTGCTCATATCTTCCCCACCAAGTTGTGTCTGCCTCCTTGATTTTTGCCCTTTTTTTACAACACCTGTCAGGTTATTTTTGGCCTTTTTTGGTGCTTTGCACTGCACCTGGCTTCTGCCCAGACCACTTTCTTGTAGTCACCAAATTTCCCAATTTTCCCTTTTTTGGGGGTTTTTTGCAATTGCATTTCTTTTGATCATATCTCCTTTCCAGAGTGTTTGTAAGCCTTTCTTTGCAGGGTCGCAAGATTTGCTTTCCCTTCCCGAAAGGAAATGAAATTTCCTTTCGGGAAGGGAAACCAAATCTTGCGATTTTAATGGGGATCAATTGGACAAGCTTTGGGGCAAGTCCCTGCACTTGTTGGGCTGTCATGCCTTTTCATGGCTTTGGCTCTGGCTGAGATTTTTTTTTTTTTTTTTTTTTTGAATGCATCCGTGCCATGTCTTTCATATCTTCCCAACCAATTTGTGTCTGCCTCCTTGGATTTTGTTTTGCTTTTACAACACCTGTCAGCATCCTTTTGGCCTTATTTGGTGCTTTGCACTGCACCTGGCTTCTGCCCAGACCACTTTCTTGTAGTCACCAAATTTCCCATTTTTCTTTTTTTTTTTTTTCAATTTTGTTTCCTTTGATCATATCTCCATTCCAGAGTGTTTGTAAGCCCTTCTTATTTGTTTTGGCCTTCAGCAGGGATCAATTCTGGCAAGGCTTGCTGTATGTTGTGCGTGTCCTTGCAGTTGTTTGCATGCCATGCCTTTTCATGGCTTTGACTTTGGCTGAGATTTTTTTTTTTCTTTTTTTATGTATCCATGCAATGTTGCTCATATCTTCCCCACCAAGTTGTGTCTGCCTCCTTGATTTTTGCCCTTTTTTTACAACACCTGTCAGGTTATTTTTGGCCTCTTTTGGTGCTTTGCACTGCACCTGGCTTCTGCCCCGACCACTTTCTTGTAGTCACCAAATTTCCCAATTTTCCCTTTTTTGGGGGTTTTTTGCAATTGCATTTCTTTTGATCATATCTCCTTTCCAGAGTGTTTGTAAGCCTTTCTTTGCAGGGTCGCAAGATTTGGTTTCCCTTCCCGAAAGGAAATGAAATTTCCTTTCGGGAAGGGAAACCAAATCTTGCGATTTTAATGGGGATCAACTGGACAAGCTTTGGGGCAAGTCCCTGCACTTGTTGGGCTGTCATGCCTTTTCATGGCTTTGGCTCTGGCAGAGATTTTTTTTTCTTTTTTTTTTTTGAATGCATCCGTGCCATGTCCCTCATATCTTCCCCACCAAGTTGTATGTACCTCCTTGGATTTTGTTTTGCTTTTACAACACCTGTCAGCATCTTTTTGGCCTATTTTGGTGCTTTGCACTGCACCTGGCTTCTGCCCAGACCACTTTCTTGTAGTCACCAAATTTTCCATTTTTCTTTTTTTTTTTTTTCAATTTTGTTTCCTTTGATCATATCTCCATTCCAGAGTGTGTGTAAGCCCTTCTTATTTGTTTTGGCCTTCAGCAGGGATCAATTCTGGCAAGGCTTGGTGCATGTTGTTCGTGTCCTTGCAGTTGTTTGCATGCCATGCCTTTTCATGGCTTTGACTTTGGCTGAGATTTTTTTTTTTCTTTTTTTAAGTATCCATGCAATGTTGCTCATATCTTCCCCACCAAGTTGTGTCTGCCTCCTTGATTTTTGCCCTTTTTTTACAACACCTCTCAGGTTATTTTTGGCCTCTTTTGGTGCTTTGCACTGCACCTGGCTTCTGCCCAGACCACTTTCTTGTAGTCACCAAATTTCCCATTTTTCTTTTTTTTTTTTTTTCAATTTTGTTTCCTTTGATCATATCTCCATTCCAGAGTGTGTGTACGCCCGTCCTATTTGTTTTGGCCTTCAGCAGGGATCAATTCTGGCAAGGCTTGGTGTATGTTGTGCGTGTCCTTGCAGTTGTTTGCATGCCATGCCTTTTCAGGCTTTGACTTTGGCTGAGATTTTTTTTTTTCTTTTTTTAAGTATCCATGCAATGTTGCTCATATCTTCCCCACCAAGTTGTGTCTGCCTCCTTGATTTTTGCCCTTTTTTTACAACACCTCTCAGGTTATTTTTGGCCTCTTTTGGTGCTTTGCACTGCACCTGGCTTCTGCCCAGACCACTTTCTTGTAGTCACCAAATTTCCCAATTTTCCCTTTTTTGGGGGTTTTTTGCAATTGCATTTCTTTTGATCATATCTCCTTTCCAGAGTGTTTGTAAGCCTTTCTTTGCAGGGTCGCAAGATTTGGTTTCCCTTCCCGAAAGGAAATGAAATTTCCTTTCGGGAAGGGAAACCAAATCTTGCGATTTTAATGGGGATCAAATGGACAAGCTTTGGGGCAAGTCCCTGCACTTGTTGGGCTGTCATGCCTTTTCATGGCTTTGGCTCTGGCTGAGATTTTTTTTTTCTTTTTTTTTTTTTGAATGCATCCGTGCCATGTCCCTCATATCTTCCCCACCAAGTTGTATGTACCTCCTTGGATTTTGTTTTGCTTTTACAACACCTGTTAGCATTCTTTTAACTTTTTTTGGTGCTTTGCACTGCACCTGGCTTCTGCCCAGACCACTTTCTTGTAGTCACCAAATTTCCCATTTTTCTTTTTTTTTTTTTTTTAATTTTGTTTCCTTTGATCATATCTCCATTCCAGAGTGTGTGTAAGCCCGTCCTATTTGTTTTGGCCTTCAGCGGGGATCAATTCTGGCAAGGCTTGGTGTATGTTGTGCGTGTCCTTGCAGTTGTTTGCATGCCTTGCCTTTTCATGGCTTTGACTTGGGCTGAGATTTTTTTTTTTCTTTTTTTAAGTATCCATGCAATGTCGCTCATATCTTCCCCACCAAGTTGTGTCTGCCTCCTTGATTTTTGCCCTTTTTTTACAACACCTCTCAGGTTATTTTTGGCCTCTTTTGGTGCTTTGCACTGCACCCGGCTTCTGCCCAGACCACTTTCTTGTAGTCACCAAATTTCACAATTTTCCCTTTTTTGGGGGTTTTTTGCAATTGCATTTCTTTTGATCATATCTCCTTTCCAGAGTGTTTGTAAGCCTTTCTTTGCAGGGTCGCAAGATTTGGTTTCCCTTCCCGAAAGGAAATGAAATTTCCTTTTGGGAAGGGAAACCAAATCTTGCGATTTTAATGGGGATCAATTGGACAAGCTTTGGGGCAAGTCCCTGCACTTGTTGGGCTGTCATGCCTTTTCATGGCTTTGGCTCTGGCTGAGATTTTTTTTTTCTTTCTTTTTTTTTTGAATGCATCCGTGCCATGTCCCTCATATCTTCCCAACCAAGTTGTATGTACCTCCTTGGATTTTGTTTTGCTTTTACAACACCTGTTAGCATTCTTTTAACTTTTTTTGGTGCTTTGCACTGCACCTGGCTTCTGCCCAGACCACTTTCTTGTAGTCACCAAATTTTCCATTTTTCTTTTTCTTTTTTTTCAATTTTGTTTCCTTTGATCATATCTCCATTCCAGAGTGTGTGTAAGCCCTTCTTATTTGTTTTGGCCTTCAGCAGGGATCAATTCTGGCAAGGCTTGGTGTATGTTGTGCGTGTCCTTGCAGTTGTTTGCATGCCATGCCTTTTCATGGCTTTGACTTGGGCTGAGATTTTTTTTTTTCTTTTTTTAAGTATCCATGCAATGTCGCTCATATCTTCCCAACCAAGTTGTGTCTGCCGCCTTGATTTTTGCCCTTTTTTTACAACACCTCTCAGGTTATTTTTGGCCTTTTTTGGTGCTTTGCACTGCACCTGGCTTCTGCCCAGACCACTTTCTGGTAGTCACCAAATTTTCCATTTTTCTTTTTTTTTTTTTTCAATTTTGTTTCCTTTGATCATATCTCCATTCCAGAGTGTGTGTAAGCCCTTCTTATTTGTTTTGGCCTTCAGCAGGGATCAATTCTGGCAAGGCTTGCTGTATGTTGTGCGTGTCCCTGCAGTTGTTTGCATGCCATGCCTTTTCATGGCTTTGACTTTGGCTGAGATTTTTTTTTTTCTTTTTTTAAGTATCCATGCAATGTTGCTCATATCTTCCCCACCAAGTTGTGTCTGCCTCCTTGATTTTTGCCCTTTTTTTACAACACCTGTCAGGTTATTTTTGGCCTTTTTTGGTGCTTTGCACTGCACCTGGCTTCTGCCCAGACCACTTTCTTGTAGTCACCAAATTTCCCAATTTTCCCTTTTTTGGGGGTTTTTTGCAATTGCATTTCTTTTGATCATATCTCCTTTCCAGAGTGTTTGTAAGCCTTTCTTTGCAGGGTCGCAAGATTTGCTTTCCCTTCCCGAAAGGAAATGAAATTTCCTTTCGGGAAGGGAAAGCAAATCTTGCGATTTTAATGGGGATCAATTGGACAAGCTTTGGGGCAAGTCCCTGCACTTGTTGGGCTGTCATGCCTTTTCATGGCTTTGGCTCTGGCTGAGATTTTTTTTTTTTTTTTTTTTTTGAATGCATCCGTGCCATGTCTTTCATATCTTCCCAACCAATTTGTGTCTGCCTCCTTGGATTTTGTTTTGCTTTTACAACACCTGTCAGCATCCTTTTGGCCTTATTTGGTGCTTTGCACTGCACCTGGCTTCTGCCCAGACCACTTTCTTGTAGTCACCAAATTTCCCATTTTTCTTTTTTTTTTTTTTCAATTTTGTTTCCTTTGATCATATCTCCATTCCAGAGTGTTTGTAAGCCCTTCTTATTTGTTTTGGCCTTCAGCAGGGATCAATTCTGGCAAGGCTTGCTGTATGTTGTGCGTGTCCTTGCAGTTGTTTGCATGCCATGCCTTTTCATGGCTTTGACTTTGGCTGAGATTTTTTTTTTTCTTTTTTTATGTATCCATGCAATGTTGCTCATATCTTCCCCACCAAGTTGTGTCTGCCTCCTTGATTTTTGCCCTTTTTTTACAACACCTGTCAGGTTATTTTTGGCCTCTTTTGGTGCTTTGCACTGCACCTGGCTTCTGCCCAGACCACTTTCTTGTAGTCACCAAATTTCCCAATTTTCCCTTTTTTGGGGGTTTTTTGCAATTGCATTTCTTTTGATCATATCTCCTTTCCAGAGTGTTTGTAAGCCTTTCTTTGCAGGGTCGCAAGATTTGGTTTCCCTTCCCGAAAGGAAATGAAATTTCCTTTCGGGAAGGGAAACCAAATCTTGCGATTTTAATGGGGATCAACTGGACAAGCTTTGGGGCAAGTCCCTGCACTTGTTGGGCTGTCATGCCTTTTCATGGCTTTGGCTCTGGCAGAGATTTTTTTTTCTTTTTTTTTTTTGAATGCATCCGTGCCATGTCCCTCATATCTTCCCCACCAAGTTGTATGTACCTCCTTGGATTTTGTTTTGCTTTTACAACACCTGTCAGCATCTTTTTGGCCTATTTTGGTGCTTTGCACTGCACCTGGCTTCTGCCCAGACCACTTTCTTGTAGTCACCAAATTTTCCATTTTTCTTTTTTTTTTTTTTCAATTTTGTTTCCTTTGATCATATCTCCATTCCAGAGTGTGTGTAAGCCCTTCTTATTTGTTTTGGCCTTCAGCAGGGATCAATTCTGGCAAGGCTTGGTGCATGTTGTTCGTGTCCTTGCAGTTGTTTGCATGCCATGCCTTTTCATGGCTTTGACTTTGGCTGAGATTTTTTTTTTTCTTTTTTTAAGTATCCATGCAATGTTGCTCATATCTTCCCCACCAAGTTGTGTCTGCCTCCTTGATTTTTGCCCTTTTTTTACAACACCTCTCAGGTTATTTTTGGCCTCTTTTGGTGCTTTGCACTGCACCTGGCTTCTGCCCAGACCACTTTCTTGTAGTCACCAAATTTCCCATTTTTCTTTTTTTTTTTTTTTCAATTTTGTTTCCTTTGATCATATCTCCATTCCAGAGTGTGTGTACGCCCGTCCTATTTGTTTTGGCCTTCAGCAGGGATCAATTCTGGCAAGGCTTGGTGTATGTTGTGCGTGTCCTTGCAGTTGTTTGCATGCCATGCCTTTTCAGGCTTTGACTTTGGCTGAGATTTTTTTTTTTCTTTTTTTAAGTATCCATGCAATGTTGCTCATATCTTCCCCACCAAGTTGTGTCTGCCTCCTTGATTTTTGCCCTTTTTTTACAACACCTCTCAGGTTATTTTTGGCCTCTTTTGGTGCTTTGCACTGCACCTGGCTTCTGCCCAGACCACTTTCTTGTAGTCACCAAATTTCCCAATTTTCCCTTTTTTGGGGGTTTTTTGCAATTGCATTTCTTTTGATCATATCTCCTTTCCAGAGTGTTTGTAAGCCTTTCTTTGCAGGGTCGCAAGATTTGGTTTCCCTTCCCGAAAGGAAATGAAATTTCCTTTCGGGAAGGGAAACCAAATCTTGCGATTTTAATGGGGATCAACTGGACAAGCTTTGGGGCAAGTCCCTGCACTTGTTGGGCTGTCATGCCTTTTCATGGCTTTGGCTCTGGCTGAGATTTTTTTTTTCTTTTTTTTTTTTTGAATGCATCCGTGCCATGTCCCTCATATCTTCCCCACCAAGTTGTATGTACCTCCTTGGATTTTGTTTTGCTTTTACAACACCTGTTAGCATTCTTTTAACTTTTTTTGGTGCTTTGCACTGCACCTGGCTTCTGCCCAGACCACTTTCTTGTAGTCACCAAATTTCCCATTTTTCTTTTTTTTTTTTTTTTAATTTTGTTTCCTTTGATCATATCTCCATTCCAGAGTGTGTGTAAGCCCGTCCTATTTGTTTTGGCCTTCAGCGGGGATCAATTCTGGCAAGGCTTGGTGTATGTTGTGCATGTCCTTGCAGTTGTTTGCATGCCTTGCCTTTTCATGGCTTTGACTTTGGCTGAGATTTTTTTTTTTCTTTTTTTAAGTATCCATGCAATGTCCCTCATATCTTCCCCACCAAGTTGTGTCTGCCTCCTTGATTTTTGCCCTTTTTTTACAACACCTCTCAGGTTATTTTTGGCCTCTTTTGGTGCTTTGCACTGCACCTGGCTTCTGCCCAGACCACTTTCTTGTAGTCACCAAATTTCCCAATTTTCCCTTTTTTGGGGGTTTTTTGCAATTGCATTTCTTTTGATCATATCTCCTTTCCAGAGTGTTTGTAAGCCTTTCTTTGCAGGGTCGCAAGATTTGCTTTCCCTTCCCGAAAGGAAATGAAATTTCCTTTTGGGAAGGGAAACCAAATCTTGCGATTTTAATGGGGATCAATTGGACAAGCTTTGGGGCAAGTCCCTGCACTTGTTGGGCTGTCATGCCTTTTCATGGCTTTGGCTCTGGCTGAGATTTTTTTTTTCTTTCTTTTTTTTTTGAATGCATCCGTGCCATGTCCCTCATATCTTCCCCACCAAGTTGTATGTACCTCCTTGGATTTTGTTTTGCTTTTACAACACCTGTTAGCATTCTTTTAACTTTTTTTGGTGCTTTGCACTGCACCTGGCTTCTGCCCAGACCACTTTCTATTAGTCACCAAATTTTCCATTTTTCTTTTTCTTTTTTTTCATTTTTGTTTCCTTTGATCATATCTCCATTCCAGAGTGTGTGTAAGCCCTTCTTATTTGTTTTGGCCTTCAGCAGGGATCAATTCTGGCAAGGCTTGGTGTATGTTGTGCGTGTCCTTGCAGTTGTTTGCATGCCATGCCTTTTCATGGCTTTGACTTTGGCTGAGATTTTTTTTTTTCTTTTTTTAAGTATCCATGCAATGTCGCTCATATCTTCCCCACCAAGTTGTGTCTGCCTCCTTGATTTTTGCCCTTTTTTTACAACACCTCTCAGGTTATTTTTGGCCTTTTTTGGTGCTTTGCACTGCACCTGGCTTCTGCCCAGACCACTTTCTGGTAGTCACCAAATTTTCCATTTTTCTTTTTTTTTTTTTTCAATTTTGTTTCCTTTGATCATATCTCCATTCCAGAGTGTGTGTAAGCCCTTCTTATTTGTTTTGGCCTTCAGCAGGGATCAATTCTGGCAAGGCTTGCTGTATGTTGTGCGTGTCCTTGCAGTTGTTTGCATGCCTTGCCTTTTCATGGCTTTGACTTTGGCTGAGATTTTTTTTTTTCTTTTTTTAAGTATCCATGCAATGTCCCTCATATCTTCCCCACCAAGTTGTGTCTGCCTCCTTGATTTTTGCCCTTTTCTTACAACACCTCTCAGGTTATTTTTGGCCTCTTTTGGTGCTTTGCACTGCACCCGGCTTCTGCCCAGACCACTTTCTTGTAGTCACCAAATTTCCCAATTTTCCCTTGTTTGGGGGTTTTTTGCAATTGCATTTCTTTTGATCATATCTCCTTTCCAGAGTGTTTGTAAGCCTTTCTTTGCAGGGTCGCAAGATTTGCTTTCCCTTCCCGAAAGGAAATGAAATTTCCTTTTGGGAAGGGAAACCAAATCTTGCGATTTTAATGGGGATCAACTGGACAAGCTTTGGGGCAAGTCCCTGCACTTGTTGGGCTGTCATGCCTTTTCATGGCTTTGGCTCTGGCAGAGATTTTTTTTTCTTTTTTTTTTTTGAATGCATCCGTGCCATGTCCCTCATATCTTCCCCACCAAGTTGTATGTACCTCCTTGGATTTTGTTTTGCTTTTACAACACCTGTCAGCATCTTTTTGGCCTATTTTGGTGCTTTGCACTGCACCTGGCTTCTGCCCAGACCACTTTCTTGTAGTCACCAAATTTTCCATTTTTCTTTTTTTTTTTTTTCAATTTTGTTTCCTTTGATCATATCTCCATTCCAGAGTGTGTGTAAGCCCTTCTTATTTGTTTTGGCCTTCAGCAGGGATCAATTCTGGCAAGGCTTGGTGTATGTTGTGCGTGTCCTTGCAGTTGTTTGCATGCCATGCCTTTTCATGGCTTTGACTTTGGCTGAGATTTTTTTTTTTCTTTTTTTAAGTATCCATGCAATGTTGCTCATATCTTCCCCACCAAGTTGTGTCTGCCTCCTTGATTTTTGCCCTTTTTTTACAACACCTCTCAGGTTATTTTTGGCCTCTTTTGGTGCTTTGCACTGCACCTGGCTTCTGCCCAGACCACTTTCTTGTAGTCACCAAATTTCCCATTTTTCTTTTTTTTTTTTTTTCAATTTTGTTTCCTTTGATCATATCTCCATTCCAGAGTGTGTGTAAGCCCTTCTTATTTGTTTTGGCCTTCAGCAGGGATCAATTCTGGCAAGGCTTGGTGTATGTTGTGCGTGTCCTTGCAGTTGTTTGCATGCCATGCCTTTTCATGGCTTTGACTTTGGCTGAGATTTTTTTTTTTCTTTTTTTATGTATCCATGCAATGTTGCTCATATCTTCCCCACCAAGTTGTGTCTGCCTCCTTGATTTTTGCCCTTTTTTTACAACACCTCTCAGGTTATTTTTGGCCTCTTTTGGTGCTTTGCACTGCACCTGGCTTCTGCCCAGACCACTTTCTTGTAGTCACCAAATTTCCCAATTTTCCCTTTTTTGGGGGTTTTTTGCAATTGCATTTCTTTTGATCATATCTCCTTTCCAGAGTGTTTGTAAGCCTTTCTTTGCAGGGTCGCAAGATTTGGTTTCCCTTCCCGAAAGGAAATGAAATTTCCTTTCGGGAAGGGAAACCAAATCTTGCGATTTTAATGGGGATCAACTGGACAAGCTTTGGGGCAAGTCCCTGCACTTGTTGGGCTGTCATGCCTTTTCATGGCTTTGGCTCTGGCTGAGATTTTTTTTTCTTTTTTTTTTTTTGAATGCATCCGTGCCATGTCCCTCATATCTTCCCCACCAAGTTGTATGTACCTCCTTGGATTTTGTTTTGCTTTTACAACACCTGTTAGCATTCTTTTAACTTTTTTTGGTGCTTTGCACTGCACCTGGCTTCTGCCCAGACCACTTTCTTGTAGTCACCAAATTTCCCATTTTTCTTTTTTTTTTTTTTTCAATTTTGTTTCCTTTGATCATATCTCCATTCCAGAGTGTGTGTAAGCCCGTCCTATTTGTTTTGGCCTTCAGCAGGGATCAATTCTGGCAAGGCTTGGTGTATGTTGTGCGTGTCCTTGCAGTTGTTTGCATGCCATGCCTTTTCATGGCTTTGACTTTGGCTGAGATTTTTTTTTTTCTTTTTTTAAGTATCCATGCAATGTCCCTCATATCTTCCCCACCAAGTTGTGTCTGCCTCCTTGATTTTTGCCCTTTTTTTACAACACCTCTCAGGTTATTTTTGGCCTTTTTTGGTGCTTTGCACTGCACCTGGCTTCTGCCCAGACCACTTTCTTGTAGTCACCAAATTTCCCAATTTTCCCTTTTTTGGGGGTTTTTTGCAATTGCATTTCTTTTGATCATATCTCCTTTCCAGAGTGTTTGTAAGCCTTTCTTGCAGGGTCGCAAGATTTGGTTTCCCTTACCGAAAGGAAATGAAATTTCCTTTCGGGAAGGGAAACCAAATCTTGCGATTTTAATGGGGGATCAATTGGACAAGCTTTGGGGCAAGTCCCTGCACTTGTTGGGCTGTCATGCCTTTTCATGGCTTTGGCTCTGGCTGAGATTTTTTTTTTCTTTCTTTTTTTTTTTGAATGCATCCGTGCCATGTCCCTCATATCTTCCCCACCAAGTTGTATGTACCTCCTTGGATTTTGTTTTGCTTTTACAACACCTGTTAGCATTCTTTTAACTTTTTTTGGTGCTTTGCACTGCACCTGGCTTCTGCCCAGACCACTTTCTATTAGTCACCAAATTTCCATTTTTCTGTTTCTTTTTTTTCATTTTTGTTTCCTTTGATCATATCTCCATTCCAGAGTGTGTGTAAGCCCTTCTTATTTGTTTTGGCCTTCAGCAGGGATCAATTCTGGCAAGGCTTGGTGTATGTTGTGCGTGTCCTTGCAGTTGTTTGCATGCCATGCCTTTTCATGGCTTTGACTTTGGCTGAGATTTTTTTTTTTCTTTTTTTAAGTATCCATGCAATGTTGCTCATATCTTCCCCACCAAGTTGTGTCTGCCTCCTTGATTTTTGCCTTTTTTTTACAACACCTGTCAGGTTATTTTTGGCCTCTTTTGGTGCTTTGCACTGCACCCGGGTTCTGCCCAGACCACTTTCTTGTAGTCACCAAATTTCCCAATTTTCCCTTTTTTGGGGGTTTTTTGCAATTGCATTTCTTTTGATCATATCTCCTTTCCAGAGTGTTTGTAAGCCTTTCTTTGCAGGGTCGCAAGATTTGGTTTTCCTTCCCGAAAGGAAATGAAATTTCCTTTCGGAAGGGAAACCAAATCTTGCAATTTTAATGGGGATCAAATGGACAAGCTTTGGGGCAAGTCCCTGCACTTGTTGGGCTGTCATGCCTTTTCATGGCTTTGGCTCTGGCTGAGATTTTTTTTTTCTTTCTTTTTTTTTGAATGCATCCGTGCCATGTCCCTCATATCTTCCCACCAAGTTGTATGTACCTCCTTGGATTTTGTTTTGCTTTTACAACACCTGTTAGCATTCTTTTAACTTTTTTTGGTGCTTTGCACTGCACCTGGCTTCTGCCCAGACCACTTTCTATTAGTCACCAAATTTTCCATTTTTCTGTTTCTTTTTTTTCATTTTTGTTTCCTTTGATCATATCTCCATTCCAGAGTGTGTGTAAGCCCTTCTTATTTGTTTTGGCCTTCAGCAGGGATCAATTCTGGCAAGGCTTGGTGCATGTTGTTCGTGTCTTTGCAGTTGTTTGCATGCCATGCCTTTTCATGGCTTTGACTTTGGCTGAGATTTTTTTTTTTCTTTTTTTAAGTATCCATGCAATGTAGCTCATATCTTCCCCCACCAAGTTGTGTCTGCCTCCTTGATTTTTGCCCTTTTTTTACAACACCTGTCAGGTTATTTTTGGCCTCTTTTGGTGCTTTGCACTGCACCTGGCTTCTGCCCAGACCACTTTCTTGTAGTCACCAAATTTCCCAATTTTCCCTTTTTTGGGGGTTTTTTGCAATTGCATTTCTTTTGATCATATCTCCTTTCCTGAGTGTTTGTAAGCCTTTCTTTGCAGGGTCGCAAGATTTGCTTTCCCTTCCCGAAAGGAAATGAAATTTCCTTTCGGGAAGGGAAACCAAATCTTGCGATTTTAATGGGATCAATGGACAAGCTTTGGGGCAAGTCCCTGCACTTGTTGGGCTGTCATGCCTTTTCATGGCTTTGGCTCTGGCTGAGATTTTTTTTTCTTTTTTTTGTTTTGAATGCATCCGTGCCATGTCCTTCATATCTTCCCAACCAATTTGTGTCTGCCTCCTTGGATTTTGTTTTGCTTTTACAACACCTGTCAGCATCCTTTTGGCCTTTTTTGGTGCTTTGCACTGCACCTGGCTTCTGCCCAGACCACTTTCTTGTAGTCAACCAAATTTCCATTTTTCTTTTTTTTTTTTTTTCAATTTTGTTTCCTTTGATCATATCGCCATTCCATCCAGAGTGTGTGTAAGCCCTTCTTATTTGTTTTGGCCTTCAGCGGGGATCAATTCTGGCAAGGCTTGGTGTATGTTGTGCGTGTCCTTGCAGTTGTTTGCATGCCATGCCTTTTCATGGCTTTGACTTGGGCTGAGATTTTTTTTTTTCTTTTTTTAAGTATCCATGCAATGTCGCTCATATCTTCCCCACCAAGTTGTGTCTGCCTCCTTGATTTTTGCCCTTTTTTTACAACACCTCTCAGGTTATTTTTGGCCTCTTTTGGTGCTTTGCACTGCACCTGGCTTCTGCCCAGACCACTTTCTTGTAGTCACCAAATTTCCCAATTTCCCTTTTTTGGGGGTTTTTTGCAATTGCATTTCTTTTGATCATATCTCCTTTCCAGAGTGTTTGTAAGCCTTTCTTTGCAGGGTCGCAAGATTTGGTTTCCCTTCCCGAAAGGAAATGAAATTTCCTTTTGGGAAGGGAAACCAAATCTTGCAATTTTAATGGGGATCAAATGGACAAGCTTTGGGGCAAGTCCCTGCACTTGTTGGGCTGTCATGCCTTTTCATGGCTTTGGCTCTGGCTGAGATTTTTTTTTTCTTTCTTTTTTTTTTGAATGCATCCGTGCCATGTCCCTCATATCTTCCCCACCAAGTTGTATGTACCTCCTTGGATTTTGTTTTGCTTTTACAACACCTGTTAGCATTCTTTTAACTTTTTTTGGTGCTTTGCACTGCACCTGGCTTCTGCCCAGACCACTTTCTTGTAGTCACCAAATTTTCCATTTTTCTTTTTCTTTTTTTTCATTTTTGTTTCCTTTGATCATATCTCCATTCCAGAGTGTGTGTAAGCCCTTCTTATTTGTTTTGGCCTTTAGCAGGGATCAATTCTGGCAAGGCTTGGTGTATGTTGTGCGTGTCCTTGCAGTTGTTTGCATGCCATGCCTTTTCATGGCTTTGACTTTGGCTGAGATTTTTTTTTTTCTTTTTTTAAGTATCCATGCAATGTTGCTCATATTTTCCCCACCAAGTTGTGTCTGCCTCCTTGATTTTTGCCCTTTTTTTACAACACCTCTCAGGTTATTTTTGGCCTCTTTTGGTGCTTTGCACTGCACCTGGCTTCTGCCCAGACCACTTTCTTGTAGTCACCAAATTTCCCAATTTTCCCTTTTTTGGGGGTTTTTTGCAATTGCATTTCTTTTGATCATATCTCCTTTCCAGAGTGTTTGTAAGCCTTTCTTTGCAGGGTCGCAAGATTTGCTTTCCCTTCCCGAAAGGAAATGAAATTTCCTTTCGGGAAGGGAAACCAAATCTTGCGATTTTAATGGGGATCAACTGGACAAGCTTTGGGGCAAGTCCCTGCACTTGTTGGGCTGTCATGCCTTTTCATGGCTTTGGCTCTGGCTGAGATTTTTTTTTCTTTTTTTTTTTTTGAATGCATCCGTGCCATGTCCCTCATATCTTCCCCACCAAGTTGTATGTACCTCCTTGGATTTTGTTTTGCTTTTACAACACCTGTTAGCATTCTTTTAACTTTTTTTGGTGCTTTGCACTGCACCTGGCTTCTGCCCAGACCACTTTCTTGTAGTCACCAAATTTTCCATTTTTCTTTTTCTTTTTTTTCAATTTTGTTTCCTTTGATCATATCTCCATTCCAGAGTGTTTGTAAGACCCTCTTATTTGTTTTGGCCTTCAGCAGGGATCAATTCTGGAAGGCTTGGTGTATGTTGTGCGTGTCCTTGCAGTTGTTTGCATGCCATGCCTTTTCATGGCTTTGACTTTGGCTGAGATTTTTTTTTTTCTTTTTTTAAGTATCCATGCAATGTTGCTCATATCTTCCCCACCAAGTTGTGTCTGCCTCCTTGATTTTTGCCCTTTTTTTACAACACCTCTCAGGTTATTTTTGGCCTCTTTTGGTGCTTTGCACTGCACCTGGCTTCTGCCCAGACCACTTTCTTGTAGTCACCAAATTTTCCATTTTTCTTTTTTTTTTTTTTCAGTTTTGTTTCCTTTGATCATATCTCCATTCCAGAGTGTGTGTAAGCCCTTCTTATTTGTTTTGGCCTTCAGCAGGGATCAATTCTGGCAAGGCTTGGTGTATGTTGTGCGTGTCCTTGCAGTTGTTTGCATGCCATGCCTTTTCAGGCTTTGACTTTGGCTGCGATTTTTTTTTTTTTTTTTTTTTTAAGTATCCATGCAATGTCCCTCATATCTTCCCCACCAAGTTGTGTCTGCCTCCTTGATTTTTGCCCTTTTTTTACAACACCTCTCAGGTTATTTTTGGCCTCTTTTGGTGCTTTGCACTGCACCTGGCTTCTGCCCAGACCACTTTCTTGTAGTCACCAAATTTTCCATTTTTCTTTTTTTTTTTTTTTTCAATTTTGTTTCCTTTGATCATATCTCCATTCCAGAGTGTGTGTAAGCCCTTCTTATTTGTTTTGGCCCTCAGCAGCGATCAATTCTGGCAAGGCTTGGTGTATGTTGTGCGTGTCCTTGCAGTTGTTTGCATGCCATGCCTTTTCATGGCTTTGACTTTGGCTGAGATTTTTTTTTTTCTTTTTTTAAGTATCCATGCAATGTTGCTCATATCTTCCCCACCAAGTTGTGTCTGCCTCCTTGATTTTTGCCCTTTTTTTACAACACCTCTCAGGTTATTTTTGGCCTCTTTTGGTGCTTTGCACTGCACCCGGCTTCTGCCCAGACCACTTTCTTGTAGTCACCAAATTTCCTAATTTTCCCTTTTTTGGGAGTTTTTTGCAATTGCATTTCTTTTGATCATATCTCCTTTCCAGAGTGTTTGTAAGCCTTTCTTTGCAGGGTCGCAAGATTTGGTTTCCCCTCCCGAAAGGAAATGAAATTTCCTTTCGGGAAGGGAAACCAAATCTTGCGATTTTAATGGGGATCAACTGGACAAGCTTTGGGGCAAGTCCCTGCACTTGTTGGGCTGTCATGCCTTTTCATGGCTTTGGCTCTGGCTGAGATTTTTTTTTCTTTTTTTTGTTTTGAATGCATCCGTGCCATGTCCTTCATATCTTCCCAACCAATTTGTGTCTGCCTCCTTGGATTTTGTTTTGCTTTTACAACACCTGTCAGCATCCTTTTGGCCTTTTTTGGTGCTTTGCACTGCACCTGGCTTCTGCCCAGACCACTTTCTTGTAGTCACCAAATTTCCCATTTTTCTTTTTTTTTTTTTTTCAATTTTGTTTCCTTTGATCATATCGCCATTCCAGAGTGTGTGTAAGCCCTTCTTATTTGTTTTGGCCTTCAGCGGGGATCAATTCTGGCAAGGCTTGGTGTATGTTGTGCGTGTCCTTGCAGTTGTTTGCATGCCATGCCTTTTCATGGCTTTGACTTGGGCTGAGATTTTTTTTTTTCTTTTTTTAAGTATCCATGCAATGTCGCTCATATCTTCCCCACCAAGTTGTGTCTGCCTCCTTGATTTTTGCCCTTTTTTTACAACACCTCTCAGGTTATTTTTGGCCTCTTTTGGTGCTTTGCACTGCACCTGGCTTCTGCCCAGACCACTTTCTTGTAGTCACCAAATTTCCCATTTTTCTTTTTTTTTTTTTTTCAATTTTGTTTCCTTTGATCATATCTCCATTCCAGAGTGTGTGTAAGCCCTTCTTATTTGTTTTGGCCTTCAGCAGGGATCAATTCTGGCAAGGCTTGGTGTATGTTGTGCGTGTCCTTGCAGTTGTTTGCATGCCATGCCTTTTCATGGCTTTGACTTTGGCTGAGATTTTTTTTTTTCTTTTTTTATGTATCCATGCAATGTTGCTCATATCTTCCCCACCAAGTTGTGTCTGCCTCCTTGATTTTTGCCCTTTTTTTACAACACCTCTCAGGTTATTTTTGGCCTCTTTTGGTGCTTTGCACTGCACCTGGCTTCTGCCCAGACCACTTTCTTGTAGTCACCAAATTTCCCAATTTTCCCTTTTTTGGGGGTTTTTTGCAATTGCATTTCTTTTGATCATATCTCCTTTCCAGAGTGTTTGTAAGCCTTTCTTTGCAGGGTCGCAAGATTTGGTTTCCCTTCCCGAAAGGAAATGAAATTTCCTTTCGGGAAGGGAAACCAAATCTTGCGATTTTAATGGGGATCAACTGGACAAGCTTTGGGGCAAGTCCCTGCACTTGTTGGGCTGTCATGCCTTTTCATGGCTTTGGCTCTGGCTGAGATTTTTTTTTCTTTTTTTTTTTTTGAATGCATCCGTGCCATGTCCCTCATATCTTCCCCACCAAGTTGTATGTACCTCCTTGGATTTTGTTTTGCTTTTACAACACCTGTTAGCATTCTTTTAACTTTTTTTGGTGCTTTGCACTGCACCTGGCTTCTGCCCAGACCACTTTCTTGTAGTCACCAAATTTCCCATTTTTCTTTTTTTTTTTTTTTCAATTTTGTTTCCTTTGATCATATCTCCATTCCAGAGTGTGTGTAAGCCCGTCCTATTTGTTTTGGCCTTCAGCAGGGATCAATTCTGGCAAGGCTTGGTGTATGTTGTGCGTGTCCTTGCAGTTGTTTGCATGCCATGCCTTTTCATGGCTTTGACTTTGGCTGAGATTTTTTTTTTTCTTTTTTTAAGTATCCATGCAATGTCCCTCATATCTTCCCCACCAAGTTGTGTCTGCCTCCTTGATTTTTGCCCTTTTTTTACAACACCTCTCAGGTTATTTTTGGCCTTTTTTGGTGCTTTGCACTGCACCTGGCTTCTGCCCAGACCACTTTCTTGTAGTCACCAAATTTCCCAATTTTCCCTTTTTTGGGGGTTTTTTGCAATTGCATTTCTTTTGATCATATCTCCTTTCCAGAGTGTTTGTAAGCCTTTCTTTGCAGGGTCGCAAGATTTGGTTTCCCTTACCGAAAGGAAATGAAATTTCCTTTCGGGAAGGGAAACCAAATCTTGCGATTTTAATGGGGATCAATTGGACAAGCTTTGGGGCAAGTCCCTGCACTTGTTGGGCTGTCATGCCTTTTCATGGCTTTGGCTCTGGCTGAGATTTTTTTTTTCTTTCTTTTTTTTTTGAATGCATCCGTGCCATGTCCCTCATATCTTCCCCACCAAGTTGTATGTACCTCCTTGGATTTTGTTTTGCTTTTACAACACCTGTTAGCATTCTTTTAACTTTTTTTGGTGCTTTGCACTGCACCTGGCTTCTGCCCAGACCACTTTCTATTAGTCACCAAATTTTCCATTTTTCTGTTTCTTTTTTTTCATTTTTGTTTCCTTTGATCATATCTCCATTCCAGAGTGTGTGTAAGCCCTTCTTATTTGTTTTGGCCTTCAGCAGGGATCAATTCTGGCAAGGCTTGGTGTATGTTGTGCGTGTCCTTGCAGTTGTTTGCATGCCATGCCTTTTCATGGCTTTGACTTTGGCTGAGATTTTTTTTTTTCTTTTTTTAAGTATCCATGCAATGTTGCTCATATCTTCCCCACCAAGTTGTGTCTGCCTCCTTGATTTTTGCCCTTTTTTTACAACACCTGTCAGGTTATTTTTGGCCTCTTTTGGTGCTTTGCACTGCACCCGGGTTCTGCCCAGACCACTTTCTTGTAGTCACCAAATTTCCCAATTTTCCCTTTTTTGGGGGTTTTTTGCAATTGCATTTCTTTTGATCATATCTCCTTTCCAGAGTGTTTGTAAGCCTTTCTTTGCAGGGTCGCAAGATTTGGTTTTCCTTCCCGAAAGGAAATGAAATTTCCTTTCGGGAAGGGAAACCAAATCTTGCAATTTTAATGGGGATCAAATGGACAAGCTTTGGGGCAAGTCCCTGCACTTGTTGGGCTGTCATGCCTTTTCATGGCTTTGGCTCTGGCTGAGATTTTTTTTTTCTTTCTTTTTTTTTTGAATGCATCCGTGCCATGTCCCTCATATCTTCCCCACCAAGTTGTATGTACCTCCTTGGATTTTGTTTTGCTTTTACAACACCTGTTAGCATTCTTTTAACTTTTTTTGGTGCTTTGCACTGCACCTGGCTTCTGCCCAGACCACTTTCTATTAGTCACCAAATTTTCCATTTTTCTGTTTCTTTTTTTTCATTTTTGTTTCCTTTGATCATATCTCCATTCCAGAGTGTGTGTAAGCCCTTCTTATTTGTTTTGGCCTTCAGCAGGGATCAATTCTGGCAAGGCTTGGTGCATGTTGTTCGTGTCTTTGCAGTTGTTTGCATGCCATGCCTTTTCATGGCTTTGACTTTGGCTGAGATTTTTTTTTTTCTTTTTTTAAGTATCCATGCAATGTAGCTCATATCTTCCCCACCAAGTTGTGTCTGCCTCCTTGATTTTTGCCCTTTTTTTACAACACCTGTCAGGTTATTTTTGGCCTCTTTTGGTGCTTTGCACTGCACCTGGCTTCTGCCCAGACCACTTTCTTGTAGTCACCAAATTTCCCAATTTTCCCTTTTTTGGGGGTTTTTTGCAATTGCATTTCTTTTGATCATATCTCCTTTCCTGAGTGTTTGTAAGCCTTTCTTTGCAGGGTCGCAAGATTTGCTTTCCCTTCCCGAAAGGAAATGAAATTTCCTTTCGGGAAGGGAAACCAAATCTTGCGATTTTAATGGGGATCAACTGGACAAGCTTTGGGGCAAGTCCCTGCACTTGTTGGGCTGTCATGCCTTTTCATGGCTTTGGCTCTGGCTGAGATTTTTTTTTCTTTTTTTTGTTTTGAATGCATCCGTGCCATGTCCTTCATATCTTCCCAACCAATTTGTGTCTGCCTCCTTGGATTTTGTTTTGCTTTTACAACACCTGTCAGCATCCTTTTGGCCTTTTTTGGTGCTTTGCACTGCACCTGGCTTCTGCCCAGACCACTTTCTTGTAGTCACCAAATTTCCCATTTTTCTTTTTTTTTTTTTTTCAATTTTGTTTCCTTTGATCATATCGCCATTCCAGAGTGTGTGTAAGCCCTTCTTATTTGTTTTGGCCTTCAGCGGGGATCAATTCTGGCAAGGCTTGGTGTATGTTGTGCGTGTCCTTGCAGTTGTTTGCATGCCATGCCTTTTCATGGCTTTGACTTGGGCTGAGATTTTTTTTTTTCTTTTTTTAAGTATCCATGCAATGTCGCTCATATCTTCCCCACCAAGTTGTGTCTGCCTCCTTGATTTTTGCCCTTTTTTTACAACACCTCTCAGGTTATTTTTGGCCTCTTTTGGTGCTTTGCACTGCACCTGGCTTCTGCCCAGACCACTTTCTTGTAGTCACCAAATTTCCCAATTTTCCCTTTTTTGGGGGTTTTTTGCAATTGCATTTCTTTTGATCATATCTCCTTTCCAGAGTGTTTGTAAGCCTTTCTTTGCAGGGTCGCAAGATTTGGTTTCCCTTCCCGAAAGGAAATGAAATTTCCTTTTGGGAAGGGAAACCAAATCTTGCAATTTTAATGGGGATCAAATGGACAAGCTTTGGGGCAAGTCCCTGCACTTGTTGGGCTGTCATGCCTTTTCATGGCTTTGGCTCTGGCTGAGATTTTTTTTTTCTTTCTTTTTTTTTTGAATGCATCCGTGCCATGTCCCTCATATCTTCCCCACCAAGTTGTATGTACCTCCTTGGATTTTGTTTTGCTTTTACAACACCTGTTAGCATTCTTTTAACTTTTTTTGGTGCTTTGCACTGCACCTGGCTTCTGCCCAGACCACTTTCTTGTAGTCACCAAATTTTCCATTTTTCTTTTTCTTTTTTTTCATTTTTGTTTCCTTTGATCATATCTCCATTCCAGAGTGTGTGTAAGCCCTTCTTATTTGTTTTGGCCTTTAGCAGGGATCAATTCTGGCAAGGCTTGGTGTATGTTGTGCGTGTCCTTGCAGTTGTTTGCATGCCATGCCTTTTCATGGCTTTGACTTTGGCTGAGATTTTTTTTTTTCTTTTTTTAAGTATCCATGCAATGTTGCTCATATTTTCCCCACCAAGTTGTGTCTGCCTCCTTGATTTTTGCCCTTTTTTTACAACACCTCTCAGGTTATTTTTGGCCTCTTTTGGTGCTTTGCACTGCACCTGGCTTCTGCCCAGACCACTTTCTTGTAGTCACCAAATTTCCCAATTTTCCCTTTTTTGGGGGTTTTTTGCAATTGCATTTCTTTTGATCATATCTCCTTTCCAGAGTGTTTGTAAGCCTTTCTTTGCAGGGTCGCAAGATTTGCTTTCCCTTCCCGAAAGGAAATGAAATTTCCTTTCGGGAAGGGAAACCAAATCTTGCGATTTTAATGGGGATCAACTGGACAAGCTTTGGGGCAAGTCCCTGCACTTGTTGGGCTGTCATGCCTTTTCATGGCTTTGGCTCTGGCTGAGATTTTTTTTTCTTTTTTTTTTTTTGAATGCATCCGTGCCATGTCCCTCATATCTTCCCCACCAAGTTGTATGTACCTCCTTGGATTTTGTTTTGCTTTTACAACACCTGTTAGCATTCTTTTAACTTTTTTTGGTGCTTTGCACTGCACCTGGCTTCTGCCCAGACCACTTTCTTGTAGTCACCAAATTTTCCATTTTTCTTTTTCTTTTTTTTCAATTTTGTTTCCTTTGATCATATCTCCATTCCAGAGTGTTTGTAAGACCCTCTTATTTGTTTTGGCCTTCAGCAGGGATCAATTCTGGAAGGCTTGGTGTATGTTGTGCGTGTCCTTGCAGTTGTTTGCATGCCATGCCTTTTCATGGCTTTGACTTTGGCTGAGATTTTTTTTTTTCTTTTTTTAAGTATCCATGCAATGTTGCTCATATCTTCCCCACCAAGTTGTGTCTGCCTCCTTGATTTTTGCCCTTTTTTTACAACACCTCTCAGGTTATTTTTGGCCTCTTTTGGTGCTTTGCACTGCACCTGGCTTCTGCCCAGACCACTTTCTTGTAGTCACCAAATTTTCCATTTTTCTTTTTTTTTTTTTTCAGTTTTGTTTCCTTTGATCATATCTCCATTCCAGAGTGTGTGTAAGCCCTTCTTATTTGTTTTGGCCTTCAGCAGGGATCAATTCTGGCAAGGCTTGGTGTATGTTGTGCGTGTCCTTGCAGTTGTTTGCATGCCATGCCTTTTCAGGCTTTGACTTTGGCTGCGATTTTTTTTTTTTTTTTTTTTTTAAGTATCCATGCAATGTCCCTCATATCTTCCCCACCAAGTTGTGTCTGCCTCCTTGATTTTTGCCCTTTTTTTACAACACCTCTCAGGTTATTTTTGGCCTCTTTTGGTGCTTTGCACTGCACCTGGCTTCTG
The DNA here is from genome assembly GCF_027477595.1 of Haemorhous mexicanus. NCBI lineage: Eukaryota > Metazoa > Chordata > Aves > Passeriformes > Fringillidae > Haemorhous > Haemorhous mexicanus. The sequence goes on along the minus strand of NC_082343.1, from coordinate 82,256,980 downwards.
CCCAGACCACTTTCTTGTAGTCACCAAATTTTCCATTTTTCTTTTTTTTTTTTTTTTCAATTTTGTTTCCTTTGATCATATCTCCATTCCAGAGTGTGTGTAAGCCCTTCTTATTTGTTTTGGCCCTCAGCAGCGATCAATTCTGGCAAGGCTTGGTGTATGTTGTGCGTGTCCTTGCAGTTGTTTGCATGCCATGCCTTTTCATGGCTTTGACTTTGGCTGAGATTTTTTTTTTTCTTTTTTTAAGTATCCATGCAATGTTGCTCATATCTTCCCCACCAAGTTGTGTCTGCCTCCTTGATTTTTGCCCTTTTTTTACAACACCTCTCAGGTTATTTTTGGCCTCTTTTGGTGCTTTGCACTGCACCCGGCTTCTGCCCAGACCACTTTCTTGTAGTCACCAAATTTCCTAATTTTCCCTTTTTTGGGAGTTTTTTGCAATTGCATTTCTTTTGATCATATCTCCTTTCCAGAGTGTTTGTAAGCCTTTCTTTGCAGGGTCGCAAGATTTGGTTTCCCCTCCCGAAAGGAAATGAAATTTCCTTTCGGGAAGGGAAACCAAATCTTGCGATTTTAATGGGGATCAACTGGACAAGCTTTGGGGCAAGTCCCTGCACTTGTTGGGCTGTCATGCCTTTTCATGGCTTTGGCTCTGGCTGAGATTTTTTTTTCTTTTTTTTGTTTTGAATGCATCCGTGCCATGTCCTTCATATCTTCCCAACCAATTTGTGTCTGCCTCCTTGGATTTTGTTTTGCTTTTACAACACCTGTCAGCATCCTTTTGGCCTTTTTTGGTGCTTTGCACTGCACCTGGCTTCTGCCCAGACCACTTTCTTGTAGTCACCAAATTTCCCATTTTTCTTTTTTTTTTTTTTTCAATTTTGTTTCCTTTGATCATATCGCCATTCCAGAGTGTGTGTAAGCCCTTCTTATTTGTTTTGGCCTTCAGCGGGGATCAATTCTGGCAAGGCTTGGTGTATGTTGTGCGTGTCCTTGCAGTTGTTTGCATGCCATGCCTTTTCATGGCTTTGACTTGGGCTGAGATTTTTTTTTTTCTTTTTTTAAGTATCCATGCAATGTCGCTCATATCTTCCCCACCAAGTTGTGTCTGCCTCCTTGATTTTTGCCCTTTTTTTACAACACCTCTCAGGTTATTTTTGGCCTCTTTTGGTGCTTTGCACTGCACCTGGCTTCTGCCCAGACCACTTTCTTGTAGTCACCAAATTTCCCAATTTTCCCTTTTTTGGGGGTTTTTTGCAATTGCATTTCTTTTGATCATATCTCCTTTCCAGAGTGTTTGTAAGCCTTTCTTTGCAGGGTCGCAAGATTTGGTTTCCCTTCCCGAAAGGAAATGAAATTTCCTTTTGGGAAGGGAAACCAAATCTTGCAATTTTAATGGGGATCAAATGGACAAGCTTTGGGGCAAGTCCCTGCACTTGTTGGGCTGTCATGCCTTTTCATGGCTTTGGCTCTGGCTGAGATTTTTTTTTTCTTTCTTTTTTTTTTGAATGCATCCGTGCCATGTCCCTCATATCTTCCCCACCAAGTTGTATGTACCTCCTTGGATTTTGTTTTGCTTTTACAACACCTGTTAGCATTCTTTTAACTTTTTTTGGTGCTTTGCACTGCACCTGGCTTCTGCCCAGACCACTTTCTTGTAGTCACCAAATTTTCCATTTTTCTTTTTCTTTTTTTTCATTTTTGTTTCCTTTGATCATATCTCCATTCCAGAGTGTGTGTAAGCCCTTCTTATTTGTTTTGGCCTTTAGCAGGGATCAATTCTGGCAAGGCTTGGTGTATGTTGTGCGTGTCCTTGCAGTTGTTTGCATGCCATGCCTTTTCATGGCTTTGACTTTGGCTGAGATTTTTTTTTTTCTTTTTTTAAGTATCCATGCAATGTTGCTCATATCTTCCCCACCAAGTTGTGTCTGCCTCCTTGATTTTTGCCCTTTTTTTACAACACCTGTCAGGTTATTTTTGGCCTCTTTTGGTGCTTTGCACTGCACCTGGCTTCTGCCCAGACCACTTTCTTGTAGTCACCAAATTTCCCAATTTTCCCTTTTTTGGGGGTTTTTTGCAATTGCATTTCTTTTGATCATATCTCCTTTCCAGAGTGTTTGTAAGCCTTTCTTTGCAGGGTCGCAAGATTTGCTTTCCCTTCCCGAAAGGAAATGAAATTTCCTTTCGGGAAGGGAAAGCAAATCTTGCGATTTTAATGGGGATCAACTGGACAAGCTTTGGGGCAAGTCCCTGCACTTGTTGGGCTGTCATGCCTTTTCATGGCTTTGGCTCTGGCTGAGATTTTTTTTTCTTTTTTTTTTTTTGAATGCATCCGTGCCATGTCCCTCATATCTTCCCCACCAAGTTGTATGTACCTCCTTGGATTTTGTTTTGCTTTTACAACACCTGTTAGCATTCTTTTAACTTTTTTTGGTGCTTTGCACTGCACCTGGCTTCTGCCCAGACCACTTCCTTGTAGTCACCAAATTTTCCATTTTTCTTTTTCTTTTTTTTCAATTTTGTTTCCTTTGATCATATCTCCATTCCAGAGTGTTTGTAAGACCCTCTTATTTGTTTTGGCCTTAAGCAGGGATCAATTCTGGAAGGCTTGGTGTATGTTGTGCGTGTCCTTGCAGTTGTTTGCATGCCATGCCTTTTCATGGCTTTGACTTTGGCTGAGATTTTTTTTTTTCTTTTTTTAAGTATCCATGCAATGTTGCTCATATCTTCCCCACCAAGTTGTGTCTGCCTCCTTGATTTTTGCCCTTTTTTTACAACACCTCTCAGGTTATTTTTGGCCTCTTTTGGTGCTTTGCACTGCACCTGGCTTCTGCCCAGACCACTTTCTTGTAGTCACCAAATTTTCCATTTTTCTTTTTTTTTTTTTTCAGTTTTGTTTCCTTTGATCATATCTCCATTCCAGAGTGTGTGTAAGCCCTTCTTATTTGTTTTGGCCTTCAGCAGGGATCAATTCACGCAAGGCTTGGTGTATGTTGTGCGTGTCCTTGCAGTTGTTTGCATGCCATGCCTTTTCAGGCTTTGACTTTGGCTGCGATTTTTTTTTTTTTTTTTTTTTAAGTATCCATGCAATGTCCCTCATATCTTCCCCACCAAGTTGTGTCTGCCTCCTTGATTTTTGCCCTTTTTTTACAACACCTCTCAGGTTATTTTTGGCCTCTTTTGGTGCTTTGCACTGCACCTGGCTTCTGCCCAGACCACTTTCTTGTAGTCACCAAATTTTCCATTTTTCTTTTTTTTTTTTTTTTCAATTTTGTTTCCTTTGATCATATCTCCATTCCAGAGTGTGTGTAAGCCCTTCTTATTTGTTTTGGCCCTCAGCAGCGATCAATTCTGGCAAGGCTTGGTGTATGTTGTGCGTGTCCTTGCAGTTGTTTGCATGCCATGCCTTTTCATGGCTTTGACTTTGGCTGAGATTTTTTTTTTTCTTTTTTTAAGTATCCATGCAATGTTGCTCATATCTTCCCCACCAAGTTGTGTCTGCCTCCTTGATTTTTGCCCTTTTTTTACAACACCTCTCAGGTTATTTTTGGCCTCTTTTGGTGCTTTGCACTGCACCTGGCTTCTGCCCAGACCACTTTCTTGTAGTCACCAAATTTCCTAATTTTCCCTTTTTTGGGAGTTTTTTCAAATTGCATTTCTTTTGATCATATCTCCTTTCCAGAGTGTTTGTAAGCCTTTCTTTGCAGGGTCGCAAGATTTGGTTGAAGGGAAACCAAATCTTGCGATTTTAATGGGGATCAACTGGACAAGCTTTGGGGCAAGTCCCTGCACTTGTTGGGCTGTCATGCCTTTTCATGGCTTTGGCTCTGGCTGAGATTTTTTTTTCTTTTTTTTTTTTTGAATGCATCCGTGCCATGTCCTTCATATCTTCCCAACCAATTTGTGTCTGCCTCCTTGGATTTTGTTTTGATTTTACAACACCTCTCAGCATCCTTTTGGCCTTTTTTGGTGCTTTGCACTGCACCTGGCTTCTGCCCAGACCACTTTCTTGTAGTCACCAAATTTCCCATTTTTCTTTTTTTTTTTTTTCAATTTTGTTTCCTTTGATCATATCTCCATTCCAGAGTGTTTGTAAGCCCTTCTTATTTGTTTTGGCCTTCAGCAGGGATCAATTCTGGCAAGGCTTGGTGTATGTTGTGCGTGTCCTTGCAGTTGTTTGCATGCCATGCCTTTTCATGGCTTTGACTTTGGCTGAGATTTTTTTTTTTCTTTTTTTAAGTATCCATGCAATGTCGCTCATATCTTCCCCACCAAGTTGTGTCTGCCTCCTTGATTTTTGCCCTTTTTTTACAACACCTGTCAGGTTATTTTTGGCCTCTTTTGGTGCTTTGCACTGCACCTGGCTTCTGCCCAGACCACTTTCTTGTAGTCACCAAATTTTCCATTTTTCTTTTTTTTTTTTTTTCAATTTCCTTTCCTTTGATCATATCTCCATTCCAGAGTGTGTGTAAGCCCCTCTTATTTGTTTTGGCCTTCAGCAGGGATCAATTCTGGCAAGGCTTGGTGTATGTTGTGCGTGTCCCTGCAGTTGTTTGCATGCCATGCCTTTTCATGGCTTTGACTTTGGCTGAGATTTTTTTTTTTCTTTTTTTAAGTATCCATGCAATGTTGCTCATATCTTCCCCACCAAGTTGTGTCTGCCTCCTTGATTTTTGCCCTTTTTTTACAACACCTGTCAGGTTATTTTTGGCCTTTTTTGGTGCTTTGCACTGCACCTGGCTTCTGCCCAGACCACTTTCTTGTAGTCACCAAATTTTCCATTTTTCTTTTTTTTTTTTTTCAATTTTGTTTCCTTTGATCATATCTCCATTCCAGAGTGTGTGTAAGCCCTTCTTCTTTGTTTTGGCCTTCAGCAGGGATCAATTCTGGCAAGGCTTGGTGTATGTTGTGCGTGTCCTTGCAGTTGTTTGCATGCCTTGCCTTTTCATGGCTTTGACTTTGGCTGAGATTTTTTTTTTTCTTTTTTTAAGTATCCATGCAATGTCGCTCATATCTTCCCCACCAAGTTGTGTCTGCCTCCTTGATTTTTGCCCTTTTCTTACAACACCTCTCAGGTTATTTTTGGCCTCTTTTGGTGCTTTGCACTGCACCCGGCTTCTGCCCAGACCACTTTCTTGTAGTCACCAAATTTCCCAATTTTCCCTTTTTTGGGGGTTTTTTGCAATTGCATTTCTTTTGATCATATCTCCTTTCCAGAGTGTTTGTAAGCCTTTCCTTGCAGGGTCGCAAGATTTGGTTTCCCTTCCCGAAAGGAAATGAAATTTCCTTTCGGGAAGGGAAACCAAATCTTGCGATTTTAATGGGGATCAACTGGACAAGCTTTGGGGCAAGTCCCTGCACTTGTTGGGCTGTCATGCCTTTTCATGGCTTTGGCTCTGGCTGAGATTTTTTTTTCTTTTTTTTTTTTGAATGCATCCGTGCCATGTCCCTCATATCTTCCCCACCAAGTTGTATGTACCTCCTTGGATTTTGTTTTGCTTTTACAACACCTGTCAGCATCTTTTTGGCCTATTTTGGTGCTTTGCACTGCACCTGGCTTCTGCCCAGACCACTTTCTTGTAGTCACCAAATTTTCCATTTTTCTTTTTTTTTTTTTTCAATTTTGTTTCCTTTGATCATATCTCCATTCCAGAGTGTGTGTAAGCCCTTCTTATTTGTTTTGGCCTTCAGCAGGGATCAATTCTGGCAAGGCTTGGTGCATGTTGTTCGTGTCTTTGCAGTTGTTTGCATGCCATGCCTTTTCATGGCTTTGACTTTGGCTGAGATTTTTTTTTTTCTTTTTTTAAGTATCCATGCAATGTTGCTCATATCTTCCCCACCAAGTTGTGTCTGCCTCCTTGATTTTTGCCCTTTTTTTACAACACCTCTCAGGTTATTTTTGGCCTCTTTTGGTGCTTTGCACTGCACCTGGCTTCTGCCCAGACCACTTTCTTGTAGTCACCAAATTTCCCAATTTTCCCTTTTTTGGGGGTTTTTTGCAATTGCATTTCTTTTGATCATATCTCCTTTCCAGAGTGTTTGTAAGCCTTTCTTTGCAGGGTCGCAAGATTTGGTTTCCCTTCCCGAAAGGAAATGAAATTTCCTTTCGGGAAGGGAAACCAAATCTTGCGATTTTAATGGGGATCAACTGGACAAGCTTTGGGGCAAGTCCCTGCACTTGTTGGGCTGTCATGCCTTTTCATGGCTTTGGCTCTGGCTGAGATTTTTTTTTCTTTTTTTTTTTTTGAATGCATCCGTGCCATGTCCCTCATATCTTCCCAACCAAGTTGTATGTAACTCCTTGGATTTTGTTTTGCTTTTACAACACCTGTTAGCATTCTTTTAACTTTTTTTGGTGCTTTGCACTGCACCTGGCTTCTGCCCAGACCACTTTCTTGTAGTCACCAAATTTTCCATTTTTCTTTTTTTTTTTTTTCAATTTTGTTTCCTTTGATCATATCTCCATTCCAGAGTGTGTGTAAGCCCTTCTTATTTGTTTTGGCCTTCAGCGGGGATCAATTCTGGCAAGGCTTGGTGTATGTTGTGCGTGTCCTTGCAGTTGTTTGCATGCCTTGCCTTTTCATGGCTTTGACTTTGGCTGAGATTTTTTTTTTTCTTTTTTTAAGTATCCATGCATTGTCGCTCATATCTTCCCCACCAAGTTGTGTCTGCCTCCTTGATTTTTGCCCTTTTTTTACAACACCTGTCAGGTTATTTTTGGCCTTTTTTGGTGCTTTGCACTGCACCTGGCTTCTGCCCCGACCACTTTCTTGTAGTCACCAAATTTCCCAATTTTCCCTTTTTTGGGGGTTTTTTGCAATTGCATTTCTTTTGATCATATCTCCTTTCCAGAGTGTTTGTAAGCCTTTCTTTGCAGGGTCGCAAGTTTTGGTTTCCCTTCCCGAAAGGAAATGAAATTTCCTTTTGGGAAGGGAAACCAAATCTTGCGATTTTAATGGGGATCAATTGGACAAGCTTTGGGGCAAGTCCCTGCACTTGTTGGGCTGTCATGCCTTTTCATGGCTTTGGCTCTGGCTGAGATTTTTTTTTTCTTTCTTTTTTTTTTGAATGCATCCGTGCCATGTCCCTCATATCTTCCCTACCAAGTTGTGTCTGCCTCCTTGGATTTTGTTTTGCTTTTACAACACCTGTCAGCATCCTTTTGGCCTTTTTTGGTGCTTTGCACTGCACCTGGCTTCTGCCCAGACCACTTTCTTGTAGTCACCAAATTTTCCATTTTTCTTTTTTTTTTTTTTCAATTTTGTTTCCTTTGATCATATCTCCATTCCAGAGTGTGTGTAAGCCCTTCTTATTTGTTTTGGCCTTCAGCGGGGATCAATTCTGGCAAGGCTTGGTGTATGTTGTGCGTGTCCTTGCAGTTGTTTGCATGCCATGCCTTTTCATGGCTTTGACTTTGGCTGAGATTTTTTTTTTTTCTTTTTTTAAGTATCCATGCAATGTCGCTCATATCTTCCCCACCAAGTTGTGTCTGCCTCCTTGATTTTTGCCCTTTTTTTACAACACCTCTCAGGTTATTTTTGGCCTCTTTTGGTGCTTTGCACTGCACCTGGCTTCTGCCCAGACCACTTTCTTGTAGTCACCAAATTTCCCAATTTTCCCTTTTTTGGGGGTTTTTTGCAATTGCATTTCTTTTGATCATATCTCCTTTCCAGAGTGTTTGTAAGCCTTTCTTTGCAGGGTCGCAAGATTTGCTTTCCCTTCCCGAAAGGAAATGAAATTTCCTTTCGGGAAGGGAAACCAAATCTTGCGATTTTAATGGGGATCAATTGGACAAGCTTTGGGGCAAGTCCCTGCACTTGTTGGTCTGTCATGCCTTTTCATGGCTTTGGCTCTGGCTGAGATTTTTTTTTTTTCTTTTTTTTTTTTTGAATGCATCCATGCCATGTCCCTCATATCTTCCCCACCAAGTTGTATGTACCTCCTTGGATTTTGTTTTGCTTTTACAACACCTGTCAGCATCCTTTTGGCCTTTTTTGGTGCTTTGCACTGCACCTGGCTTCTGCACAGACCACTTTCTTGTAGTCACCAAATTTTCCATTTTTCTTTTTTTTTTTTTTTTCAATTTCCTTTCCTTTGATCATATCTCCATTCCAGAGTGTGTGTAAGCCCTTCTTATTTGTTTTGGCCTTCAGCAGGGATCAATTCACGCAAGGATTGCTGTATGTTGTGCGTGTCCTTGCAGTTGTTTGCATGCCATGCCTTTTCATGGCTTTGACTTTGGCTGAGATTTTTTTTTTTTCTTTTTTTAAGTATCCATGCAATGTCGCTCATATCTTCCCCACCAAGTTGTGTCTGCCTCCTTGATTTTTGCCCTTTTTTTACAACACCTCTCAGGTTATTTTTGGCCTCTTTTGGTGCTTTGCACTGCACCTGGCTTCTGCCCAGACCACTTTCTTGTAGTCACCAAATTTCCCAATTTTCCCTTTTTTGGGGGTTTTTTGCAATTGCATTTCTTTTGATCATATCTCCTTTCCAGAGTGTTTGTAAGCCTTTCTTTGCAGGGTCGCAAGATTTGGTTTCCCTTCCCGAAAGGAAATGAAATTTCCTTTCGGGAAGGGAAAGCAAATCTTGCGATTTTAATGGGGATCAATTGGACAAGCTTTGGGGCAAGTCCCTGCACTTGTTGGGCTGTCATGCCTTTTCATGGCTTTGGCTCTGGCTGAGATTTTTTTTTTTTCTTTTTTTTTTTTTGAATGCATCCATGCCATGTCCCTCATATCTTCCCCACCAAGTTGTATGTACCTCCTTGGATTTTGTTTTGCTTTTACAACACCTGTCAGCATCCTTTTGGCCTTTTTTGGTGCTTTGCACTGCACCTGGCTTCTGCACAGACCACTTTCTTGTAGTCACCAAATTTTCCATTTTTCTTTTTTTTTTTTTTTTCAATTTCCTTTCCTTTGATCATATCTCCATTCCAGAGTGTGTGTAAGCCCTTCTTATTTGTTTTGGCCTTCAGCAGGGATCAATTCACGCAAGGATTGCTGTATGTTGTGCGTGTCCTTGCAGTTGTTTGCATGCCATGCCTTTTCATGGCTTTGACTTGGGCCGAGATTTTTTTTTTTCTTTTTTTTAAGTATCCATGCAATGTCGCTCATATCTTCCCCACCAAGTTGTGTCTGCCTCCTTGATTTTTGCCCTTTTTTTGCAACACCTCTCAGGTTATTTTTGGCCTCTTTTGGTGCTTTGCACTGCACCTGGCTTCTGCCCAGACCACTTTCTTGTAGTCACCAAATTTCCCAATTTTCCCTTTTTTGGGGGTTTTTTGCAATTGCATTTCTTTTGATCATATCTCCTTTCCAGAGTGTTTGTAAGCCTTTCTTTGCAGGGTCGCAAGATTTGCTTTCCCTTCCCGAAAGGAAATGAAATTTCCTTTCGGGAAGGGAAACCAAATCTTGCGATTTTAATGGGGATCAACTGGACAAGCTTTGGGGCAAGTCCCTTCACTTGTTGGGCTGTCATGCCTTTTCATGGCTTTGGCTCTGGCTGAGATTTTTTTTTCTTTTTTTTGTTTTGAATGCATCCGTGCCATGTCCTTCATATCTTCCCAACCAATTTGCGTCTGCCTCCTTGGATTTTGTTTTGCTTTTACAACACCTGTCAGCATCCTTTTGGCCTTTTTTGGTGCTTTGCACTGCACCTGGCTTCTGCCCAGACCACTTTCTTGTAGTCACCAAATTTCCCATTTTTCATTTTTTTTTTTTTTCAATTTTGTTTCCTTTGATCATATCTCCATTCCAGAGTGTGTGTAAGCCCTTCTTATTTGTTTTGGCCTTCAGCAGGGATCAATTCTGGCAAGGCTTGGTGTATGTTGTGCGTGTCCTTGCAGTTGTTTGCATGCCATGCCTTTTCAGGCTTTGACTTTGGCTGAGATTTTTTTTTTTTTTTTTTTTAAGTATCCATGCAATGTCGCTCATATCTTCCCCACCAAGTTGTGTCTGCCTCCTTGATTTTTGCCCTTTTTTTACAACACCTCTCAGGTTATTTTTGGCCTCATTTGGTGCTTTGCACTGCACCTGGCTTCTGCCCAGACCACTTTCTTGTAGTCACCAAATTTTCCATTTTTCTTTTTCTTTTTTTTCATTTTTGTTTCCTTTGATCATATCTCCATTCCAGAGTGTGTGTAAGCCCTTCTTATTTGTTTTGGCCTTCAGCAGGGATCAATTCTGGCAAGGCTTGGTGTATGTTGTGCGTGTCCTTGCAGTTGTTTGCATGCCATGCCTTTTCATGGCTTTGACTTTGGCTGAGATTTTTTTTTTTCTTTTTTTAAGTATCCATGCAATGTCGCTCATATCTTCCCCACCAAGTTGTGTCTGCCTCCTTGATTTTTGCCCTTTTTTTACAACACCTCTCAGGTTATTTTTGGCCTCTTTTGGTGCTTTGCACTGCACCTGGCTTCTGCCCAGACCACTTTCTATTAGTCACCAAATTTTCCATTTTTCTGTTTCTTTTTTTTCATTTTTGTTTCCTTTGATCATATCTCCATTCCAGAGTGTGTGTAAGCCCTTCTTATTTGTTTTGGCCTTCAGCAGGGATCAATTCTGGCAAGGCTTGGTGTATGTTGTGCATGTCCTTGCAGTTGTTTGCATGCCTTGCCTTTTCATGGCTTTGACTTTGGCTGAGATTTTTTTTTTTCTTTTTTTAAGTATCCATGCAATGTCGCTCATATCTTCCCCACCAAGTTGTGTCTGCCTCCTTGATTTTTGCCCTTTTCTTACAACACCTCTCAGGTTATTTTTGGCCTCTTTTGGTGCTTTGCACTGCACCCGGCTTCTGCCCAGACCACTTTCTTGTAGTCACCAAATTTCCCAATTTTCCCTTGTTTGGGGGTTTTTTGCAATTGCATTTCTTTTGATCATATCTCCTTTCCAGAGTGTTTGTAAGCCTTTCTTTGCAGGGTCGCAAGATTTGCTTTCCCTTCCCGAAAGGAAATGAAATTTCCTTTTGGGAAGGGAAACCAAATCTTGCGATTTTAATGGGGATCAACTGGACAAGCTTTGGGGCAAGTCCCTGCACTTGTTGGGCTGTCATGCCTTTTCATGGCTTTGGCTCTGGCAGAGATTTTTTTTTCTTTTTTTTTTTTGAATGCATCCGTGCCATGTCCCTCATATCTTCCCCACCAAGTTGTATGTACCTCCTTGGATTTTGTTTTGCTTTTACAACACCTGTCAGCATCTTTTTGGCCTATTTTGGTGCTTTGCACTGCACCTGGCTTCTGCCCAGACCACTTTCTTGTAGTCACCAAATTTTCCATTTTTCTTTTTTTTTTTTTTCAATTTTGTTTCCTTTGATCATATCTCCATTCCAGAGTGTGTGTAAGCCCTTCTTCTTTGTTTTGGCCTTCAGCAGGGATCAATTCTGGCAAGGCTTGGTGCATGTTGTTCGTGTCCTTGCAGTTGTTTGCATGCCATGCCTTTTCATGGCTTTGACTTTGGCTGAGATTTTTTTTTTTCTTTTTTTAAGTATCCATGCAATGTTGCTCATATCTTCCCCACCAAGTTGTGTCTGCCTCCTTGATTTTTGCCCTTTTTTTACAACACCTCTCAGGTTATTTTTGGCCTCTTTTGGTGCTTTGCACTGCACCTGGCTTCTGCCCAGACCACTTTCTTGTAGTCACCAAATTTCCCATTTTTCTTTTTTTTTTTTTTTCAATTTTGTTTCCTTTGATCATATCTCCATTCCAGAGTGTGTGTAAGCCCTTCTTATTTGTTTTGGCCTTCAGCAGGGATCAATTCTGGCAAGGCTTGGTGTATGTTGTGCGTGTCCTTGCAGTTGTTTGCATGCCATGCCTTTTCAGGCTTTGACTTTGGCTGAGATTTTTTTTTTTCTTTTTTTATGTATCCATGCAATGTTGCTCATATCTTCCCCACCAAGTTGTGTCTGCCTCCTTGATTTTTGCCCTTTTTTTACAACACCTCTCAGGTTATTTTTGGCCTCTTTTGGTGCTTTGCACTGCACCTGGCTTCTGCCCAGACCACTTTCTTGTAGTCACCAAATTTCCCAATTTTCCCTTTTTTGGGGGTTTTTTGCAATTGCATTTCTTTTGATCATATCTCCTTTCCAGAGTGTTTGTAAGCCTTTCTTTGCAGGGTCGCAAGATTTGCTTTCCCTTCCCGAAAGGAAATGAAATTTCCTTTCGGGAAGGGAAAGCAAATCTTGCGATTTTAATGGGGATCAACTGGACAAGCTTTGGGGCAAGTCCCTGCACTTGTTGGGCTGTCATGCCTTTTCATGGCTTTGGCTCTGGCTGAGATTTTTTTTTCTTTTTTTTTTTTTGAATGCATCCGTGCCATGTCCCTCATATCTTCCCCACCAAGTTGTATGTACCTCCTTGGATTTTGTTTTGCTTTTACAACACCTGTTAGCATTCTTTTAACTTTTTTGGTGCTTTGCACTGCACCTGGCTTCTGCCCAGACCACTTTCTTGTAGTCACCAAATTTCCCATTTTTCTTTTTTTTTTTTTTTCAATTTTGTTTCCTTTGATCATATCTCCATTCCAGAGTGTGTGTAAGCCCGTCCTATTTGTTTTGGCCTTCAGCAGGGATCAATTCTGGCAAGGCTTGGTGTATGTTGTGCGTGTCCTTGCAGTTGTTTGCATGCCATGCCTTTTCATGGCTTTGACTTTGGCTGAGATTTTTTTTTTTCTTTTTTTAAGTATCCATGCAATGTCCCTCATATCTTCCCCACCAAGTTGTGTCTGCCTCCTTGATTTTTGCCCTTTTTTTACAACACCTCTCAGGTTATTTTTGGCCTCTTTTGGTGCTTTGCACTGCACCTGGCTTCTGCCCAGACCACTTTCTTGTAGTCACCAAATTTCCCAATTTTCCCTTTTTTGGGGGTTTTTTGCAATTGCATTTCTTTTGATCATATCTCCTTTCCAGAGTGTTTGTAAGCCTTTCTTTGCAGGGTCGCAAGATTTGCTTTCCCTTCCCGAAAGGAAATGAAATTTCCTTTCGGGAAGGGAAACCAAATCTTGCGATTTTAATGGGGATCAATTGGACAAGCTTTGGGGCAAGTCCCTGCACTTGTTGGGCTGTCATGCCTTTTCATGGCTTTGGCTCTGGCTGAGATTTTTTTTTTCTTTCTTTTTTTTTTGAATGCATCCGTGCCATGTCCCTCATATCTTCCCCACCAAGTTGTATGTACCTCCTTGGATTTTGTTTTGCTTTTACAACACCTGTTAGCATTCTTTTAACTTTTTTTGGTGCTTTGCACTGCACCTGGCTTCTGCCCAGACCACTTTCTATTAGTCACCAAATTTTCCATTTTTCTGTTTCTTTTTTTTCATTTTTGTTTCCTTTGATCATATCTCCATTCCAGAGTGTTTGTAAGCCCTTCTTATTTGTTTTGGCCTTCAGCAGGGATCAATTCTGGCAAGGCTTGGTGTATGTTGTGCGTGTCCTTGCAGTTGTTTGCATGCCATGCCTTTTCATGGCTTTGACTTTGGCTGAGATTTTTTTTTTTCTTTTTTTAAGTATCCATGCAATGTCCCTCATATCTTCCCCACCAAGTTGTGTCTGCCTCCTTGATTTTTGCCCTTTTTTTACAACACCTCTCAGGTTATTTTTGGCCTCTTTTGGTGCTTTGCACTGCACCTGGCTTCTGCCCAGACCACTTTCTTGTAGTCACCAAATTTCCCAATTTTCCCTTTTTTGGGGGTTTTTTGCAATTGCATTTCTTTTGATCATATCTCCTTTCCAGAGTGTTTGTAAGCCTTTCTTTGCAGGGTCGCAAGATTTGGTTTCCCTTCCCGAAAGGAAATGAAATTTCCTTTCGGGAAGGGAAACCAAATCTTGCAATTTTAATGGGGATCAAATGGACAAGCTTTGGGGCAAGTCCCTGCACTTGTTGGGCTGTCATGCCTTTTCATGGCTTTGGCTCTGGCTGAGATTTTTTTTTTCTTTCTTTTTTTTTTGAATGCATCCGTGCCATGTCCCTCATATCTTCCCCACCAAGTTGTATGTACCTCCTTGGATTTTGTTTTGCTTTTACAACACCTGTTAGCATTCTTTTAACTTTTTTTGGTGCTTTGCACTGCACCTGGCTTCTGCCCAGACCACTTTCTATTAGTCACCAAATTTTCCATTTTTCTGTTTCTTTTTTTTCATTTTTGTTTCCTTTGATCATATCTCCATTCCAGAGTGTGTGTAAGCCCTTCTTATTTGTTTTGGCCTTCAGCAGGGATCAATTCTGGCAAGGCTTGGTGTATGTTGTGCGTGTCTTTGCAGTTGTTTGCATGCCATGCCTTTTCATGGCTTTGACTTTGGCTGAGATTTTTTTTTTTCTTTTTTTAAGTATCCATGCAATGTCCCTCATATCTTCCCCACCAAGTTGTGTCTGCCTCCTTGATTTTTGCCCTTTTTTTACAACACCTGTCAGGTTATTTTTGGCCTCTTTTGGTGCTTTGCACTGCACCTGGCTTCTGCCCAGACCACTTTCTTGTAGTCACCAAATTTCCCAATTTTCCCTTTTTTGGGGGTTTTTTGCAATTGCATTTCTTTTGATCATATCTCCTTTCCTGAGTGTTTGTAAGCCTTTCTTTGCAGGGTCGCAAGATTTGGTTTCCCTTCCCGAAAGGAAATGAAATTTCCTTTCGGGAAGGGAAACCAAATCTTGCGATTTTAATGGGGATCAACTGGACAAGCTTTGGGGCAAGTCCCTGCACTTGTTGGGCTGTCATGCCTTTTCATGGCTTTGGCTCTGGCTGAGATTTTTTTTTCTTTTTTTTGTTTTGAATGCATCCGTGCCATGTCCTTCATATCTTCCCAACCAATTTGTGTCTGCCTCCTTGGATTTTGTTTTGCTTTTACAACACCTGTCAGCATCCTTTTGGCCTTTTTTGGTGCTTTGCACTGCACCTGGCTTCTGCCCAGACCACTTTCTTGTAGTCACCAAATTTCCCATTTTTCTTTTTTTTTTTTTTTCAATTTTGTTTCCTTTGATCATATCGCCATTCCAGAGTGTGTGTAAGCCCTTCTTATTTGTTTTGGCCTTCAGCGGGGATCAATTCTGGCAAGGCTTGGTGTATGTTGTGCGTGTCCTTGCAGTTGTTTGCATGCCATGCCTTTTCATGGCTTTGACTTGGGCTGAGATTTTTTTTTTTCTTTTTTTAAGTATCCATGCAATGTCGCTCATATCTTCCCCACCAAGTTGTGTCTGCCTCCTTGATTTTTGCCCTTTTTTTACAACACCTCTCAGGTTATTTTTGGCCTCTTTTGGTGCTTTGCACTGCACCCGGCTTCTGCCCAGACCACTTTCTTGTAGTCACCAAATTTCCCAATTTTCCCTTTTTTGGGGGTTTTTTGCAATTGCATTTCTTTTGATCATATCTCCTTTCCAGAGTGTTTGTAAGCCTTTCTTTGCAGGGTCGCAAGATTTGGTTTCCCTTCCCGAAAGGAAATGAAATTTCCTTTTGGGAAGGGAAACCAAATCTTGCAATTTTAATGGGGATCAAATGGACAAGCTTTGGGGCAAGTCCCTGCACTTGTTGGGCTGTCATGCCTTTTCATGGCTTTGGCTCTGGCTGAGATTTTTTTTTTCTTTCTTTTTTTTTTGAATGCATCCGTGCCATGTCCCTCATATCTTCCCCACCAAGTTGTATGTACCTCCTTGGATTTTGTTTTGCTTTTACAACACCTGTTAGCATTCTTTTAACTTTTTTTGGTGCTTTGCACTGCACCTGGCTTCTGCCCAGACCACTTTCTTGTAGTCACCAAATTTTCCATTTTTCTTTTTCTTTTTTTTCATTTTTGTTTCCTTTGATCATATCTCCATTCCAGAGTGTGTGTAAGCCCTTCTTATTTGTTTTGGCCTTTAGCAGGGATCAATTCTGGCAAGGCTTGGTGTATGTTGTGCGTGTCCTTGCAGTTTTTTGCATGCCATGCCTTTTCATGGCTTTGACTTTGGCTGAGATTTTTTTTTTTCTTTTTTTAAGTATCCATGCAATGTTGCTCATATCTTCCCCACCAAGTTGTGTCTGCCTCCTTGATTTTTGCCCTTTTTTTACAACACCTCTCAGGTTATTTTTGGCCTCTTTTGGTGCTTTGCACTGCACCTGGCTTCTGCCCAGACCACTTTCTTGTAGTCACCAAATTTTCCATTTTTCTTTTTTTTTTTTTTCAGTTTTGTTTCCTTTGATCATATCTCCATTCCAGAGTGTGTGTAAGCCCTTCTTATTTGTTTTGGCCTTCAGCAGGGATCAATTCTGGCAAGGCTTGGTGTATGTTGTGCGTGTCCTTGCAGTTGTTTGCATGCCATGCCTTTTCAGGCTTTGACTTTGGCTGCGATTTTTTTTTTTTTTTTTTTTTAAGTATCCATGCAATGTCGCTCATATCTTCCCCACCAAGTTGTGTCTGCCTCCTTGATTTTTGCCCTTTTTTTACAACACCTCTCAGGTTATTTTTGGCCTCTTTTGGTGCTTTGCACTGCACCTGGCTTCTGCCCCGACCACTTTCTTGTAGTCACCAAATTTTCCATTTTTCTTTTTTTTTTTTTTTTCAATTTCCTTTCCTTTGATCATATCTCCATTCCAGAGTGTGTGTAAGCCCTTCTTATTTGTTTTGGCCCTCAGCAGCGATCAATTCTGGCAAGGCTTGGTGTATGTTGTGCGTGTCCTTGCAGTTGTTTGCATGCCATGCCTTTTCATGGCTTTGACTTTGGCTGAGATTTTTTTTTTTCTTTTTTTAAGTATCCATGCAATGTTGCTCATATCTTCCCCACCAAGTTGTGTCTGCCTCCTTGATTTTTGCCCTTTTTTTACAACACCTCTCAGGTTATTTTTGGCCTCTTTTGGTGCTTTGCACTGCACCTGGCTTCTGCCCAGACCACTTTCTTGTAGTCACCAAATTTCCTAATTTTCCCTTTTTTGGGGGTTTTTTGCAATTGCATTTCTTTTGATCATATCTCCTTTCCAGAGTGTTTGTAAGCCTTTCTTTGCAGGGTCGCAAGATTTGGTTTCCCCTCCCGAAAGGAAATGAAATTTCCTTTCGGGAAGGGAAACCAAATCTTGCGATTTTAATGGGGATCAACTGGACAAGCTTTGGGGCAAGTCCCTGCACTTGTTGGGCTGTCATGCCTTTTCATGGCTTTGGCTCTGGCTGAGATTTTTTTTTCTTTTTTTTTTTTTGAATGCATCCGTGCCATGTCCTTCATATCTTCCCAACCAATTTGTGTCTGCCTCCTTGGATTTTGTTTTGATTTTACAACACCTCTCAGCATCCTTTTGGCCTTTTTTGGTGCTTTGCACTGCACCTGGCTTCTGCCCAGACCACTTTCTTGTAGTCACCAAATTTCCCATTTTTCTTTTTTTTTTTTTTCAATTTTGTTTCCTTTGATCATATCTCCATTCCAGAGTGTTTGTAAGCCCTTCTTATTTGTTTTGGCCTTCAGCAGGGATCAATTCTGGCAAGGCTTGGTGTATGTTGTGCGTGTCCTTGCAGTTGTTTGCATGCCATGCCTTTTCATGGCTTTGACTTTGGCTGAGATTTTTTTTTTTCTTTTTTTAAGTATCCATGCAATGTCGCTCATATCTTCCCCACCAAGTTGTGTCTGCCTCCTTGATTTTTGCCCTTTTTTTACAACACCTGTCAGGTTATTTTTGGCCTCTTTTGGTGCTTTGCACTGCACCTGGCTTCTGCCCAGACCACTTTCTTGTAGTCACCAAATTTTCCATTTTTCTTTTTTTTTTTTTTTCAATTTCCTTTCCTTTGATCATATCTCCATTCCAGAGTGTGTGTAAGCCCCTCTTATTTGTTTTGGCCTTCAGCAGGGATCAATTCTGGCAAGGCTTGGTGTATGTTGTGCGTGTCCCTGCAGTTGTTTGCATGCCATGCCTTTTCATGGCTTTGACTTTGGCTGAGATTTTTTTTTTTCTTTTTTTAAGTATCCATGCAATGTTGCTCATATCTTCCCCACCAAGTTGTGTCTGCCTCCTTGATTTTTGCCCTTTTTTTACAACACCTGTCAGGTTATTTTTGGCCTTTTTTGGTGCTTTGCACTGCACCTGGCTTCTGCCCAGACCACTTTCTTGTAGTCACCAAATTTTCCATTTTTCTTTTTTTTTTTTTTCAATTTTGTTTCCTTTGATCATATCTCCATTCCAGAGTGTGTGTAAGCCCTTCTTCTTTGTTTTGGCCTTCAGCAGGGATCAATTCTGGCAAGGCTTGGTGTATGTTGTGCGTGTCCTTGCAGTTGTTTGCATGCCTTGCCTTTTCATGGCTTTGACTTTGGCTGAGATTTTTTTTTTTCTTTTTTTAAGTATCCATGCAATGTCGCTCATATCTTCCCCACCAAGTTGTGTCTGCCTCCTTGATTTTTGCCCTTTTCTTACAACACCTCTCAGGTTATTTTTGGCCTCTTTTGGTGCTTTGCACTGCACCCGGCTTCTGCCCAGACCACTTTCTTGTAGTCACCAAATTTCCCAATTTTCCCTTTTTTGGGGGTTTTTTGCAATTGCATTTCTTTTGATCATATCTCCTTTCCAGAGTGTTTGTAAGCCTTTCCTTGCAGGGTCGCAAGATTTGGTTTCCCTTCCCGAAAGGAAATGAAATTTCCTTTCGGGAAGGGAAACCAAATCTTGCGATTTTAATGGGGATCAACTGGACAAGCTTTGGGGCAAGTCCCTGCACTTGTTGGGCTGTCATGCCTTTTCATGGCTTTGGCTCTGGCTGAGATTTTTTTTTCTTTTTTTTTTTTGAATGCATCCGTGCCATGTCCCTCATATCTTCCCCACCAAGTTGTATGTACCTCCTTGGATTTTGTTTTGCTTTTACAACACCTGTCAGCATCTTTTTGGCCTATTTTGGTGCTTTGCACTGCACCTGGCTTCTGCCCAGACCACTTTCTTGTAGTCACCAAATTTCCCATTTTTCTTTTTTTTTTTTTTCAATTTTGTTTCCTTTGATCATATCTCCATTCCAGAGTGTGTGTAAGCCCTTCTTATTTGTTTTGGCCTTCAGCAGGGATCAATTCTGGCAAGGCTTGGTGCATGTTGTTCGTGTCTTTGCAGTTGTTTGCATGCCATGTCTTTTCATGGCTTTGACTTTGGCTGAGATTTTTTTTTTTCTTTTTTTAAGTATCCATGCAATGTTGCTCATATCTTCCCCACCAAGTTGTGTCTGCCTCCTTGATTTTTGCCCTTTTTTTACAACACCTCTCAGGTTATTTTTGGCCTCTTTTGGTGCTTTGCACTGCACCTGGCTTCTGCCCAGACCACTTTCTTGTAGTCACCAAATTTCCCATTTTTCTTTTTTTTTTTTTTTCAATTTTGTTTCCTTTGATCATATCTCCATTCCAGAGTGTGTGTAAGCCCGTCCTATTTGTTTTGGCCTTCAGCAGGGATCAATTCTGGCAAGGCTTGGTGTATGTTGTGCGTGTCCTTGCAGTTGTTTGCATGCCATGCCTTTTCAGGCTTTGACTTTGGCTGAGATTTTTTTTTTTCTTTTTTTAAGTATCCATGCAATGTTGCTCATATCTTCCCCACCAAGTTGTGTCTGCCTCCTTGATTTTTGCCCTTTTCTTACAACACCTCTCAGGTTATTTTTGGCCTCTTTTGGTGCTTTGCACTGCACCCGGCTTCTGCCCAGACCACTTTCTTGTAGTCACCAAATTTCCCAATTTTCCCTTTTTTGGGGGTTTTTTGCAATTGCATTTCTTTTGATCATATCTCCTTTCCAGAGTGTTTGTAAGCCTTTCTTTGCAGGGTCGCAAGATTTGGTTTCCCTTCCCGAAAGGAAATGAAATTTCCTTTCGGGAAGGGAAACCAAATCTTGCGATTTTAATGGGGATCAACTGGACAAGCTTTGGGGCAAGTCCCTGCACTTGTTGGGCTGTCATGCCTTTTCATGGCTTTGGCTCTGGCTGAGATTTTTTTTTCTTTTTTTTTTTTGAATGCATCCGTGCCATGTCCCTCATATCTTCCCCACCAAGTTGTATGTACCTCCTTGGATTTTGTTTTGCTTTTACAACACCTGTCAGCATCTTTTTGGCCTATTTTGGTGCTTTGCACTGCACCTGGCTTCTGCCCAGACCACTTTCTTGTAGTCACCAAATTTTCCATTTTTCTTTTTTTTTTTTTTCAATTTTGTTTCCTTTGATCATATCTCCATTCCAGAGTGTGTGTAAGCCCTTCTTATTTGTTTTGGCCTTCAGCAGGGATCAATTCTGGCAAGGCTTGGTGCATGTTGTTCGTGTCTTTGCAGTTGTTTGCATGCCATGCCTTTTCATGGCTTTGACTTTGGCTGAGATTTTTTTTTTTCTTTTTTTAAGTATCCATGCAATGTTGCTCATATCTTCCCCACCAAGTTGTGTCTGCCTCCTTGATTTTTGCCCTTTTTTTACAACACCTCTCAGGTTATTTTTGGCCTCTTTTGGTGCTTTGCACTGCACCTGGCTTCTGCCCAGACCACTTTCTTGTAGTCACCAAATTTCCCATTTTTCTTTTTTTTTTTTTTTCAATTTTGTTTCCTTTGATCATATCTCCATTCCAGAGTGTGTGTAAGCCCGTCCTATTTGTTTTGGCCTTCAGCAGGGATCAATTCTGGCAAGGCTTGGTGTATGTTGTGCGTGTCCTTGCAGTTGTTTGCATGCCATGCCTTTTCAGGCTTTGACTTTGGCTGAGATTTTTTTTTTTCTTTTTTTAAGTATCCATGCAATGTTGCTCATATCTTCCCCACCAAGTTGTGTCTGCCTCCTTGATTTTTGCCCTTTTTTTACAACACCTCTCAGGTTATTTTTGTCCTCTTTTGGTGCTTTGCACTGCACCTGGCTTCTGCCCAGACCACTTTCTTGTAGTCACCAAATTTCCCAATTTTCCCTTTTTTGGGGGTTTTTTGCAATTGCATTTCTTTTGATCATATCTCCTTTCCAGAGTGTTTGTAAGCCTTTCTTTGCAGGGTCGCAAGATTTGGTTTCCCTTCCCGAAAGGAAATGAAATTTCCTTTCGGGAAGGGAAAGCAAATCTTGCGATTTTAATGGGGATCAACTGGACAAGCTTTGGGGCAAGTCCCTGCACTTGTTGGGCTGTCATGCCTTTTCATGGCTTTGGCTCTGGCTGAGATTTTTTTTTCTTTTTTTTTTTTTGAATGCATCCGTGCCATGTCCCTCATATCTTCCCAACCAAGTTGTATGTAACTCCTTGGATTTTGTTTTGCTTTTACAACACCTGTTAGCATTCTTTTAACTTTTTTTGGTGCTTTGCACTGCACCTGGCTTCTGCCCAGACCACTTTCTTGTAGTCACCAAATTTTCCATTTTTCTTTTTCTTTTTTTTCAATTTTGTTTCCTTTGATCATATCTCCATTCCAGAGTGTGTGTAAGCCCTTCTAATTTGTTTTGGCCTTCAGCAGGGATCAATTCTGGCAAGGCTAGGTGTATGTTGTTCGTGTCCTTGCAGTTGTTTGCATGCCATGCCTTTTCATGGCTTTGACTTTGGCTGAGATTTTCTTTTTTCTTTTTTTAAGTATCCATGCAATGTTGCTCATATCTTCCCCACCAAGTTGTGTCTGCCTCCTTGATTTTTGCCCTTTTTTTACAACACCTCTCAGGTTATTTTTGGCCTCTTTTGGTGCTTTGCACTGCACCTGGCTTCTGCCCAGACCACTTTCTTGTAGTCACCAAATTTCCCAATTTTCCCTTTTTTGGGGGTTTTTTGCAATTGCATTTCTTTTGATCATATCTCCTTTCCAGAGTGTTTGTAAGCCTTTCTTTGCAGGGTCGCAAGATTTGCTTTCCCTTCCCGAAAGGAAATGAAATTTCCTTTCGGGAAGGGAAACCAAATCTTGCGATTTTAATGGGGATCAACTGGACAAGCTTTGGGGCAAGTCCCTGCACTTGTTGGGCTGTCATGCCTTTTCATGGCTTTGGCTCTGGCTGAGATTTTTTTTTCTTTTTTTTGTTTTGAATGCATCCGTGCCATGTCCTTCATATCTTCCCAACCAATTTGTGTCTGCCTCCTTGGATTTTGTTTTGCTTTTACAACACCTGTCAGCATCCTTTTGGCCTTTTTTGGTGCTTTGCACTGCACCTGGCTTCTGCCCAGACCACTTTCTTGTAGTCACCAAATTTCCCATTTTTCTTTTTTTTTTTTTTTCAATTTTGTTTCCTTTGATCATATCTCCATTCCAGAGTGTGTGTAAGCCCTTCTTATTTGTTTTGGCCTTCAGCTGGGATCAATTCTGGCAAGGCTTGGTGTATGTTGTGCGTGTCCTTGCAGTTGTTTGCATGCCATGCCTTTTCATGGCTTTGACTTGGGCTGAGATTTTTTTTTTTCTTTTTTTAAGTATCCATGCAATGTTGCTCATATCTTCCCCACCAAGTTGTGTCTGCCTCCTTGATTTTTGCCCTTTTTTTACAACACCTCTCAGGCTATTTTTGGCCTCTTTTGGTGCTTTGCACTGCACCTGGCTTCTGCCCAGACCACTTTCTTGTAGTCACCAAATTTCCCAATTTTCCCTTTTTTGGGGGTTTTTTGCAATTGCATTTCTTTTGATCATATCTCCTTTCCAGAGTGTTTGTAAGCCTTTCTTTGCAGGGTCGCAAGATTTGGTTTCCCTTCCCGAAAGGAAATGAAATTTCCTTTCGGGAAGGGAAAGCAAATCTTGCGATTTTAATGGGGATCAATTGGACAAGCTTTGGGGCAAGTCCCTGCACTTGTTGGGCTGTCATGCCTTTTCATGGCTTTGGCTCTGGCTGAGATTTTTTTTTTTTCTTTTTTTTTTTTTGAATGCATCCATGCCATGTCCCTCATATCTTCCCCACCAAGTTGTATGTACCTCCTTGGATTTTGTTTTGCTTTTACAACACCTGTCAGCATCCTTTTGGCCTTTTTTGGTGCTTTGCACTGCACCTGGCTTCTGCACAGACCACTTTCTTGTAGTCACCAAATTTTCCATTTTTCTTTTTTTTTTTTTTTTCAATTTCCTTTCCTTTGATCATATCTCCATTCCAGAGTGTGTGTAAGCCCTTCTTATTTGTTTTGGCCTTCAGCAGGGATCAATTCACGCAAGGATTGCTGTATGTTGTGCGTGTCCTTGCAGTTGTTTGCATGCCATGCCTTTTCATGGCTTTGACTTGGGCCGAGATTTTTTTTTTTCTTTTTTTTAAGTATCCATGCAATGTCGCTCATATCTTCCCCACCAAGTTGTGTCTGCCTCCTTGATTTTTGCCCTTTTTTTACAACACCTCTCAGGTTATTTTTGGCCTTTTTTGGTGCTTTGCACTGCACCTGGCTTCTGCCCAGACCACTTTCTTGTAGTCACCAAATTTCCCAATTTTCCCTTTTTTGGGGGTTTTTTGCAATTGCATTTCTTTTGATCATATCTCCTTTCCAGAGTGTTTGTAAGCCTTTCTTTGCAGGGTCGCAAGATTTGGTTTCCCTTCCCGAAAGGAAATGAAATTTCCTTTCGGGAAGGGAAACCAAATCTTGCGATTTTAATGGGGATCAACTGGACAAGCTTTGGGGCAAGTCCCTTCACTTGTTGGGCTGTCATGCCTTTTCATGGCTTTGGCTCTGGCTGAGATTTTTTTTTCTTTTTTTTTTTTTTGAATGCATCCGTGCCATGTCCTTCATATCTTCCCAACCAATTTGTGTCTGCATCCTTGGATTTTGTTTTGCTTTTACAACACCTGTCAGCATCCTTTTGGCCTTTTTTGGTGCTTTGCACTGCACCTGGCTTCTGCCCAGACCACTTTCTTGTAGTCACCAAATTTCCCATTTTTCTTTTTTTTTTTTTTCAATTTTGTTTCCTTTGATCATATCTCCATTCCAGAGTGTGTGTAAGCCCTTCTTATTTGTTTTGGCCTTCAGCGGGGATCAATTCTGGCAAGGCTTGGTGTATGTTGTGCGTGTCCTTGCAGTTGTTTGCATGCCATGCCTTTTCAGGCTTTGACTTTGGCTGAGATTTTTTTTTTTTTTTTTTTTAAGTATCCATGCAATGTCGCTCATATCTTCCCCACCAAGTTGTGTCTGCCTCCTTGATTTTTGCCCTTTTTTTACAACACCTGTCAGGTTATTTTTGGCCTCTTTTGGTGCTTTGCACTGCACCTGGCTTCTGCCCAGACCACTTTCTTGTAGTCACCAAATTTCCCAATTTTCCCTTTTTTGGGGGTTTTTTGCAATTGCATTTCTTTTGATCATATCTCCTTTCCAGAGTGTTTGTAAGCCTTTCTTTGCAGGGTCGCAAGATTTGGTTTCCCTTCCCGAAAGGAAATGAAATTTCCTTTCGGGAAGGGAAACCAAATCTTGCGATTTTAATGGGGATCAATTGGACAAGCTTTGGGGCAAGTCCCTGCACTTGTTGGGCTGTCATGCCTTTTCATGGCTTTGGCTCTGGCTGAGATTTTTTTTTTTCTTTCTTTTTTTTTTGAATGCATCCATGCCATGTCCCGCATATCTTCCCCACCAAGTTGTATGTACCTCCTTGGAGTTTGTTTTGCTTTTACAACACCTGTTAGAATCCTTTTAACATTTTTGGTGCTTTGCACTGCACCTGGCTTCTGCCCAGACCACTTTCTTGTAGTCACCAAATTTTCCATTTTTCTTTTTTTTTTTTTTCAATTTTGTTTCCTTTGATCATATCTCCATTCCAGAGTGTTTGCAAGCCCCTCTTATTTGTTTTGGCCTTCAGCAGGGATCAATTCTGGCAAGGCTTGCTGTATGTTGTGCGTGTCCTTGCAGTTGTTTGCATGCCATGCCTTTTCATGGCTTTGACTTTGGCTGAGATTTTTTTTTTTCTTTTTTTAAGTATCCATGCAATGTCGCTCATATCTTCCCCACCAAGTTGTGTCTGCCTCCTTGATTTTTGCCCTTTTTTTACAACACCTCTCAGGTTATTTTTGGCCTCTTTTGGTGCTTTGCACTGCACCTGGCTTCTGCCCAGACCACTTTCTTGTAGTCACCAAATTTTCCATTTTTCTTTTTTTTTTTTTTTCAATTTTGTTTCCTTTGATCATATCTCCATTCCAGAGTGTGTGTAAGCCCTTCTTATTTGTTTTGGCCTTCAGCAGGGATCAATTCTGGCAAGGCTTGGTGTATGTTGTTCGTGTCCTTGCAGTTGTTTGCATGCCATGCCTTTTCATGGCTTTGACTTTGGCTGCGATTTTTTTTTTTTCTTTTATTAAGTATCCATGCAATGTCCCTCATATCTTCCCCACCAAGTTGTGTCTGCCTTCTTGATTTTTGCCCTTTTTTTACAACACCTGTCAGGTTATTTTTGGCCTCTTTTGGTGCTTTGCACTGCACCTGGCTTCTGCCCAGACCACTTTCTTGTAGTCACCAAATTTCCCAATTTTCCCTTTTTTGGGGGTTTTTTGCAATTGCATTTCTTTTGATCATATCTCCTTTCCAGAGTGTTTGTAAGCCTTTCTTTGCAGGGTCGCAAGATTTGGTTTCCCTTCCCGAAAGGAAATTTCATTTCCTTTCGGGAAGGGAAAGCAAATCTTGCGATTTTAATGGGGATCAATTGGACAAGCTTTGGGGCAAGTCCCTGCACTTGTTGGGCTGTCATGCCTTTTCATGGCTTTGGCTCTGGCTGAGATTTTTTTTTTTTCTTTTTTTTTTTTTGAATGCATCCATGCCATGTCCCTCATATCTTCCCCACCAAGTTGTATGTACCTCCTTGGATTTTGTTTTGCTTTTACAACACCTGTCAGCATCCTTTTGGCCTTTTTTGGTGCTTTGCACTGCACCTGGCTTCTGCACAGACCACTTTCTTGTAGTCACCAAATTTTCCATTTTTCTTTTTTTTTTTTTTTTCAATTTCCTTTCCTTTGATCATATCTCCATTCCAGAGTGTGTGTAAGCCCTTCTTATTTGTTTTGGCCTTCAGCAGGGATCAATTCACGCAAGGATTGCTGTATGTTGTGCGTGTCCTTGCAGTTGTTTGCATGCCATGCCTTTTCATGGCTTTGACTTTGACTGAGATTTTTTTTTTTTCTTTTTTTAAGTATCCATGCAATGTCGCTCATATCTTCCCCACCAAGTTGTGTCTGCCTCCTTGATTTTTGCCCTTTTTTTACAACACCTCTCAGGTTATTTTTGGCCTCTTTTGGTGCTTTGCACTGCACCTGGCTTCTGCCCAGACCACTTTCTTGTAGTCACCAAATTTCCCAATTTTCCCTTTTTTGGGGGTTTTTTGCAATTGCATTTCTTTTGATCATATCTCCTTTCCAGAGTGTTTGTAAGCCTTTCTTTGCAGGGTCGCAAGATTTGGTTTCCCTTCCCGAAAGGAAATGAAATTTCCTTTCGGGAA
Source organism: Haemorhous mexicanus (assembly GCF_027477595.1). NCBI lineage: Eukaryota > Metazoa > Chordata > Aves > Passeriformes > Fringillidae > Haemorhous > Haemorhous mexicanus. The sequence continues at coordinate 82,230,715 of NC_082343.1, read as the reverse complement.
GGGAAAGCAAATCTTGCGATTTTAATGGGGATCAATTGGACAAGCTTTGGGGCAAGTCCCTGCACTTGTTGGGCTGTCATGCCTTTTCATGGCTTTGGCTCTGGCTGAGATTTTTTTTTTTTCTTTTTTTTTTTTTGAATGCATCCATGCCATGTCCCTCATATCTTCCCCACCAAGTTGTATGTACCTCCTTGGATTTTGTTTTGCTTTTACAACACCTGTCAGCATCTTTTTGGCCTATTTTGGTGCTTTGCACTGCACCTGGCTTCTGCCCAGACCACTTTCTTGTAGTCACCAAATTTTCCATTTTTCTTTTTTTTTTTTTTCAATTTTGTTTCCTTTGATCATATCTCCATTCCAGAGTGTGTGTAAGCCCTTCTTCTTTGTTTTGGCCTTCAGCAGGGATCAATTCTGGCAAGGCTTGGTGCATGTTGTTCGTGTCCTTGCAGTTGTTTGCATGCCATGCCTTTTCAAGGCTTTGACTTTGGCTGAGATTTTTTTTTTTCTTTTTTTAAGTATCCATGCAATGTTGCTCATATCTTCCCCACCAAGTTGTGTCTGCCTCCTTGATTTTTGCCCTTTTTTTACAACACCTCTCAGGTTATTTTTGGCCTCTTTTGGTGCTTTGCACTGCACCTGGCTTCTGCCCAGACCACTTTCTTGTAGTCACCAAATTTCCCATTTTTCTTTTTTTTTTTTTTTCAATTTTGTTTCCTTTGATCATATCTCCATTCCAGAGTGTGTGTAAGCCCTTCTTCTTTGTTTTGGCCTTCAGCAGGGATCAATTCTGGCAAGGCTTGGTGTATGTTGTGCGTGTCCTTGCAGTTGTTTGCATGCCATGCCTTTTCAGGCTTTGACTTTGGCTGAGATTTTTTTTTTTCTTTTTTTATGTATCCATGCAATGTTGCTCATATCTTCCCCACCAAGTTGTGTCTGCCTCCTTGATTTTTGCCCTTTTTTTACAACACCTCTCAGGTTATTTTTGGCCTCTTTTGGTGCTTTGCACTGCACCTGGCTTCTGCCCAGACCACTTTCTTGTAGTCACCAAATTTCCCAATTTTCCCTTTTTTGGGGGTTTTTTGCAATTGCATTTCTTTTGATCATATCTCCTTTCCAGAGTGTTTGTAAGCCTTTCTTTGCAGGGTCGCAAGATTTGCTTTCCCTTCCCGAAAGGAAATGAAATTTCCTTTCGGGAAGGGAAAGCAAATCTTGCGATTTTAATGGGGATCAACTGGACAAGCTTTGGGGCAAGTCCCTGCACTTGTTGGGCTGTCATGCCTTTTCATGGCTTTGGCTCTGGCTGAGATTTTTTTTTCTTTTTTTTTTTTTTGAATGCATCCGTGCCATGTCCCTCATATCTTCCCCACCAAGTTGTATGTACCTCCTGGGATTTTGTTTTGCTTTTACAACACCTGTTAGCATTCTTTTAACTTTTTTGGTGCTTTGCACTGCACCTGGCTTCTGCCCAGACCACTTTCTTGTAGTCACCAAATTTCCCATTTTTCTTTTTTTTTTTTTTTCAATTTTGTTTCCTTTGATCATATCTCCATTCCAGAGTGTGTGTAAGCCCGTCCTATTTGTTTTGGCCTTCAGCAGGGATCAATTCTGGCAAGGCTTGGTGTATGTTGTGCGTGTCCTTGCAGTTGTTTGCATGCCATGCCTTTTCATGGCTTTGACTTTGGCTGAGATTTTTTTTTTTCTTTTTTTAAGTATCCATGCAATGTCCCTCATATCTTCCCCACCAAGTTGTGTCTGCCTCCTTGATTTTTGCCCTTTTTTTACAACACCTCTCAGGTTATTTTTGGCCTTTTTTGGTGCTTTGCACTGCACCTGGCTTCTGCCCAGACCACTTTCTTGTAGTCACCAAATTTCCCAATTTTCCCTTTTTTGGGGGTTTTTTGCAATTGCATTTCTTTTGATCATATCTCCTTTCCAGAGTGTTTGTAAGCCTTTCTTTGCAGGGTCGCAAGATTTGCTTTCCCTTCCCGAAAGGAAATGAAATTTCCTTTCGGGAAGGGAAACCAAATCTTGCGATTTTAATGGGGATCAATTGGACAAGCTTTGGGGCAAGTCCCTGCACTTGTTGGGCTGTCATGCCTTTTCATGGCTTTGGCTCTGGCTGAGATTTTTTTTTTCTTTCTTTTTTTTTTGAATGCATCCGTGCCATGTCCCTCATATCTTCCCCACCAAGTTGTATGTACCTCCTTGGATTTTGTTTTGCTTTTACAACACCTGTTAGCATTCTTTTAACTTTTTTTGGTGCTTTGCACTGCACCTGGCTTCTGCCCAGACCACTTTCTATTAGTCACCAAATTTTCCATTTTTCTGTTTCTTTTTTTTCATTTTTGTTTCCTTTGATCATATCTCCATTCCAGAGTGTGTGTAAGCCCTTCTTATTTGTTTTGGCCTTCAGCAGGGATCAATTCTGGCAAGGCTTGGTGTATGTTGTGCGTGTCCTTGCAGTTGTTTGCATGCCATGCCTTTTCATGGCTTTGACTTTGGCTGAGATTTTTTTTTTTCTTTTTTTAAGTATCCATGCAATGTCCCTCATATCTTCCCCACCAAGTTGTGTCTGCCTCCTTGATTTTTGCCCTTTTTTTACAACACCTCTCAGGTTATTTTTGGCCTCTTTTGGTGCTTTGCACTGCACCCGGGTTCTGCCCAGACCACTTTCTTGTAGTCACCAAATTTCCCAATTTTCCCTTTTTTGGGGGTTTTTTGCAATTGCATTTCTTTTGATCATATCTCCTTTCCAGAGTGTTTGTAAGCCTTTCTTTGCAGGGTCGCAAGATTTGGTTTCCCTTCCCGAAAGGAAATGAAATTTCCTTTCGGGAAGGGAAACCAAATCTTGCAATTTTAATGGGGATCAAATGGACAAGCTTTGGGGCAAGTCCCTGCACTTGTTGGGCTGTCATGCCTTTTCATGGCTTTGGCTCTGGCTGAGATTTTTTTTTTCTTTCTTTTTTTTTTGAATGCATCCGTGCCATGTCCCTCATATCTTCCCCACCAAGTTGTATGTACCTCCTTGGATTTTGTTTTGCTTTTACAACACCTGTTAGCATTCTTTTAACTTTTTTTGGTGCTTTGCACTGCACCTGGCTTCTGCCCAGACCACTTTCTATTAGTCACCAAATTTTCCATTTTTCTGTTTCTTTTTTTTCATTTTTGTTTCCTTTGATCATATCTCCATTCCAGAGTGTGTGTAAGCCCTTCTTATTTGTTTTGGCCTTCAGCAGGGATCAATTCTGGCAAGGCTTGGTGTATGTTGTGCGTGTCCTTGCAGTTGTTTGCATGCCATGCCTTTTCATGGCTTTGACTTTGGCTGAGATTTTTTTTTTTCTTTTTTTAAGTATCCATGCAATGTCCCTCATATCTTCCCCACCAAGTTGTGTCTGCCTCCTTGATTTTTGCCCTTTTTTTACAACACCTGTCAGGTTATTTTTGGCCTCTTTTGGTGCTTTGCACTGCACCTGGCTTCTGCCCAGACCACTTTCTTGTAGTCACCAAATTTTCCATTTTTCTTTTTTTTTTTTTTCAGTTTTGTTTCCTTTGATCATATCTCCATTCCAGAGTGTGTGTAAGCCCTTCTTATTTGTTTTGGCCTTCAGCAGGGATCAATTCTGGCAAGGCTTGGTGTATGTTGTGCGTGTCCTTGCAGTTGTTTGCATGCCATGCCTTTTCAGGCTTTGACTTTGGCTGCGATTTTTTTTTTTTTTTTTTTTTAAGTATCCATGCAATGTCCCTCATATCTTCCCCACCAAGTTGTGTCTGCCTCCTTGATTTTTGCCCTTTTTTTACAACACCTCTCAGGTTATTTTTGGTCTCTTTTGGTGCTTTGCACTGCACCTGGCTTCTGCCCCGACCACTTTCTTGTAGTCACCAAATTTTCCATTTTTCTTTTTTTTTTTTTTTTCAATTTTGTTTCCTTTGATCATATCTCCATTCCAGAGTGTGTGTAAGCCCTTCTTATTTGTTTTGGCCCTCAGCAGCGATCAATTCTGGCAAGGCTTGGTGTATGTTGTGCGTGTCCTTGCAGTTGTTTGCATGCCATGCCTTTTCATGGCTTTGACTTTGGCTGAGATTTTTTTTTTTCTTTTTTTAAGTATCCATGCAATGTTGCTCATATCTTCCCCACCAAGTTGTGTCTGCCTCCTTGATTTTTGCCCTTTTTTTACAACACCTCTCAGGTTATTTTTGGCCTCTTTTGGTGCTTTGCACTGCACCTGGCTTCTGCCCAGACCACTTTCTTGTAGTCACCAAATTTCCTAATTTTCCCTTTTTTGGGAGTTTTTTGCAATTGCATTTCTTTTGATCATATCTCCTTTCCAGAGTGTTTGTAAGCCTTTCTTTGCAGGGTCGCAAGATTTGGTTTCCCCTCCCGAAAGGAAATGAAATTTCCTTTCGGGAAGGGAAACCAAATCTTGCGATTTTAATGGGGATCAACTGGACAAGCTTTGGGGCAAGTCCCTGCACTTGTTGGGCTGTCATGCCTTTTCATGGCTTTGGCTCTGGCTGAGATTTTTTTTTCTTTTTTTTTTTTTGAATGCATCCGTGCCATGTCCTTCATATCTTCCCAACCAATTTGTGTCTGCCTCCTTGGATTTTGTTTTGCTTTTACAACACCTCTCAGCATCCTTTTGGCCTTTTTTGGTGCTTTGCACTGCACCTGGCTTCTGCCCAGACCACTTTCTTGTAGTCACCAAATTTCCCATTTTTCTTTTTTTTTTTTTTCAATTTTGTTTCCTTTGATCATATCTCCATTCCAGAGTGTTTGTAAGCCCTTCTTATTTGTTTTGGCCTTCAGCAGGGATCAATTCTGGCAAGGCTTGGTGTATGTTGTGCGTGTCCTTGCAGTTGTTTGCATGCCATGCCTTTTCATGGCTTTGACTTTGGCTGAGATTTTTTTTTTTCTTTTTTTAAGTATCCATGCAATGTCGCTCATATCTTCCCCACCAAGTTGTGTCTGCCTCCTTGATTTTTGCCCTTTTTTTACAACACCTGTCAGGTTATTTTTGGCCTCTTTTGGTGCTTTGCACTGCACCTGGCTTCTGCCCAGACCACTTTCTTGTAGTCACCAAATTTTCCATTTTTCTTTTTTTTTTTTTTTCAATTTCCTTTCCTTTGATCATATCTCCATTCCAGAGTGTGTGTAAGCCCCTCTTATTTGTTTTGGCCTTCAGCAGGGATCAATTCTGGCAAGGCTTGGTGTATGTTGTGCGTGTCCCTGCAGTTGTTTGCATGCCATGCCTTTTCATGGCTTTGACTTTGGCTGAGATTTTTTTTTTTCTTTTTTTAAGTATCCATGCAATGTTGCTCATATCTTCCCCACCAAGTTGTGTCTGCCTCCTTGATTTTTGCCCTTTTTTTACAACACCTGTCAGGTTATTTTTGGCCTTTTTTGGTGCTTTGCACTGCACCTGGCTTCTGCCCAGACCACTTTCTTGTAGTCACCAAATTTTCCATTTTTCTTTTTTTTTTTTTTTCAATTTTGTTTCCTTTGATCATATCTCCATTCCAGAGTGTGTGTAAGCCCTTCTTCTTTGTTTTGGCCTTCAGCAGGGATCAATTCTGGCAAGGCTTGGTGTATGTTGTGCGTGTCCTTGCAGTTGTTTGCATGCCTTGCCTTTTCATGGCTTTGACTTTGGCTGAGATTTTTTTTTTTTCTTTTTTTAAGTATCCATGCAATGTCGCTCATATCTTCCCCACCAAGTTGTGTCTGCCTCCTTGATTTTTGCCCTTTTCTTACAACACCTCTCAGGTTATTTTTGGCCTCTTTTGGTGCTTTGCACTGCACCCGGCTTCTGCCCAGACCACTTTCTTGTAGTCACCAAATTTCCCAATTTTCCCTTTTTTGGGGGTTTTTTGCAATTGCATTTCTTTTGATCATATCTCCTTTCCAGAGTGTTTGTAAGCCTTTCCTTGCAGGGTCGCAAGATTTGGTTTCCCTTCCCGAAAGGAAATGAAATTTCCTTTCGGGAAGGGAAACCAAATCTTGCGATTTTAATGGGGATCAACTGGACAAGCTTTGGGGCAAGTCCCTGCACTTGTTGGGCTGTCATGCCTTTTCATGGCTTTGGCTCTGGCTGAGATTTTTTTTTCTTTTTTTTTTTTGAATGCATCCGTGCCATGTCCCTCATATCTTCCCCACCAAGTTGTATGTACCTCCTTGGATTTTGTTTTGCTTTTACAACACCTGTCAGCATCTTTTTGGCCTATTTTGGTGCTTTGCACTGCACCTGGCTTCTGCCCAGACCACTTTCTTGTAGTCACCAAATTTCCCATTTTTCTGTTTCTTTTTTTTCATTTTTGTTTCCTTTGATCATATCTCCATTCCAGAGTGTGTGTAAGCCCTTCTTATTTGTTTTGGCCTTCAGCAGGGATCAATTCTGGCAAGGCTTGGTGTATGTTGTGCGTGTCCTTGCAGTTGTTTGCATGCCATGCCTTTTCATGGCTTTGACTTTGGCTGAGATTTTTTTTTTTCTTTTTTTAAGTATCCATGCAATGTCCCTCATATCTTCCCCACCAAGTTGTGTCTGCCTCCTTGATTTTTGCCCTTTTTTTACAACACCTGTCAGGTTATTTTTGGCCTCTTTTGGTGCTTTGCACTGCACCTGGCTTCTGCCCAGACCACTTTCTTGTAGTCACCAAATTTTCCATTTTTCTTTTTTTTTTTTTTCAGTTTTGTTTCCTTTGATCATATCTCCATTCCAGAGTGTGTGTAAGCCCTTCTTATTTGTTTTGGCCTTCAGCAGGGATCAATTCTGGCAAGGCTTGGTGTATGTTGTGCGTGTCCTTGCAGTTGTTTGCATGCCATGCCTTTTCAGGCTTTGACTTTGGCTGCGATTTTTTTTTTTTTTTTTTTTTAAGTATCCATGCAATGTCCCTCATATCTTCCCCACCAAGTTGTGTCTGCCTCCTTGATTTTTGCCCTTTTTTTACAACACCTCTCAGGTTATTTTTGGTCTCTTTTGGTGCTTTGCACTGCACCTGGCTTCTGCCCCGACCACTTTCTTGTAGTCACCAAATTTTCCATTTTTCTTTTTTTTTTTTTTTTCAATTTTGTTTCCTTTGATCATATCTCCATTCCAGAGTGTGTGTAAGCCCTTCTTATTTGTTTTGGCCCTCAGCAGCGATCAATTCTGGCAAGGCTTGGTGTATGTTGTGCGTGTCCTTGCAGTTGTTTGCATGCCATGCCTTTTCATGGCTTTGACTTTGGCTGAGATTTTTTTTTTTCTTTTTTTAAGTATCCATGCAATGTTGCTCATATCTTCCCCACCAAGTTGTGTCTGCCTCCTTGATTTTTGCCCTTTTTTTACAACACCTCTCAGGTTATTTTTGGCCTCTTTTGGTGCTTTGCACTGCACCTGGCTTCTGCCCAGACCACTTTCTTGTAGTCACCAAATTTCCTAATTTTCCCTTTTTTGGGAGTTTTTTGCAATTGCATTTCTTTTGATCATATCTCCTTTCCAGAGTGTTTGTAAGCCTTTCTTTGCAGGGTCGCAAGATTTGGTTTCCCCTCCCGAAAGGAAATGAAATTTCCTTTCGGGAAGGGAAACCAAATCTTGCGATTTTAATGGGGATCAACTGGACAAGCTTTGGGGCAAGTCCCTGCACTTGTTGGGCTGTCATGCCTTTTCATGGCTTTGGCTCTGGCTGAGATTTTTTTTTCTTTTTTTTTTTTTGAATGCATCCGTGCCATGTCCTTCATATCTTCCCAACCAATTTGTGTCTGCCTCCTTGGATTTTGTTTTGCTTTTACAACACCTCTCAGCATCCTTTTGGCCTTTTTTGGTGCTTTGCACTGCACCTGGCTTCTGCCCAGACCACTTTCTTGTAGTCACCAAATTTCCCATTTTTCTTTTTTTTTTTTTTCAATTTTGTTTCCTTTGATCATATCTCCATTCCAGAGTGTTTGTAAGCCCTTCTTATTTGTTTTGGCCTTCAGCAGGGATCAATTCTGGCAAGGCTTGGTGTATGTTGTGCGTGTCCTTGCAGTTGTTTGCATGCCATGCCTTTTCATGGCTTTGACTTTGGCTGAGATTTTTTTTTTTCTTTTTTTAAGTATCCATGCAATGTCGCTCATATCTTCCCCACCAAGTTGTGTCTGCCTCCTTGATTTTTGCCCTTTTTTTACAACACCTGTCAGGTTATTTTTGGCCTCTTTTGGTGCTTTGCACTGCACCTGGCTTCTGCCCAGACCACTTTCTTGTAGTCACCAAATTTTCCATTTTTCTTTTTTTTTTTTTTTCAATTTCCTTTCCTTTGATCATATCTCCATTCCAGAGTGTGTGTAAGCCCCTCTTATTTGTTTTGGCCTTCAGCAGGGATCAATTCTGGCAAGGCTTGGTGTATGTTGTGCGTGTCCCTGCAGTTGTTTGCATGCCATGCCTTTTCATGGCTTTGACTTTGGCTGAGATTTTTTTTTTTCTTTTTTTAAGTATCCATGCAATGTTGCTCATATCTTCCCCACCAAGTTGTGTCTGCCTCCTTGATTTTTGCCCTTTTTTTACAACACCTGTCAGGTTATTTTTGGCCTTTTTTGGTGCTTTGCACTGCACCTGGCTTCTGCCCAGACCACTTTCTTGTAGTCACCAAATTTTCCATTTTTCTTTTTTTTTTTTTTTCAATTTTGTTTCCTTTGATCATATCTCCATTCCAGAGTGTGTGTAAGCCCTTCTTCTTTGTTTTGGCCTTCAGCAGGGATCAATTCACGCAAGGATTGCTGTATGTTGTGCGTGTCCTTGCAGTTGTTTGCATGCCTTGCCTTTTCATGGCTTTGACTTTGGCTGAGATTTTTTTTTTTCTTTTTTTAAGTATCCATGCAATGTCGCTCATATCTTCCCCACCAAGTTGTGTCTGCCTCCTTGATTTTTGCCCTTTTCTTACAACACCTCTCAGGTTATTTTTGGCCTCTTTTGGTGCTTTGCACTGCACCCGGCTTCTGCCCAGACCACTTTCTTGTAGTCACCAAATTTCCCAATTTTCCCTTTTTTGGGGGTTTTTTGCAATTGCATTTCTTTTGATCATATCTCCTTTCCAGAGTGTTTGTAAGCCTTTCCTTGCAGGGTCGCAAGATTTGGTTTCCCTTCCCGAAAGGAAATGAAATTTCCTTTCGGGAAGGGAAACCAAATCTTGCGATTTTAATGGGGATCAACTGGACAAGCTTTGGGGCAAGTCCCTGCACTTGTTGGGCTGTCATGCCTTTTCATGGCTTTGGCTCTGGCTGAGATTTTTTTTTCTTTTTTTTTTTTGAATGCATCCGTGCCATGTCCCTCATATCTTCCCCACCAAGTTGTATGTACCTCCTTGGATTTTGTTTTGCTTTTACAACACCTGTCAGCATCTTTTTGGCCTATTTTGGTGCTTTGCACTGCACCTGGCTTCTGCCCAGACCACTTTCTTGTAGTCACCAAATTTCCCATTTTTCTTTTTTTTTTTTTTCAATTTTGTTTCCTTTGATCATATCTCCATTCCAGAGTGTGTGTAAGCCCTTCTTATTTGTTTTGGCCTTCAGCAGGGATCAATTCTGGCAAGGCTTGGTGCATGTTGTTCGTGTCTTTGCAGTTGTTTGCATGCCATGTCTTTTCATGGCTTTGACTTTGGCTGAGATTTTTTTTTTTCTTTTTTTAAGTATCCATGCAATGTTGCTCATATCTTCCCCACCAAGTTGTGTCTGCCTCCTTGATTTTTGCCCTTTTTTTACAACACCTGTCAGGTTATTTTTGGCCTCTTTTGGTGCTTTGCACTGCACCTGGCTTCTGCCCAGACCACTTTCTTGTAGTCACCAAATTTCCCATTTTTCTTTTTTTTTTTTTTTCAATTTTGTTTCCTTTGATCATATCTCCATTCCAGAGTGTGTGTAAGCCCGTCCTATTTGTTTTGGCCTTCAGCAGGGATCAATTCTGGCAAGGCTTGGTGTATGTTGTGCGTGTCCTTGCAGTTGTTTGCATGCCATGCCTTTTCAGGCTTTGACTTTGGCTGAGATTTTTTTTTTTCTTTTTTTAAGTATCCATGCAATGTTGCTCATATCTTCCCCACCAAGTTGTGTCTGCCTCCTTGATTTTTGCCCTTTTCTTACAACACCTCTCAGGTTATTTTTGGCCTCTTTTGGTGCTTTGCACTGCACCCGGCTTCTGCCCAGACCACTTTCTTGTAGTCACCAAATTTCCCAATTTTCCCTTTTTTGGGGGTTTTTTGCAATTGCATTTCTTTTGATCATATCTCCTTTCCAGAGTGTTTGTAAGCCTTTCCTTGCAGGGTCGCAAGATTTGGTTTCCCTTCTCGAAAGGAAATGAAATTTCCTTTCGGGAAGGGAAACCAAATCTTGCGATTTTAATGGGGATCAACTGGACAAGCTTTGGGGCAAGTCCCTGCACTTGTTGGGCTGTCATGCCTTTTCATGGCTTTGGCTCTGGCTGAGATTTTTTTTTCTTTTTTTTTTTTGAATGCATCCGTGCCATGTCCCTCATATCTTCCCCACCAAGTTGTATGTACCTCCTTGGATTTTGTTTTGCTTTTACAACACCTGTCAGCATCTTTTTGGCCTATTTTGGTGCTTTGCACTGCACCTGGCTTCTGCCCAGACCACTTTCTTGTAGTCACCAAATTTTCCATTTTTCTTTTTCTTTTTTTTCATTTTTGTTTCCTTTGATCATATCTCCATTCCAGAGTGTGTGTAAGCCCTTCTTATTTGTTTTGGCCTTTAGCAGGGATCAATTCTGGCAAGGCTTGGTGTATGTTGTGCGTGTCCTTGCAGTTGTTTGCATGCCATGCCTTTTCATGGCTTTGACTTTGGCTGAGATTTTTTTTTTTCTTTTTTTAAGTATCCATGCAATGTTGCTCATATCTTCCCCACCAAGTTGTGTCTGCCTCCTTGATTTTTGCCCTTTTTTTACAACACCTCTCAGGTTATTTTTGGCCTCTTTTGGTGCTTTGCACTGCACCTGGCTTCTGCCCAGACCACTTTCTTGTAGTCACCAAATTTTCCATTTTTCTTTTTTTTTTTTTTCAGTTTTGTTTCCTTTGATCATATCTCCATTCCAGAGTGTGTGTAAGCCCTTCTTATTTGTTTTGGCCTTCAGCAGGGATCAATTCTGGCAAGGCTTGGTGTATGTTGTGCGTGTCCTTGCAGTTGTTTGCATGCCATGCCTTTTCAGGCTTTGACTTTGGCTGCGATTTTTTTTTTTTTTTTTTTTTAAGTATCCATGCAATGTCCCTCATATCTTCCCCACCAAGTTGTGTCTGCCTCCTTGATTTTTGCCCTTTTTTTACAACACCTCTCAGGTTATTTTTGGCCTCTTTTGGTGCTTTGCACTGCACCTGGCTTCTGCCCCGACCACTTTCTTGTAGTCACCAAATTTTCCATTTTTCTTTTTTTTTTTTTTTTCAATTTTGTTTCCTTTGATCATATCTCCATTCCAGAGTGTGTGTAAGCCCTTCTTATTTGTTTTGGCCCTCAGCAGCGATCAATTCTGGCAAGGCTTGGTGTATGTTGTGCGTGTCCTTGCAGTTGTTTGCATGCCATGCCTTTTCATGGCTTTGACTTTGGCTGAGATTTTTTTTTTTCTTTTTTTAAGTATCCATGCAATGTTGCTCATATCTTCCCCACCAAGTTGTGTCTGCCTCCTTGATTTTTGCCCTTTTTTTACAACACCTCTCAGGTTATTTTTGGCCTCTTTTGGTGCTTTGCACTGCACCTGGCTTCTGCCCAGACCACTTTCTTGTAGTCACCAAATTTCCTAATTTTCCCTTTTTTGGGAGTTTTTTGCAATTGCATTTCTTTTGATCATATCTCCTTTCCAGAGTGTTTGTAAGCCTTTCTTTGCAGGGTCGCAAGATTTGGTTTCCCCTCCCGAAAGGAAATGAAATTTCCTTTCGGGAAGGGAAACCAAATCTTGCGATTTTAATGGGGATCAACTGGACAAGCTTTGGGGCAAGTCCCTGCACTTGTTGGGCTGTCATGCCTTTTCATGGCTTTGGCTCTGGCTGAGATTTTTTTTTCTTTTTTTTTTTTTGAATGCATCCGTGCCATGTCCTTCATATCTTCCCAACCAATTTGTGTCTGCCTCCTTGGATTTTGTTTTGATTTTACAACACCTCTCAGCATCCTTTTGGCCTTTTTTGGTGCTTTGCACTGCACCTGGCTTCTGCCCAGACCACTTTCTTGTAGTCACCAAATTTCCCATTTTTCTTTTTTTTTTTTTTCAATTTTGTTTCCTTTGATCATATCTCCATTCCAGAGTGTTTGTAAGCCCTTCTTATTTGTTTTGGCCTTCAGCAGGGATCAATTCTGGCAAGGCTTGGTGTATGTTGTGCGTGTCCTTGCAGTTGTTTGCATGCCATGCCTTTTCATGGCTTTGACTTTGGCTGAGATTTTTTTTTTTCTTTTTTTAAGTATCCATGCAATGTCGCTCATATCTTCCCCACCAAGTTGTGTCTGCCTCCTTGATTTTTGCCCTTTTTTTACAACACCTGTCAGGTTATTTTTGGCCTCTTTTGGTGCTTTGCACTGCACCTGGCTTCTGCCCAGACCACTTTCTTGTAGTCACCAAATTTTCCATTTTTCTTTTTTTTTTTTTTTCAATTTCCTTTCCTTTGATCATATCTCCATTCCAGAGTGTGTGTAAGCCCCTCTTATTTGTTTTGGCCTTCAGCAGGGATCAATTCTGGCAAGGCTTGGTGTATGTTGTGCGTGTCCCTGCAGTTGTTTGCATGCCATGCCTTTTCATGGCTTTGACTTTGGCTGAGATTTTTTTTTTTCTTTTTTTAAGTATCCATGCAATGTTGCTCATATCTTCCCCACCAAGTTGTGTCTGCCTCCTTGATTTTTGCCCTTTTTTTACAACACCTGTCAGGTTATTTTTGGCCTTTTTTGGTGCTTTGCACTGCACCTGGCTTCTGCCCAGACCACTTTCTTGTAGTCACCAAATTTTCCATTTTTCTTTTTTTTTTTTTTTTCAATTTTGTTTCCTTTGATCATATCTCCATTCCAGAGTGTGTGTAAGCCCTTCTTCTTTGTTTTGGCCTTCAGCAGGGATCAATTCACGCAAGGATTGCTGTATGTTGTGCGTGTCCTTGCAGTTGTTTGCATGCCTTGCCTTTTCATGGCTTTGACTTTGGCTGAGATTTTTTTTTTTCTTTTTTTAAGTATCCATGCAATGTCGCTCATATCTTCCCCACCAAGTTGTGTCTGCCTCCTTGATTTTTGCCCTTTTCTTACAACACCTCTCAGGTTATTTTTGGCCTCTTTTGGTGCTTTGCACTGCACCCGGCTTCTGCCCAGACCACTTTCTTGTAGTCACCAAATTTCCCAATTTTCCCTTTTTTGGGGGTTTTTTGCAATTGCATTTCTTTTGATCATATCTCCTTTCCAGAGTGTTTGTAAGCCTTTCCTTGCAGGGTCGCAAGATTTGGTTTCCCTTCCCGAAAGGAAATGAAATTTCCTTTCGGGAAGGGAAACCAAATCTTGCGATTTTAATGGGGATCAACTGGACAAGCTTTGGGGCAAGTCCCTGCACTTGTTGGGCTGTCATGCCTTTTCATGGCTTTGGCTCTGGCTGAGATTTTTTTTTCTTTTTTTTTTTTGAATGCATCCGTGCCATGTCCCTCATATCTTCCCCACCAAGTTGTATGTACCTCCTTGGATTTTGTTTTGCTTTTACAACACCTGTCAGCATCTTTTTGGCCTATTTTGGTGCTTTGCACTGCACCTGGCTTCTGCCCAGACCACTTTCTTGTAGTCACCAAATTTTCCATTTTTCTTTTTTTTTTTTTTCAATTTTGTTTCCTTTGATCATATCTCCATTCCAGAGTGTGTGTAAGCCCTTCTTATTTGTTTTGGCCTTCAGCAGGGATCAATTCTGGCAAGGCTTGGTGCATGTTGTTCGTGTCTTTGCAGTTGTTTGCATGCCATGCCTTTTCATGGCTTTGACTTTGGCTGAGATTTTTTTTTTTCTTTTTTTAAGTATCCATGCAATGTTGCTCATATCTTCCCCACCAAGTTGTGTCTGCCTCCTTGATTTTTGCCCTTTTTTTACAACACCTCTCAGGTTATTTTTGGCCTCTTTTGGTGCTTTGCACTGCACCTGGCTTCTGCCCAGACCACTTTCTTGTAGTCACCAAATTTCCCATTTTTCTTTTTTTTTTTTTTTCAATTTTGTTTCCTTTGATCATATCTCCATTCCAGAGTGTGTGTAAGCCCGTCCTATTTGTTTTGGCCCTCAGCAGCGATCAATTCTGGCAAGGCTTGGTGTATGTTGTGCGTGTCCTTGCAGTTGTTTGCATGCCATGCCTTTTCAGGCTTTGACTTTGGCTGAGATTTTTTTTTTTCTTTTTTTAAGTATCCATGCAATGTTGCTCATATCTTCCCCACCAAGTTGTGTCTGCCTCCTTGATTTTTGCCCTTTTTTTACAACACCTCTCAGGTTATTTTTGTCCTCTTTTGGTGCTTTGCACTGCACCTGGCTTCTGCCCAGACCACTTTCTTGTAGTCACCAAATTTCCCAATTTTCCCTTTTTTGGGGGTTTTTTGCAATTGCATTTCTTTTGATCATATCTCCTTTCCAGAGTGTTTGTAAGCCTTTCTTTGCAGGGTCGCAAGATTTGGTTTCCCTTCCCGAAAGGAAATGAAATTTCCTTTCGGGAAGGGAAAGCAAATCTTGCGATTTTAATGGGGATCAACTGGACAAGCTTTGGGGCAAGTCCCTGCACTTGTTGGGCTGTCATGCCTTTTCATGGCTTTGGCTCTGGCTGAGATTTTTTTTTCTTTTTTTTTTTTTGAATGCATCCGTGCCATGTCCCTCATATCTTCCCAACCAAGTTGTATGTAACTCCTTGGATTTTGTTTTGCTTTTACAACACCTGTTAGCATTCTTTTAACTTTTTTTGGTGCTTTGCACTGCACCTGGCTTCTGCCCAGACCACTTTCTTGTAGTCACCAAATTTTCCATTTTTCTTTTTCTTTTTTTTCAATTTTGTTTCCTTTGATCATATCTCCATTCCAGAGTGTGTGTAAGCCCTTCTAATTTGTTTTGGCCTTCAGCAGGGATCAATTCTGGCAAGGCTAGGTGTATGTTGTTCGTGTCCTTGCAGTTGTTTGCATGCCATGCCTTTTCATGGCTTTGACTTTGGCTGAGATTTTCTTTTTTCTTTTTTTAAGTATCCATGCAATGTTGCTCATATCTTCCCCACCAAGTTGTGTCTGCCTCCTTGATTTTTGCCCTTTTTTTACAACACCTCTCAGGTTATTTTTGGCCTCTTTTGGTGCTTTGCACTGCACCTGGCTTCTGCCCAGACCACTTTCTTGTAGTCACCAAATTTCCCAATTTTCCCTTTTTTGGGGGTTTTTTGCAATTGCATTTCTTTTGATCATATCTCCTTTCCAGAGTGTTTGTAAGCCTTTCTTTGCAGGGTCGCAAGATTTGCTTTCCCTTCCCGAAAGGAAATGAAATTTCCTTTCGGGAAGGGAAACCAAATCTTGCGATTTTAATGGGGATCAACTGGACAAGCTTTGGGGCAAGTCCCTGCACTTGTTGGGCTGTCATGCCTTTTCATGGCTTTGGCTCTGGCTGAGATTTTTTTTTCTTTTTTTTGTTTTGAATGCATCCGTGCCATGTCCTTCATATCTTCCCAACCAATTTGTGTCTGCCTCCTTGGATTTTGTTTTGCTTTTACAACACCTGTCAGCATCCTTTTGGCCTTTTTTGGTGCTTTGCACTGCACCTGGCTTCTGCCCAGACCACTTTCTTGTAGTCACCAAATTTCCCATTTTTCTTTTTTTTTTTTTTTCAATTTTGTTTCCTTTGATCATATCTCCATTCCAGAGTGTGTGTAAGCCCTTCTTATTTGTTTTGGCCTTCAGCTGGGATCAATTCTGGCAAGGCTTGGTGTATGTTGTGCGTGTCCTTGCAGTTGTTTGCATGCCATGCCTTTTCATGGCTTTGACTTGGGCTGAGATTTTTTTTTTTCTTTTTTTAAGTATCCATGCAATGTTGCTCATATCTTCCCCACCAAGTTGTGTCTGCCTCCTTGATTTTTGCCCTTTTTTTACAACACCTGTCAGGTTATTTTTGGCCTCTTTTGGTGCTTTGCACTGCACCTGGCTTCTGCCCAGACCACTTTCTTGTAGTCACCAAATTTCCCAATTTTCCCTTTTTTGGGGGTTTTTTGCAATTGCATTTCTTTTGATCATATCTCCTTTCCAGAGTGTTTGTAAGCCTTTCTTTGCAGGGTCGCAAGATTTGGTTTCCCTTCCCGAAAGGAAATGAAATTTCCTTTCGGGAAGGGAAAGCAAATCTTGCGATTTTAATGGGGATCAATTGGACAAGCTTTGGGGCAAGTCCCTGCACTTGTTGGGCTGTCATGCCTTTTCATGGCTTTGGCTCTGGCTGAGATTTTTTTTTTTTCTTTTTTTTTTTTTGAATGCATCCATGCCATGTCCCTCATATCTTCCCCACCAAGTTGTATGTACCTCCTTGGATTTTGTTTTGCTTTTACAACACCTGTCAGCATCCTTTTGGCCTTTTTTGGTGCTTTGCACTGCACCTGGCTTCTGCACAGACCACTTTCTTGTAGTCACCAAATTTTCCATTTTTCTTTTTTTTTTTTTTTTCAATTTCCTTTCCTTTGATCATATCTCCATTCCAGAGTGTGTGTAAGCCCTTCTTATTTGTTTTGGCCTTCAGCAGGGATCAATTCTGGCAAGGCTTGGTGTATGTTGTGCGTGTCCTTGCAGTTGTTTGCATGCCATGCCTTTTCAGGCTTTGACTTGGGCCGAGATTTTTTTTTTTTTTTTTTTTAAGTATCCATGCAATGTCGCTCATATCTTCCCCACCAAGTTGTGTCTGCCTCCTTGATTTTTGCCCTTTTTTTACAACACCTGTCAGGTTATTTTTGGCCTCTTTTGGTGCTTTGCACTGCACCTGGCTTCTGCCCAGACCACTTTCTTGTAGTCACCAAATTTCCCAATTTTCCCTTTTTTGGGGGTTTTTTGCAATTGCATTTCTTTTGATCATATCTCCTTTCCAGAGTGTTTGTAAGCCTTTCTTTGCAGGGTCGCAAGATTTGGTTTCCCTTCCCGAAAGGAAATGAAATTTCCTTTCGGGAAGGGAAACCAAATCTTGCGATTTTAATGGGGATCAATTGGACAAGCTTTGGGGCAAGTCCCTGCACTTGTTGGGCTGTCATGCCTTTTCATGGCTTTGGCTCTGGCTGAGATTTTTTTTTTTCTTTCTTTTTTTTTTGAATGCATCCATGCCATGTCCCGCATATCTTCCCCACCAAGTTGTATGTACCTCCTTGGAGTTTGTTTTGCTTTTACAACACCTGTTAGAATCCTTTTAACTTTTTTTGGTGCTTTGCACTGCACCTGGCTTCTGCCCAGACCACTTTCTTGTAGTCACCAAATTTTCCATTTTTCTTTTTTTTTTTTTTCAATTTTGTTTCCTTTGATCATATCTCCATTCCAGAGTGTTTGCAAGCCCCTCTTATTTGTTTTGGCCTTCAGCAGGGATCAATTCTGGCAAGGCTTGCTGTATGTTGTGCGTGTCCTTGCAGTTGTTTGCATGCCATGCCTTTTCATGGCTTTGACTTTGGCTGAGATTTTTTTTTTTCTTTTTTTAAGTATCCATGCAATGTCGCTCATATCTTCCCCACCAAGTTGTGTCTGCCTCCTTGATTTTTGCCCTTTTTTTACAACACCTCTCAGGTTATTTTTGGCCTCTTTTGGTGCTTTGCACTGCACCTGGCTTCTGCCCAGACCACTTTCTTGTAGTCACCAAATTTTCCATTTTTCTTTTTTTTTTTTTTTCAATTTTGTTTCCTTTGATCATATCTCCATTCCAGAGTGTGTGTAAGCCCTTCTTATTTGTTTTGGCCTTCAGCAGGGATCAATTCTGGCAAGGCTTGCTGTATGTTGTTCGTGTCCTTGCAGTTGTTTGCATGCCATGCCTTTTCATGGCTTTGACTTTGGCTGCGATTTTTTTTTTTTCTTTTATTAAGTATCCATGCAATGTCCCTCATATCTTCCCCACCAAGTTGTGTCTGCCTTCTTGATTTTTGCCCTTTTTTTACAACACCTGTCAGGTTATTTTTGGCCTCTTTTGGTGCTTTGCACTGCACCTGGCTTCTGCCCAGACCACTTTCTTGTAGTCACCAAATTTCCCAATTTTCCCTTTTTTGGGGGTTTTTTGCAATTGCATTTCTTTTGATCATATCTCCTTTCCAGAGTGTTTGTAAGCCTTTCTTTGCAGGGTCGCAAGATTTGGTTTCCCTTCCCGAAAGGAAATTTCATTTCCTTTCGGGAAGGGAAAGCAAATCTTGCGATTTTAATGGGGATCAATTGGGCAAGCTTTGGGGCAAGTCCCTGCACTTGTTGGGCTGTCATGCCTTTTCATGGCTTTGGCTCTGGCTGAGATTTTTTTTTTTTCTTTTTTTTTTTTTGAATGCATCCATGCCATGTCCCTCATATCTTCCCCACCAAGTTGTATGTACCTCCTTGGATTTTGTTTTGCTTTTACAACACCTGTCAGCATCCTTTTGGCCTTTTTTGGTGCTTTGCACTGCACCTGGCTTCTGCACAGACCACTTTCTTGTAGTCACCAAATTTTCCATTTTTCTTTTTTTTTTTTTTTTCAATTTTGTTTCCTTTGATCATATCTCCATTCCAGAGTGTGTGTAAGCCCTTCTTATTTGTTTTGGCCTTCAGCAGGGATCAATTCACGCAAGGATTGCTGTATGTTGTGCGTGTCCTTGCAGTTGTTTGCATGCCATGCCTTTTCATGGCTTTGACTTTGGCTGAGATTTTTTTTTTTTCTTTTTTTAAGTATCCATGCAATGTCGCTCATATCTTCCCCACCAAGTTGTGTCTGCCTCCTTGATTTTTGCCCTTTTTTTACAACACCTCTCAGGTTATTTTTGGCCTCTTTTGGTGCTTTGCACTGCACCTGGCTTCTGCCCAGACCACTTTCTTGTAGTCACCAAATTTCCCAATTTTCCCTTTTTTGGGGGTTTTTTGCAATTGCATTTCTTTTGATCATATCTCCTTTCCAGAGTGTTTGTAAGCCTTTCTTTGCAGGGTCGCAAGATTTGGTTTCCCTTCCCGAAAGGAAATGAAATTTCCTTTCGGGAAGGGAAAGCAAATCTTGCGATTTTAATGGGGATCAATTGGACAAGCTTTGGGGCAAGTCCCTGCACTTGTTGGGCTGTCATGCCTTTTCATGGCTTTGGCTCTGGCTGAGATTTTTTTTTTTTCTTTTTTTTTTTTTGAATGCATCCATGCCATGTCCCTCATATCTTCCCCACCAAGTTGTATGTACCTCCTTGGATTTTGTTTTGCTTTTACAACACCTGTCAGCATCCTTTTGGCCTTTTTTGGTGCTTTGCACTGCACCTGGCTTCTGCACAGACCACTTTCTTGTAGTCACCAAATTTTCCATTTTTCTTTTTTTTTTTTTTTTCAATTTCCTTTCCTTTGATCATATCTCCATTCCAGAGTGTGTGTAAGCCCTTCTTATTTGTTTTGGCCTTCAGCAGGGATCAATTCACGCAAGGATTGCTGTATGTTGTGCGTGTCCTTGCAGTTGTTTGCATGCCATGCCTTTTCATGGCTTTGACTTGGGCCGAGATTTTTTTTTTTCTTTTTTTTAAGTATCCATGCAATGTCGCTCATATCTTCCCCACCAAGTTGTGTCTGCCTCCTTGATTTTTGCCCTTTTTTTGCAACACCTCTCAGGTTATTTTTGGCCTTTTTTGGTGCTTTGCACTGCACCTGGCTTCTGCCCAGACCACTTTCTTGTAGTCACCAAATTTCCCAATTTTCCCTTTTTTGGGGGTTTTTTGCAATTGCATTTCTTTTGATCATATCTCCTTTCCAGAGTGTTTGTAAGCCTTTCTTTGCAGGGTCGCAAGATTTGGTTTCCCTTCCCGAAAGGAAATGAAATTTCCTTTTGGGAAGGGAAACCAAATCTTGCGATTTTAATGGGGATCAATTGGACAAGCTTTGGGGCAAGTCCCTGCACTTGTTGGGCTGTCATGCCTTTTCATGGCTTTGGCTCTGGCTGAGATTTTTTTTTTCTTTCTTTTTTTTTTGAATGCATCCGTGCCATGTCCCTCATATCTTCCCTACCAAGTTGTGTCTGCCTCCTTGGATTTTGTTTTGCTTTTACAACACCTGTCAGCATCCTTTTGGCCTTTTTTGGTGCTTTGCACTGCACCTGGCTTCTGCCCAGACCACTTTCTTGTAGTCACCAAATTTTCCATTTTTCTTTTTTTTTTTTTTCAATTTTGTTTCCTTTGATCATATCTCCATTCCAGAGTGTGTGTAAGCCCTTCTTATTTGTTTTGGCCTTCAGCGGGGATCAATTCTGGCAAGGCTTGGTGTATGTTGTGCGTGTCCTTGCAGTTGTTTGCATGCCATGCCTTTTCATGGCTTTGACTTTGGCTGAGATTTTTTTTTTTCTTTTTTTAAGTATCCATGCAATGTTGCTCATATCTTCCCCACCAAGTTGTGTCTGCCTCCTTGATTTTTGCCCTTTTTTTACAACACCTGTCAGGTTATTTTTGGCCTCTTTTGGTGCTTTGTACTGCACCTGGCTTCTGCCCAGACCACTTTCTTGTAGTCACCAAATTTCCCATTTTTCTTTTTTTTTTTTTTTAATTTTGTTTCCTTTGATCATATCTCCATTCCAGAGTGTGTGTAAGCCCTTCTTATTTGTTTTGGCCTTCAGCCGAAATCAATTCTGGCAAGGATTGGTGTATGTCTGCGTGTCCCTGCAGTTGTTTGCATGCCATGCCTTTTCAAGGCTTTGACTTTGGCTGAGATTTTTTTTTTTTCTTTTTTTAAGTATCCATGCAATGTCGCTCATATCTTCCCCACCAAGTTGTGTCTGCCTCCTTGATTTTTGCCCTTTTTTTACAACACCTGTCAGGTTATTTTTGGCCTCTTTTGGTGCTTTGCACTGCACCTGGCTTCTGCCCAGACCACTTTCTTGTAGTCACCAAATTTCCCAATTTTCCCTTTTTTAGGGGGTTTTTTGCAATTGCATTTCTTTTGATCATATCTCCTTTCCAGAGTGTTTGTAAGCCTTTCTTTGCAGGGTCGCAAGATTTGGTTTCCCTTCCCGAAAGGAAATGAAATTTCCTTTCGGGAAGGGAAACCAAATCTTGCGATTTTAATGGGGATCAACTGGACAAGCTTTGGGGCAAGTCCCTGCACTTGTTGGGCTGTCATGCCTTTTCATGGCTTTGGCTCTGGCTGAGATTTTTTTTTCATTTTTTTTTTTTGAATGCATCCGTGCCATGTCCTTCATATCTTCCCAACCAATTTGTGTCTGCCTCCTTGGATTTTGTTTTGCTTTTACAACACCTGTCAGCATCCTTTTGGCCTTTTTTGGTGCTTTGCACTGCACCTGGCTTCTGCCCAGACCACTTTCTTGTAGTCACCAAATTTCCCATTTTTCTTTTTTTTTTTTTTTTCAATTTTGTTTCCTTTGATCATATCTCCATTCCAGAGTGTGTGTAAGCCCTTCTTATTTGTTTTGGCCTTCAGCAGGGATCAATTCACGCAAGGATTGCTGTATGTTGTGCGTGTCCTTGCAGTTGTTTGCATGCCATGCCTTTTCATGGCTTTGACTTTGGCTGAGATTTTTTTTTTTTCTTTTTTTAAGTATCCATGCAATGTCGCTCATATCTTCCCCACCAAGTTGTGTCTGCCGCCTTGATTTTTGCCCTTTTTTTACAACACCTCTCAGGTTATTTTTGGCCTCTTTTGGTGCTTTGCACTGCACCTGGCTTCTGCCCAGACCACTTTCTTGTAGTCACCAAATTTCCCAACTTTCCCTTTTTTGGGGGTTTTTTGCAATTGCATTTCTTTTGATCATATCTCCTTTCCAGAGTGTTTGTAAGCCTTTCTTTGCAGGGTCGCAAGATTTGGTTTCCCTTCCCGAAAGGAAATGAAATTTCCTTTCGGGAAGGGAAAGCAAATCTTGCGATTTTAATGGGGATCAATTGGACAAGCTTTGGGGCAAGTCCCTGCACTTGTTGGGCTGTCATGCCTTTTCATGGCTTTGGCTCTGGCTGAGATTTTTTTTTTTTCTTTTTTTTTTTTTGAATGCATCCATGCCATGTCCCTCATATCTTCCCCACCAAGTTGTATGTACCTCCTTGGATTTTGTTTTGCTTTTACAACACCTGTCAGCATCCTTTTGGCCTTTTTTGGTGCTTTGCACTGCACCTGGCTTCTGCACAGACCACTTTCTTGTAGTCACCAAATTTTCCATTTTTCTTTTTTTTTTTTTTTTCAATTTCCTTTCCTTTGATCATATCTCCATTCCAGAGTGTGTGTAAGCCCTTCTTATTTGTTTTGGCCTTCAGCAGGGATCAATTCACGCAAGGATTGCTGTATGTTGTGCGTGTCCTTGCAGTTGTTTGCATGCCATGCCTTTTCATGGCTTTGACTTGGGCCGAGATTTTTTTTTTTCTTTTTTTTAAGTATCCATGCAATGTCGCTCATATCTTCCCCACCAAGTTGTGTCTGCCTCCTTGATTTTTGCCCTTTTTTTGCAACACCTCTCAGGTTATTTTTGGCCTTTTTTGGTGCTTTGCACTGCACCTGGCTTCTGCCCAGACCACTTTCTTGTAGTCACCAAATTTCCCAATTTTCCCTTTTTTGGGGGTTTTTTGCAATTGCATTTCTTTTGATCATATCTCCTTTCCAGAGTGTTTGTAAGCCTTTCTTTGCAGGGTCGCAAGATTTGGTTTCCCTTCCCGAAAGGAAATGAAATTTCCTTTTGGGAAGGGAAACCAAATCTTGCGATTTTAATGGGGATCAATTGGACAAGCTTTGGGGCAAGTCCCTGCACTTGTTGGGCTGTCATGCCTTTTCATGGCTTTGGCTCTGGCTGAGATTTTTTTTTTCTTTCTTTTTTTTTTGAATGCATCCGTGCCATGTCCCTCATATCTTCCCTACCAAGTTGTGTCTGCCTCCTTGGATTTTGTTTTGCTTTTACAACACCTGTCAGCATCCTTTTGGCCTTTTTTGGTGCTTTGCACTGCACCTGGCTTCTGCCCAGACCACTTTCTTGTAGTCACCAAATTTTCCATTTTTCTTTTTTTTTTTTTTCAATTTTGTTTCCTTTGATCATATCTCCATTCCAGAGTGTGTGTAAGCCCTTCTTATTTGTTTTGGCCTTCAGTGGGGATCAATTCTGGCAAGGCTTGGTGTATGTTGTGCGTGTCCTTGCAGTTGTTTGCATGCCATGCCTTTTCATGGCTTTGACTTTGGCTGAGATTTTTTTTTTTCTTTTTTTAAGTATCCATGCAATGTTGCTCATATCTTCCCCACCAAGTTGTGTCTGCCTCCTTGATTTTTGCCCTTTTTTTACAACACCTGTCAGGTTATTTTTGGCCTCTTTTGGTGCTTTGTACTGCACCTGGCTTCTGCCCAGACCACTTTCTTGTAGTCACCAAATTTCCCATTTTTCTTTTTTTTTTTTTTTAATTTTGTTTCCTTTGATCATATCTCCATTCCAGAGTGTGTGTAAGCCCTTCTTATTTGTTTTGGCCTTCAGCCGAAATCAATTCTGGCAAGGATTGGTGTATGTCTGCGTGTCCCTGCAGTTGTTTGCATGCCATGCCTTTTCAAGGCTTTGACTTTGGCTGAGATTTTTTTTTTTTCTTTTTTTAAGTATCCATGCAATGTCGCTCATATCTTCCCCACCAAGTTGTGTCTGCCTCCTTGATTTTTGCCCTTTTTTTACAACACCTGTCAGGTTATTTTTGGCCTCTTTTGGTGCTTTGCACTGCACCTGGCTTCTGCCCAGACCACTTTCTTGTAGTCACCAAATTTCCCAATTTTCCCTTTTTTAGGGGGTTTTTTGCAATTGCATTTCTTTTGATCATATCTCCTTTCCAGAGTGTTTGTAAGCCTTTCTTTGCAGGGTCGCAAGATTTGGTTTCCCTTCCCGAAAGGAAATGAAATTTCCTTTCGGGAAGGGAAACCAAATCTTGCGATTTTAATGGGGATCAACTGGACAAGCTTTGGGGCAAGTCCCTGCACTTGTTGGGCTGTCATGCCTTTTCATGGCTTTGGCTCTGGCTGAGATTTTTTTTTCATTTTTTTTTTTTGAATGCATCCGTGCCATGTCCTTCATATCTTCCCAACCAATTTGTGTCTGCCTCCTTGGATTTTGTTTTGCTTTTACAACACCTGTCAGCATCCTTTTGGCCTTTTTTGGTGCTTTGCACTGCACCTGGCTTCTGCCCAGACCACTTTCTTGTAGTCACCAAATTTCCCATTTTTCTTTTTTTTTTTTTTTTCAATTTTGTTTCCTTTGATCATATCTCCATTCCAGAGTGTGTGTAAGCCCTTCTTATTTGTTTTGGCCTTCAGCAGGGATCAATTCTGGCAAGGCTTGGTGTATGTTGTTCGTGTCCTTGCAGTTGTTTGCATGCCATGCCTTTTCATGGCTTTGACTTTGGCTGAGATTTTTTTTTTTCTTTTTTTAAGTATCCATGCAATGTCGCTCATATCTTCCCCACCAAGTTGTGTCTGCCTCCTTGATTTTTGCCCTTTTTTTACAACACCTCTCAGGTTATTTTTGGCCTCTTTTGGTGCTTTGCACTGCACCTGGCTTCTGCCCAGACCACTTTCTTGTAGTCACCAAATTTCCCATTTTTCTTTTTTTTTTTTTTCAGTTTTGATTCCTTTGATCATATCTCCATTCCAGAGTGTGTGTAAGCCCTTCTTATTTGTTTTGGCCTTCAGCAGGGATCAATTCTGGCAAGGCTTGGTGTATGTTGTGCGTGTCCTTGCAGTTGTTTGCATGCCATGCCTTTTCATGGCTTTGACTTGGGCTGAGATTTTTTTTTTTTTTTTTTAAGTATCCATGCAATGTCCCTCATATCTTCCCCACCAAGTTGTGTCTGCCTCCTTGATTTTTGCCCTTTTTTTACAACACCTCTCAGGTTATTTTTGGCCTCTTTTGGTGCTTTGCACTGCACCTGGCTTCTGCCCAGACCACTTTCTTGTAGTCACCAAATTTTCCATTTTTCTTTTTTTTTTTTTTTTTCAATTTTGTTTCCTTTGATCATATCTCCATTCCAGAGTGTGTGTAAGCCCTTCTTATTTGTTTTGGCCTTCAGCAGCGATCAATTCTGGCAAGGCTTGGTGTATGTTGTGCGTGTCCTTGCAGTTGTTTGCATGCCATGCCTTTTCATGGCTTTGACTTTGGCTGAGATTTTTTTTTTTCTTTTTTTATGTATCCATGCAATGTCGCTCATATCTTCCCCACCAAGTTGTGTCTGCCTCCTTGATTTTTGCCCTTTTTTTACAACACCTCTCAGGTTATTTTTGGCCTTTTTTGGTGCTTTGCACTGCACCTGGCTTCTGCCCAGACCTCTTTCTTGTAGTCACCAAATTTCCCAATTTTCCCTTTTTTGGGGGTTTTTTGCAATTGCATTTCTTTTGACCATATCTCCTTTCCAGAGTGTTTGTAAGCCTTTCTTTGCAGGGTCGCAAGATTTGGTTTCCCTTCCCGAAAGGAAATGAAATTTCCTTTCGGGAAGGGAAACCAAATCTTGCGATTTTAATGGGGATCAACTGGACAAGCTTTGGGGCAAGTCCCTTCACTTGTTGGGCTGTCATGCCTTTTCATGGCTTTGGCTCTGGCTGAGATTTGTTTTTCTTTTTTTTTTTTTGAATGCATCCGTGCCATGTCCTTCATATCTTCCCAACCAATTTGTGTCTGCATCCTTGGATTTTGTTTTGCTTTTACAACACCTGTCAGCATCCTTTTGGCCTTTTTTGGTGCTTTGCACTGCACCTGGCTTCTGCCCAGACCACTTTCTTGTAGTCACCAAATTTTCCATTTTTCTTTTTTTTTTTTTTCAATTTTGTTTCCTTTGATCATATCTCCATTCCAGAGTGTGTGTAAGCCCTTCTTATTTGTTTTGGCCTTCAGCGGGGATCAATTCTGGCAAGGCTTGGTGTATGTTGTGCGTGTCCTTGCAGTTGTTTGCATGCCATGCCTTTTCATGGCTTTGACTTTGGCTGAGATTTTTTTTTTTCTTTTTTTAAGTATCCATGCAATGTCGCTCATATCTTCCCCACCAAGATGTGTCTGCCTCCTTGATTTTTGCCCTTTTTTTACAACACCTGTCAGGTTATTTTTGGCCTCTTTTGGTGCTTTGTACTGCACCTGGCTTCTGCCCAGACCACTTTCTTGTAGTCACCAAATTTCCCATTTTTCTTTTTTTTTTTTTTTAATTTTGTTTCCTTTGATCATATCTCCATTCCAGAGTGTGTGTAAGCCCTTCTTATTTGTTTTGGCCTTCAGCCGAAATCAATTCTGGCAAGGATTGGTGTATGTCTGCGTGTCCCTGCAGTTGTTTGCATGCCATGCCTTTTCAAGGCTTTGACTTTGGCTGAGATTTTTTTTTTTTCTTTTTTTAAGTATCCATGCAATGTCGCTCATATCTTCCCCACCAAGTTGTGTCTGCCTCCTTGATTTTTGCCCTTTTTTTACAACACCTGTCAGGTTATTTTTGGCCTCTTTTGGTGCTTTGCACTGCACCTGGCTTCTGCCCAGACCACTTTCTTGTAGTCACCAAATTTCCCAATTTTCCCTTTTTTAGGGGGTTTTTTGCAATTGCATTTCTTTTGATCATATCTCCTTTCCAGAGTGTTTGTAAGCCTTTCTTTGCAGGGTCGCAAGATTTGGTTTCCCTTCCCGAAAGGAAATGAAATTTCCTTTCGGGAAGGGAAACCAAATCTTGCGATTTTAATGGGGATCAACTGGACAAGCTTTGGGGCAAGTCCCTGCACTTGTTGGGCTGTCATGCCTTTTCATGGCTTTTGCTCTGGCTGAGATTTTTTTTTCATTTTTTTTTTTTGAATGCATCCGTGCCATGTCCTTCATATCTTCCCAACCAATTTGTGTCTGCCTCCTTGGATTTTGTTTTGCTTTTACAACACCTGTCAGCATCCTTTTGGCATTTTTTGGTGCTTTGCACTGCACCTGGCTTCTGCCCAGACCACTTTCTTTTAGTCACCAAATTTCCCATTTTTCTTTTTTTTTTTTTTTTCAATTTTGTTTCCTTTGATCATATCTCCATTCCAGAGTGTGTGTAAGCCCTTCTTATTTGTTTTGGCCTTCAGCGGGGATCAATTCTGGCAAGGCTTGGTGTATGTTGTGCGTGTCCTTGCAGTTGTTTGCATGCCATGCCTTTTCATGGCTTTGACTTTGGCTGAGATTTTTTTTTTTCTTTTTTTAAGTATCCATGCAATGTTGCTCATATCTTCCCCACCAAGTTGTGTCTGCCTCCTTGATTTTTGCCCTTTTTTTACAACACCTGTCAGGTTATTTTTGGCCTCTTTTGGTGCTTTGTACTGCACCTGGCTTCTGCCCAGACCACTTTCTTGTAGTCACCAAATTTCCCATTTTTCTTTTTTTTTTTTTTTAATTTTGTTTCCTTTGATCATATCTCCATTCCAGAGTGTGTGTAAGCCCTTCTTATTTGTTTTGGCCTTCAGCCGAAATCAATTCTGGCAAGGATTGGTGTATGTCTGCGTGTCCCTGCAGTTGTTTGCATGCCATGCCTTTTCAAGGCTTTGACTTTGGCTGAGATTTTTTTTTTTTCTTTTTTTAAGTATCCATGCAATGTCGCTCATATCTTCCCCACCAAGTTGTGTCTGCCTCCTTGATTTTTGCCCTTTTTTTACAACACCTGTCAGGTTATTTTTGGCCTCTTTTGGTGCTTTGCACTGCACCTGGCTTCTGCCCAGACCACTTTCTTGTAGTCACCAAATTTCCCAATTTTCCCTTTTTTAGGGGGTTTTTTGCAATTGCATTTCTTTTGATCATATCTCCTTTCCAGAGTGTTTGTAAGCCTTTCTTTGCAGGGTCGCAAGATTTGGTTTCCCTTCCCGAAAGGAAATGAAATTTCCTTTCGGGAAGGGAAACCAAATCTTGCGATTTTAATGGGGATCAACTGGACAAGCTTTGGGGCAAGTCCCTGCACTTGTTGGGCTGTCATGCCTTTTCATGGCTTTGGCTCTGGCTGAGATTTTTTTTTCATTTTTTTTTTTTGAATGCATCCGTGCCATGTCCTTCATATCTTCCCAACCAATTTGTGTCTGCCTCCTTGGATTTTGTTTTGCTTTTACAACACCTGTCAGCATCCTTTTGGCCTTTTTTGGTGCTTTGCACTGCACCTGGCTTCTGCCCAGACCACTTTCTTGTAGTCACCAAATTTCCCATTTTTCTTTTTTTTTTTTTTTTCAATTTTGTTTCCTTTGATCATATCTCCATTCCAGAGTGTGTGTAAGCCCTTCTTATTTGTTTTGGCCTTCAGCAGGGATCAATTCACGCAAGGATTGCTGTATGTTGTGCGTGTCCTTGCAGTTGTTTGCATGCCATGCCTTTTCATGGCTTTGACTTTGGCTGAGATTTTTTTTTTTTCTTTTTTTAAGTATCCATGCAATGTCGCTCATATCTTCCCCACCAAGTTGTGTCTGCCTCCTTGATTTTTGCCCTTTTTTTACAACACCTCTCAGGTTATTTTTGGCCTCTTTTGGTGCTTTGCACTGCACCTGGCTTCTGCCCAGACCACTTTCTTGTAGTCACCAAATTTCCCAATTTTCCCTTTTTTGGGGGTTTTTTGCAATTGCATTTCTTTTGATCATATCTCCTTTCCAGAGTGTTTGTAAGCCTTTCTTTGCAGGGTCGCAAGATTTGCTTTCCCTTCCCGAAAGGAAATGAAATTTCCTTTCGGGAAGGGAAAGCAAATCTTGCGATTTTAATGGGGATCAATTGGACAAGCTTTGGGGCAAGTCCCTGCACTTGTTGGGCTGTCATGCCTTTTCATGGCTTTGGCTCTGGCTGAGATTTTTTTTTTTTCTTTTTTTTTTTTTGAATGCATCCATGCCATGTCCCTCATATCTTCCCCACCAAGTTGTATGTACCTCCTTGGATTTTGTTTTGCTTTTACAACACCTGTCAGCATCCTTTTGGCCTTTTTTGGTGCTTTGCACTGCACCTGGCTTCTGCACAGACCACTTTCTTGTAGTCACCAAATTTTCCATTTTTCTTTTTTTTTTTTTTTTCAATTACCTTTCCTTTGATCATATCTCCATTCCAGAGTGTGTGTAAGCCCTTCTTATTTGTTTTGGCCTTCAGCAGGGATCAATTCACGCAAGGATTGCTGTATGTTGTGCGTGTCCTTGCAGTTGTTTGCATGCCATGCCTTTTCATGGCTTTGACTTGGGCCGAGATTTTTTTTTTTCTTTTTTTTAAGTATCCATGCAATGTCGCTCATATCTTCCCCACCAAGTTGTGTCTGCCTCCTTGATTTTTGCCCTTTTTTTGCAACACCTCTCAGGTTATTTTTGGCCTTTTTTGGTGCTTTGCACTGCACCTGGCTTCTGCCCAGACCACTTTCTTGTAGTCACCAAATTTCCCAATTTTCCCTTTTTTGGGGGTTTTTTGCAATTGCATTTCTTTTGATCATATCTCCTTTCCAGAGTGTTTGTAAGCCTTTCTTTGCAGGGTCGCAAGATTTGGTTTCCCTTCCCGAAAGGAAATGAAATTTCCTTTTGGGAAGGGAAACCAAATCTTGCGATTTTAATGGGGATCAATTGGACAAGCTTTGGGGCAAGTCCCTGCACTTGTTGGGCTGTCATGCCTTTTCATGGCTTTGGCTCTGGCTGAGATTTTTTTTTTCTTTCTTTTTTTTTTGAATGCATCCGTGCCATGTCCCTCATATCTTCCCTACCAAGTTGTGTCTGCCTCCTTGGATTTTGTTTTGCTTTTACAACACCTGTCAGCATCCTTTTGGCCTTTTTTGGTGCTTTGCACTGCACCTGGCTTCTGCCCAGACCACTTTCTTGTAGTCACCAAATTTTCCATTTTTCTTTTTTTTTTTTTTCAATTTTGTTTCCTTTGATCATATCTCCATTCCAGAGTGTGTGTAAGCCCTTCTTATTTGTTTTGGCCTTCAGTGGGAATCAATTCTGGCAAGGCTTGGTGTAT
The DNA here is from genome assembly GCF_027477595.1 of Haemorhous mexicanus. Classification (NCBI taxonomy): domain Eukaryota; kingdom Metazoa; phylum Chordata; class Aves; order Passeriformes; family Fringillidae; genus Haemorhous; species Haemorhous mexicanus. The sequence goes on along the minus strand of NC_082343.1, from coordinate 82,200,692 downwards.
GTTGTGCGTGTCCTTGCAGTTGTTTGCATGCCATGCCTTTTCATGGCTTTGACTTGGGCTGAGATTTTTTTTTTTCTTTTTTTAAGTATCCATGCAATGTTGCTCATATCTTCCCCACCAAGTTGTGTCTGCCTCCTTGATTTTTGCCCTTTTTTTACAACACCTGTCAGGTTATTTTTGGCCTCTTTTGGTGCTTTGTACTGCACCTGGCTTCTGCCCAGACCACTTTCTTGTAGTCACCAAATTTCCCATTTTTCTTTTTTTTTTTTTTTAATTTTGTTTCCTTTGATCATATCTCCATTCCAGAGTGTGTGTAAGCCCTTCTTATTTGTTTTGGCCTTCAGCCGAAATCAATTCTGGCAAGGATTGGTGTATGTCTGCGTGTCCCTGCAGTTGTTTGCATGCCATGCCTTTTCAAGGCTTTGACTTTGGCTGAGATTTTTTTTTTTTCTTTTTTTAAGTATCCATGCAATGTCGCTCATATCTTCCCCACCAAGTTGTGTCTGCCTCCTTGATTTTTGCCCTTTTTTTACAACACCTGTCAGGTTATTTTTGGCCTCTTTTGGTGCTTTGCACTGCACCTGGCTTCTGCCCAGACCACTTTCTTGTAGTCACCAAATTTCCCAATTTTCCCTTTTTTAGGGGGTTTTTTGCAATTGCATTTCTTTTGATCATATCTCCTTTCCAGAGTGTTTGTAAGCCTTTCTTTGCAGGGTCGCAAGATTTGGTTTCCCTTCCCGAAAGGAAATGAAATTTCCTTTCGGGAAGGGAAACCAAATCTTGCGATTTTAATGGGGATCAACTGGACAAGCTTTGGGGCAAGTCCCTGCACTTGTTGGGCTGTCATGCCTTTTCATGGCTTTGGCTCTGGCTGAGATTTTTTTTTCATTTTTTTTTTTTGAATGCATCCGTGCCATGTCCTTCATATCTTCCCAACCAATTTGTGTCTGCCTCCTTGGATTTTGTTTTGCTTTTACAACACCTGTCAGCATCCTTTTGGCCTTTTTTGGTGCTTTGCACTGCACCTGGCTTCTGCCCAGACCACTTTCTTGTAGTCACCAAATTTCCCATTTTTCTTTTTTTTTTTTTTTTCAATTTTGTTTCCTTTGATCATATCTCCATTCCAGAGTGTGTGTAAGCCCTTCTTATTTGTTTTGGCCTTCAGCAGGGATCAATTCTGGCAAGGCTTGGTGTATGTTGTTCGTGTCCTTGCAGTTGTTTGCATGCCATGCCTTTTCATGGCTTTGACTTTGGCTGAGATTTTTTTTTTTCTTTTTTTAAGTATCCATGCAATGTCGCTCATATCTTCCCCACCAAGTTGTGTCTGCCTCCTTGATTTTTGCCCTTTTTTTACAACACCTCTCAGGTTATTTTTGGCCTCTTTTGGTGCTTTGCACTGCACCTGGCTTCTGCCCAGACCACTTTCTTGTAGTCACCAAATTTCCCATTTTTCTTTTTTTTTTTTTTCAGTTTTGATTCCTTTGATCATATCTCCATTCCAGAGTGTGTGTAAGCCCTTCTTATTTGTTTTGGCCTTCAGCAGGGATCAATTCTGGCAAGGCTTGGTGTATGTTGTGCGTGTCCTTGCAGTTGTTTGCATGCCATGCCTTTTCATGGCTTTGACTTGGGCTGAGATTTTTTTTTTTTTTTTTTTAAGTATCCATGCAATGTCCCTCATATCTTCCCCACCAAGTTGTGTCTGCCTCCTTGATTTTTGCCCTTTTTTTACAACACCTCTCAGGTTATTTTTGGCCTCTTTTGGTGCTTTGCACTGCACCTGGCTTCTGCCCAGACCACTTTCTTGTAGTCACCAAATTTTCCATTTTTCTTTTTTTTTTTTTTTTTCAATTTTGTTTCCTTTGATCATATCTCCATTCCAGAGTGTGTGTAAGCCCTTCTTATTTGTTTTGGCCTTCAGCAGCGATCAATTCTGGCAAGGCTTGGTGTATGTTGTGCGTGTCCTTGCAGTTGTTTGCATGCCATGCCTTTTCATGGCTTAGACTTTGGCTGAGATTTTTTTTTTTCTTTTTTTATGTATCCATGCAATGTCGCTCATATCTTCCCCACCAAGTTGTGTCTGCCTCCTTGATTTTTGCCCTTTTTTTACAACACCTCTCAGGTTATTTTTGGCCTTTTTTGGTGCTTTGCACTGCACCTGGCTTCTGCCCAGACCTCTTTCTTGTAGTCACCAAATTTCCCAATTTTCCCTTTTTTGGGGGTTTTTTGCAATTGCATTTCTTTTGACCATATCTCCTTTCCAGAGTGTTTGTAAGCCTTTCTTTGCAGGGTCGCAAGATTTGGTTTCCCTTCCCGAAAGGAAATGAAATTTCCTTTCGGGAAGGGAAACCAAATCTTGCGATTTTAATGGGGATCAACTGGACAAGCTTTGGGGCAAGTCCCTTCACTTGTTGGGCTGTCATGCCTTTTCATGGCTTTGGCTCTGGCTGAGATTTGTTTTTCTTTTTTTTTTTTTGAATGCATCCGTGCCATGTCCTTCATATCTTCCCAACCAATTTGTGTCTGCATCCTTGGATTTTGTTTTGCTTTTACAACACCTGTCAGCATCCTTTTGGCCTTTTTTGGTGCTTTGCACTGCACCTGGCTTCTGCCCAGACCACTTTCTTGTAGTCACCAAATTTTCCATTTTTCTTTTTCTTTTTTTTCAATTTTGTTTCCTTTGATCATATCTCCATTCCAGAGTGTTTGTAAGACCCTCTTATTTGTTTTGGCCTTCAGCAGGGATCAATTCTGGCAAGGCTTGCTGTATGTTGTGCGTGTCCTTGCAGTTGTTTGCATGCCTTGCCTTTTCATGGCTTTGACTTTGGCTGAGATTTTTTTTTTTCTTTTTTTAAGTATCCATGCAATGTTGCTCATATCTTCCCCACCAAGTTGTGTCTGCCTCCTTGATTTTTGCCCTTTTTTTACAACACCTGTCAGGTTATTTTTGGCCTCTTTTGGTGCTTTGCACTGCACCTGGCTTCTGCCCAGACCACTTTCTTGTAGTCACCAAATTTCCCATTTTTCTTTTTTTTTTTTTTCAGTTTTGATTCCTTTGATCATATCTCCATTCCAGAGTGTGTGTAAGCCCTTCTTATTTGTTTTGGCCTTCAGCAGGGATCAATTCTGGCAAGGCTTGGTGTATGTTGTGCGTGTCCTTGCAGTTGTTTGCATGCCATGCCTTTTCAGGCTTTGACTTTGGCTGCGATTTTTTTTTTTTTTTTTTTTTAAGTATCCATGCAATGTCCCTCATATCTTCCCCACCAAGTTGTGTCTGCCTCCTTGATTTTTGCCCTTTTTTTACAACACCTCTCAGGTTATTTTTGGCCTCTTTTGGTGCTTTGCACTGCACCTGGCTTCTGCCCAGACCACTTTCTTGTAGTCACCAAATTTTCCATTTTTCTTTTTTTTTTTTTTTTCAATTTTGTTTCCTTTGATCATATCTCCATTCCAGAGTGTGTGTAAGCCCTTCTTATTTGTTTTGGCCTTCAGCAGCGATCAATTCTGGCAAGGCTTGGTGTATGTTGTGCGTGTCCTTGCAGTTGTTTGCATGCCATGCCTTTTCATGGCTTTGACTTTGGCTGAGATTTTTTCTTTCTTTTTTTTTTTTTGAATGCATCCGTGCCATGTCCTTCATATCTTCCCAACCAATTTGTGTCTGCATCCTTGGATTTTGATTTGCTTTTACAACACCTGTCAGCATCCTTTTGGCCTTTTTTGGTGCTTTGCACTGCACCTGGCTTCTGCCCAGACCACTTTCTTGTAGTCACCAAATTTTCCATTTTTCTTTTTTTTTTTTTTCAATTTTGTTTCCTTTGATCATATCTCCATTCCAGAGTGTGTGTAAGCCCTTCTTATTTGTTTTGGCCTTCAGCAGGGATCAATTCACGCAAGGATTGCTGTATGTTGTGCGTGTCCTTGCAGTTGTTTGCATGCCATGCCTTTTCATGGCTTTGACTTGGGCCGAGATTTTTTTTTTTCTTTTTTTTAAGTATCCATGCAATGTCGCTCATATCTTCCCCACCAAGTTGTGTCTGCCTCCTTGATTTTTGCCCTTTTTTTACAACACCTCTCAGGTTATTTTTGGCCTTTTTTGGTGCTTTGCACTGCACCTGGCTTCTGCCCAGACCACTTTCTTGTAGTCACCAAATTTCCCAATTTTCCCTTTTTTGGGGGTTTTTTGCAATTGCATTTCTTTTGATCATATCTCCTTTCCAGAGTGTTTGTAAGCCTTTCTTTGCAGGGTCGCAAGATTTGGTTTCCCTTCTCGAAAGGAAATGAAATTTCCTTTCGGGAAGGGAAACCAAATCTTGCGATTTTAATGGGGATCAACTGGACAAGCTTTGGGGCAAGTCCCTTCACTTGTTGGGCTGTCATGCCTTTTCATGGCTTTGGCTCTGGCTGAGATTTTTTTTTCTTTCTTTTTTTTTTGAATGCATCCGTGCCATGTCCTTCATATCTTCCCAACCAATTTGTGTCTGCATCCTTGGATTTTGTTTTGCTTTTACAACACCTGTCAGCATCCTTTTGGCCTTTTTTGGTGCTTTGCACTGCACCTGGCTTCTGCCCAGACCACTTTCTTGTAGTCACCAAATTTCCCATTTTTCTTTTTTTTTTTTTTCAATTTTGTTTCCTTTGATCATATCTCCATTCCAGAGTGTGTGTAAGCCCTTCTTATTTGTTTTGGCCTTCAGCAGGGATCAATTCTGGCAAGGCTTGGTGTATGTTGTGCGTGTCCCTGCAGTTGTTTGCATGCCATGCCTTTTCAGGCTTTGACTTTGGCTGAGATTTTTTTTTTTTTTTTTTTTAAGTATCCATGCAATGTCGCTCATATCTTCCCCACCAAGTTGTGTCTGCCTCCTTGATTTTTGCCCTTTTTTTACAACACCTGTCAGGTTATTTTTGGCCTCTTTTGGTGCTTTGCACTGCACCTGGCTTCTGCCCAGACCACTTTCTTGTAGTCACCAAATTTCCCAATTTTCCCTTTTTTGGGGGTTTTTTGCAATTGCATTTCTTTTGATCATATCTCCTTTCCAGAGTGTTTGTAAGCCTTTCTTTGCAGGGTCGCAAGATTTGGTTTCCCTTCCCGAAAGGAAATGAAATTTCCTTTCGGGAAGGGAAACCAAATCTTGCGATTTTAATGGGGATCAATTGGACAAGCTTTGGGGCAAGTCCCTGCACTTGTTGGGCTGTCATGCCTTTTCATGGCTTTGGCTCTGGCTGAGATTTTTTTTTTTCTTTCTTTTTTTTTTGAATGCATCCATGCCATGTCCCTCATATCTTCCCCACCAAGTTGTATGTACCTCCTTGGAGTTTGTTTTGCTTTTACAACACCTGTTAGAATCCTTTTAACTTTTTTTGGTGCTTTGCACTGCACCTGGCTTCTGCCCAGACCACTTTCTTGTAGTCACCAAATTTTCCATTTTTCTTTTTTTTTTTTTTCAATTTTGTTTCCTTTGATCATATCTCCATTCCAGAGTGTTTGCAAGCCCCTCTTATTTGTTTTGGCCTTCAGCAGGGATCAATTCTGGCAAGGCTTGCTGTATGTTGTGCGTGTCCTTGCAGTTGTTTGCATGCCATGCCTTTTCATGGCTTTGACTTTGGCTGAGATTTTTTTTTTTCTTTTTTTAAGTATCCATGCAATGTCGCTCATATCTTCCCCACCAAGTTGTGTCTGCCTCCTTGATTTTTGCCCTTTTTTTACAACACCTGTCAGGTTATTTTTGCCCTCTTTTGGTGCTTTGCACTGCACCTGGCTTCTGCCCAGACCACTTTCTTGTAGTCACCAAATTTTCCATTTTTCTTTTTTTTTTTTTTTCAATTTTGTTTCCTTTGATCATATCTCCATTCCAGAGTGTGTGTAAGCCCTTCTTATTTGTTTTGGCCTTCAGCAGGGATCAATTCTGGCAAGGCTTGGTGTATGTTGTTCGTGTCCTTGCAGTTGTTTGCATGCCATGCCTTTTCATGGCTTTGACTTTGGCTGCGATTTTTTTTTTTTCTTTTATTAAGTATCCATGCAATGTCCCTCATATCTTCCCCACCAAGTTGTGTCTGCCTTCTTGATTTTTGCCCTTTTTTTACAACACCTCTCTGGTTATTTTTGGCCTCTTTTGGTGCTTTGCACTGCACCTGGCTTCTGCCCAGACCACTTTCTTGTAGTCACCAAATTTCCCAATTTTCCCTTTTTTGGGGGTTTTTTGCAATTGCATTTCTTTTGATCATATCTCCTTTCCAGAGTGTTTGTAAGCCTTTCTTTGCAGGGTCGCAAGATTTGGTTTCCCTTCCCGAAAGGAAATTTAATTTCCTTTCGGGAAGGGAAACCAAATCTTGCGATTTTAATGGGGATCAATTGGACAAGCTTTGGGGCAAGTCCCTGCACTTGTTGGGCTGTCATGCCTTTTCATGGCTTTGGCTCTGGCTGAGATTTTTTTTCTTTTTTTTTTTTTGAATGCATCCGTGCCATGTCCCTCATATCTTCCCCACCAAGTTGTGTCTGCCTCCTTGGATTTTGTTTTGCTTTTACAACACCTGTCAGCATCCTTTTGGCCTTTTTTGGTGCTTTGCACTGCACCTGGCTTCTGCCCAGACCACTTTCTTGTAGTCACCAAATTTTCCATTTTTCTTTTTTTTTTTTTCAATTTTGTTTCCTTTGATCATATCTCCATTCCAGAGTGTGTGTAAGCCCTTCTTATTTGTTTTGGCCTTCAGCGGGGATCAATTCTGGCAAGGCTTGGTGTATGTTGTGCGTGTCCTTGCAGTTGTTTGCATGCCTTGCCTTTTCATGGCTTTGACTTTGGCTGAGATTTTTTTTTTTCTTTTTTTAAGTATCCATGCATTGTCGCTCATATCTTCCCCACCAAGTTGTGTCTGCCTCCTTGATTTTTGCCCTTTTTTTACAACACCTCTTAGGTTATTTTTGGCCTTTTTTGGTGCTTTGCACTGCACCTGGCTTCTGCCCAGACCACTTTCTTGTAGTCACCAAATTTCCCAATTTTCCCTTTTTTGGGGGTTTTTTGCAATTGCATTTCTTTTGATCATATCTCCTTTCCAGAGTGTTTGTAAGCCTTTCTTTGCAGGGTCGCAAGATTTGGTTTCCCTTCCCGAAAGGAAATGAAATTTCCTTTTGGGAAGGGAAACCAAATCTTGCGATTTTAATGGGGATCAATTGGACAAGCTTTGGGGCAAGTCCCTGCACTTGTTGGGCTGTCATGCCTTTTCATGGCTTTGGCTCTGGCTGAGATTTTTTTTTTCTTTCTTTTTTTTTTGAATGCATCCGTGCCATGTCCCTCATATCTTCCCTACCAAGTTGTGTCTGCCTCCTTGGATTTTGTTTTGCTTTTACAACACCTGTCAGCATCCTTTTGGCCTTTTTTGGTGCTTTGCACTGCACCTGGCTTCTGCCCAGACCACTTTCTTGTAGTCACCAAATTTTCCATTTTTCTTTTTTTTTTTTTTTTCAATTTTGTTTCCTTTGATCATATCTCCATTCCAGAGTGTGTGTAAGCCCTTCTTATTTGTTTTGGCCTTCAGCGGGGATCAATTCTGGCAAGGCTTGGTGTATGTTGTGCGTGTCCTTGCAGTTGTTTGCATGCCATGCCTTTTCATGGCTTTGACTTTGGCTGAGATTTTTTTTTTTTCTTTTTTTAAGTATCCATGCAATGTCGCTCATATCTTCCCCACCAAGTTGTGTCTGCCTCCTTGATTTTTGCCCTTTTTTTACAACACCTCTCAGGTTATTTTTGGCCTCTTTTGGTGCTTTGCACTGCACCTGGCTTCTGCCCAGACCACTTTCTTGTAGTCACCAAATTTCCCAATTTTCCCTTTTTTGGGGGTTTTTTGCAATTGCATTTCTTTTGATCATATCTCCTTTCCAGAGTGTTTGTAAGCCTTTCTTTGCAGGGTCGCAAGATTTGCTTTCCCTTCCCGAAAGGAAATGAAATTTCCTTTTGGGAAGGGAAAGCAAATCTTGCGATTTTAATGGGGATCAATTGGACAAGCTTTGGGGCAAGTCCCTGCACTTGTTGGGCTGTCATGCCTTTTCATGGCTTTGGCTCTGGCTGAGATTTTTTTTTTTTCTTTTTTTTTTTTTGAATGCATCCATGCCATGTCCCTCATATCTTCCCCACCAAGTTGTATGTACCTCCTTGGATTTTGTTTTGCTTTTACAACACCTGTCAGCATCCTTTTGGCCTTTTTTGGTGCTTTGCACTGCACCTGGCTTCTGCACAGACCACTTTCTTGTAGTCACCAAATTTTCCATTTTTCTTTTTTTTTTTTTTTTCAATTTCCTTTCCTTTGATCATATCTCCATTCCAGAGTGTGTGTAAGCCCTTCTTATTTGTTTTGGCCTTCAGCAGGGATCAATTCACGCAAGGATTGCTGTATGTTGTGCGTGTCCTTGCAGTTGTTTGCATGCCATGCCTTTTCATGGCTTTGACTTTGGCTGAGATTTTTTTTTTTTCTTTTTTTAAGTATCCATGCAATGTCGCTCATATCTTCCCCACCAAGTTGTGTCTGCCTCCTTGATTTTTGCCCTTTTTTTACAACACCTCTCAGGTTATTTTTGGCCTCTTTTGGTGCTTTGCACTGCACCTGGCTTCTGCCCAGACCACTTTCTTGTAGTCACCAAATTTCCCAATTTTCCCTTTTTTGGGGGTTTTTTGCAATTGCATTTCTTTTGATCATATCTCCTTTCCAGAGTGTTTGTAAGCCTTTCTTTGCAGGGTCGCAAGATTTGGTTTCCCTTCCCGAAAGGAAATGAAATTTCCTTTCGGGAAGGGAAAGCAAATCTTGCGATTTTAATGGGGATCAATTGGACAAGCTTTGGGGCAAGTCCCTGCACTTGTTGGGCTGTCATGCCTTTTCATGGCTTTGGCTCTGGCTGAGATTTTTTTTTTTTCTTTTTTTTTTTTTGAATGCATCCATGCCATGTCCCTCATATCTTCCCCACCAAGTTGTATGTACCTCCTTGGATTTTGTTTTGCTTTTACAACACCTGTCAGCATCCTTTTGGCCTTTTTTGGTGCTTTGCACTGCACCTGGCTTCTGCCCAGACCACTTTCTTGTAGTCACCAAATTTTCCATTTTTCTTTTTTTTTTTTTTTTCAATTTCCTTTCCTTTGATCATATCTCCATTCCAGAGTGTGTGTAAGCCCTTCTTATTTGTTTTGGCCTTCAGCAGGGATCAATTCACGCAAGGATTGCTGTATGTTGTGCGTGTCCTTGCAGTTGTTTGCATGCCATGCCTTTTCATGGCTTTGACTTGGGCCGAGATTTTTTTTTTTCTTTTTTTTAAGTATCCATGCAATGTCGCTCATATCTTCCCCACCAAGTTGTGTCTGCCTCCTTGATTTTTGCCCTTTTTTTGCAACACCTGTCAGGTTATTTTTGGCCTTTTTTGGTGCTTTGCACTGCACCTGGCTTCTGCCCAGACCACTTTCTTGTAGTCACCAAATTTCCCAATTTTCCCTTTTTTGGGGGTTTTTTGCAATTGCATTTCTTTTGATCATATCTCCTTTCCAGAGTGTTTGTAAGCCTTTCTTTGCAGGGTCGCAAGATTTGGTTTCCCTTCCCGAAAGGAAATGAAATTTCCTTTTGGGAAGGGAAACCAAATCTTGCGATTTTAATGGGGATCAATTGGACAAGCTTTGGGGCAAGTCCCTGCACTTGTTGGGCTGTCATGCCTTTTCATGGCTTTGGCTCTGGCTGAGATTTTTTTTTTCTTTCTTTTTTTTTTGAATGCATCCGTGCCATGTCCCTCATATCTTCCCTACCAAGTTGTGTCTGCCTCCTTGGATTTTGTTTTGCTTTTACAACACCTGTCAGCATCCTTTTGGCCTTTTTTGGTGCTTTGCACTGCACCTGGCTTCTGCCCAGACCACTTTCTTGTAGTCACCAAATTTTCCATTTTTCTTTTTTTTTTTTTTCAATTTTGTTTCCTTTGATCATATCTCCATTCCAGAGTGTGTGTAAGCCCTTCTTATTTGTTTTGGCCTTCAGCGGGGATCAATTCTGGCAAGGCTTGGTGTATGTTGTGCGTGTCCTTGCAGTTGTTTGCATGCCATGCCTTTTCATGGCTTTGACTTTGGCTGAGATTTTTTTTTTTCTTTTTTTAAGTATCCATGCAATGTTGCTCATATCTTCCCCACCAAGTTGTGTCTGCCTCCTTGATTTTTGCCCTTTTTTTACAACACCTGTCAGGTTATTTTTGGCCTCTTTTGGTGCTTTGTACTGCACCTGGCTTCTGCCCAGACCACTTTCTTGTAGTCACCAAATTTTCCATTTTTCTTTTTTTTTTTTTTTAATTTTGTTTCCTTTGATCATATCTCCATTCCAGAGTGTGTGTAAGCCCTTCTTATTTGTTTTGGCCTTCAGCCGAAATCAATTCTGGCAAGGATTGGTGTATGTCTGCGTGTCCCTGCAGTTGTTTGCATGCCATGCCTTTTCAAGGCTTTGACTTTGGCTGAGATTTTTTTTTTTTCTTTTTTTAAGTATCCATGCAATGTCGCTCATATCTTCCCCACCAAGTTGTGTCTGCCTCCTTGATTTTTGCCCTTTTTTTACAACACCTCTCAGGTTATTTTTGGCCTCTTTTGGTGCTTTGCACTGCACCTGGCTTCTGCCCAGACCACTTTCTTGTAGTCACCAAATTTCCCAATTTTCCCTTTTTTAGGGGGTTTTTTGCAATTGCATTTCTTTTGATCATATCTCCTTTCCAGAGTGTTTGTAAGCCTTTCTTTGCAGGGTCGCAAGATTTGGTTTCCCTTCCCGAAAGGAAATGAAATTTCCTTTCGGGAAGGGAAACCAAATCTTGCGATTTTAATGGGGATCAACTGGACAAGCTTTGGGGCAAGTCCCTGCACTTGTTGGGCTGTCATGCCTTTTCATGGCTTTGGCTCTGGCTGAGATTTTTTTTTCATTTTTTTTTTTTGAATGCATCCGTGCCATGTCCTTCATATCTTCCCAACCAATTTGTGTCTGCCTCCTTGGATTTTGTTTTGCTTTTACAACACCTGTCAGCATCCTTTTGGCCTTTTTTGGTGCTTTGCACTGCACCTGGCTTCTGCCCAGACCACTTTCTTGTAGTCACCAAATTTCCCATTTTTCTTTTTTTTTTTTTTCAGTTTTGATTCCTTTGATCATATCTCCATTCCAGAGTGTGTGTAAGCCCTTCTTATTTGTTTTGGCCTTCAGCAGGGATCAATTCTGGCAAGGCTTGGTGTATGTTGTGCGTGTCCTTGCAGTTGTTTGCATGCCATGCCTTTTCATGGCTTTGACTTGGGCTGAGATTTTTTTTTTTTTTTTTTAAGTATCCATGCAATGTCCCTCATATCTTCCCCACCAAGTTGTGTCTGCCTCCTTGATTTTTGCCCTTTTTTTACAACACCTCTCAGGTTATTTTTGGCCTCTTTTGGTGCTTTGCACTGCACCTGGCTTCTGCCCAGACCACTTTCTTGTAGTCACCAAATTTTCCATTTTTCTTTTTTTTTTTTTTTTTCAATTTTGTTTCCTTTGATCATATCTCCATTCCAGAGTGTGTGTAAGCCCTTCTTATTTGTTTTGGCCTTCAGCAGCGATCAATTCTGGCAAGGCTTGGTGTATGTTGTGCGTGTCCTTGCAGTTGTTTGCATGCCATGCCTTTTCATGGCTTTGACTTTGGCTGAGATTTTTTTTTTTCTTTTTTTATGTATCCATGCAATGTCGCTCATATCTTCCCCACCAAGTTGTGTCTGCCTCCTTGATTTTTGCCCTTTTTTTACAACACCTCTCAGGTTATTTTTGGCCTTTTTTGGTGCTTTGCACTGCACCTGGCTTCTGCCCAGACCTCTTTCTTGTAGTCACCAAATTTCCCAATTTTCCCTTTTTTGGGGGTTTTTTGCAATTGCATTTCTTTTGACCATATCTCCTTTCCAGAGTGTTTGTAAGCCTTTCTTTGCAGGGTCGCAAGATTTGGTTTCCCTTCCCGAAAGGAAATGAAATTTCCTTTCGGGAAGGGAAACCAAATCTTGCGATTTTAATGGGGATCAACTGGACAAGCTTTGGGGCAAGTCCCTTCACTTGTTGGGCTGTCATGCCTTTTCATGGCTTTGGCTCTGGCTGAGATTTGTTTTTCTTTTTTTTTTTTTGAATGCATCCGTGCCATGTCCTTCATATCTTCCCAACCAATTTGTGTCTGCATCCTTGGATTTTGTTTTGCTTTTACAACACCTGTCAGCATCCTTTTGGCCTTTTTTGGTGCTTTGCACTGCACCTGGCTTCTGCCCAGACCACTTTCTTGTAGTCACCAAATTTTCCATTTTTCTTTTTTTTTTTTTTCAATTTTGTTTCCTTTGATCATATCTCCATTCCAGAGTGTGTGTAAGCCCTTCTTATTTGTTTTGGCCTTCAGCGGGGATCAATTCTGGCAAGGCTTGGTGTATGTTGTGCGTGTCCTTGCAGTTGTTTGCATGCCATGCCTTTTCATGGCTTTGACTTTGGCTGAGATTTTTTTTTTTCTTTTTTTAAGTATCCATGCAATGTCGCTCATATCTTCCCCACCAAGATGTGTCTGCCTCCTTGATTTTTGCCCTTTTTTTACAACACCTGTCAGGTTATTTTTGGCCTCTTTTGGTGCTTTGTACTGCACCTGGCTTCTGCCCAGACCACTTTCTTGTAGTCACCAAATTTCCCATTTTTCTTTTTTTTTTTTTTTAATTTTGTTTCCTTTGATCATATCTCCATTCCAGAGTGTGTGTAAGCCCTTCTTATTTGTTTTGGCCTTCAGCCGAAATCAATTCTGGCAAGGATTGGTGTATGTCTGCGTGTCCCTGCAGTTGTTTGCATGCCATGCCTTTTCAAGGCTTTGACTTTGGCTGAGATTTTTTTTTTTTCTTTTTTTAAGTATCCATGCAATGTCGCTCATATCTTCCCCACCAAGTTGTGTCTGCCTCCTTGATTTTTGCCCTTTTTTTACAACACCTGTCAGGTTATTTTTGGCCTCTTTTGGTGCTTTGCACTGCACCTGGCTTCTGCCCAGACCACTTTCTTGTAGTCACCAAATTTCCCAATTTTCCCTTTTTTAGGGGGTTTTTTGCAATTGCATTTCTTTTGATCATATCTCCTTTCCAGAGTGTTTGTAAGCCTTTCTTTGCAGGGTCGCAAGATTTGGTTTCCCTTCCCGAAAGGAAATGAAATTTCCTTTCGGGAAGGGAAACCAAATCTTGCGATTTTAATGGGGATCAACTGGACAAGCTTTGGGGCAAGTCCCTGCACTTGTTGGGCTGTCATGCCTTTTCATGGCTTTTGCTCTGGCTGAGATTTTTTTTTCATTTTTTTTTTTTGAATGCATCCGTGCCATGTCCTTCATATCTTCCCAACCAATTTGTGTCTGCCTCCTTGGATTTTGTTTTGCTTTTACAACACCTGTCAGCATCCTTTTGGCATTTTTTGGTGCTTTGCACTGCACCTGGCTTCTGCCCAGACCACTTTCTTGTAGTCACCAAATTTCCCAATTTTCCCTTTTTTGGGGGTTTTTTGCAATTGCATTTCTTTTGATCATATCTCCTTTCCAGAGTGTTTGTAAGCCTTTCTTTGCAGGGTCGCAAGATTTGGTTTCCCTTCCCGAAAGGAAATGAAATTTCCTTTCGGGAAGGGAAACCAAATCTTGCGATTTTAATGGGGATCAATTGGACAAGCTTTGGGGCAAGTCCCTGCACTTGTTGGGCTGTCATGCCTTTTCATGGCTTTGGCTCTGGCTGAGATTTTTTTTTTCTTTCTTTTTTTTTTGAATGCATCCGTGCCATGTCCCTCATATCTTCCCCACCAAGTTGTATGTACCTCCTTGGATTTTGTTTTGCTTTTACAACACCTGTTAGCATTCTTTTAACTTTTTTTGGTGCTTTGCACTGCACCTGGCTTCTGCCCAGACCACTTTCTTGTAGTCACCAAATTTTCCATTTTTCTTTTTCTTTTTTTTCAATTTTGTTTCCTTTGATCATATCTCCATTCCAGAGTGTTTGTAAGACCCTCTTATTTGTTTTGGCCTTCAGCAGGGATCAATTCTGGCAAGGCTTGGTGTATGTTGTGCGTGTCCTTGCAGTTGTTTGCATGCCTTGCCTTTTCATGGCTTTGACTTTGGCTGAGATTTTTTTTTTTCTTTTTTTAAGTATCCATGCAATGTTGCTCATATCTTCCCCACCAAGTTGTGTCTGCCTCCTTGATTTTTGCCCTTTTTTTACAACACCTGTCAGGTTATTTTTGGCCTCTTTTGGTGCTTTGCACTGCACCTGGCTTCTGCCCAGACCACTTTCTTGTAGTCACCAAATTTCCCATTTTTCTTTTTTTTTTTTTTCAGTTTTGATTCCTTTGATCATATCTCCATTCCAGAGTGTGTGTAAGCCCTTCTTATTTGTTTTGGCCTTCAGCAGGGATCAATTCTGGCAAGGCTTGGTGTATGTTGTGCGTGTCCTTGCAGTTGTTTGCATGCCATGCCTTTTCAGGCTTTGACTTTGGCTGCGATTTTTTTTTTTTTTTTTTTTTAAGTATCCATGCAATGTCCCTCATATCTTCCCCACCAAGTTGTGTCTGCCTCCTTGATTTTTGCCCTTTTTTTACAACACCTCTCAGGTTATTTTTGGCCTCTTTTGGTGCTTTGCACTGCACCTGGCTTCTGCCCAGACCACTTTCTTGTAGTCACCAAATTTTCCATTTTTCTTTTTTTTTTTTTTTTCAATTTTGTTTCCTTTGATCATATCTCCATTCCAGAGTGTGTGTAAGCCCTTCTTATTTGTTTTGGCCTTCAGCAGCGATCAATTCTGGCAAGGCTTGGTGTATGTTGTGCGTGTCCTTGCAGTTGTTTTCATGCCTTGCCTTTTCAGGCTTTGACTTTGGCTGCGATTTTTTTTTTTCTTTTTTTAAGTATCCATGCAATGTTGCTCATATCTTCCCCACCAAGTTGTGTCTGCCTCCTTGATTTTTGCCCTTTTTTTACAACACCTCTCAGGTTATTTTTGGCCTCTTTTGGTGCTTTGCACTGCACCTGGCTTCTGCCCAGACCACTTTCTTTTAGTCACCAAATTTCCCATTTTTCTTTTTTTTTTTTTTCAGTTTTGATTCCTTTGATCATATCTCCATTCCAGAGTGTGTGTAAGCCCTTCTTATTTGTTTTGGCCTTCAGCAGGGATCAATTCTGGCAAGGCTTGGTGTATGTTGTGCGTGTCCTTGCAGTTGTTTGCATGCCATGCCTTTTCATGGCTTTGACTTTGGCTGAGATTTTTTCTTTCTTTTTTTTTTTTTGAATGCATCCGTGCCATGTCCTTCATATCTTCCCAACCAATTTGTGTCTGCATCCTTGGATTTTGATTTGCTTTTACAACACCTGTCAGCATCCTTTTGGCCTTTTTTGGTGCTTTGCACTGCACCTGGCTTCTGCCCAGACCACTTTCTTGTAGTCACCAAATTTTCCATTTTTCTTTTTTTTTTTTTTCAATTTTGTTTCCTTTGATCATATCTCCATTCCAGAGTGTGTGTAAGCCCTTCTTATTTGTTTTGGCCTTCAGCAGGGATCAATTCACGCAAGGATTGCTGTATGTTGTGCGTGTCCTTGCAGTTGTTTGCATGCCATGCCTTTTCATGGCTTTGACTTGGGCCGAGATTTTTTTTTTTCTTTTTTTTAAGTATCCATGCAATGTCGCTCATATCTTCCCCACCAAGTTGTGTCTGCCTCCTTGATTTTTGCCCTTTTTTTACAACACCTCTCAGGTTATTTTTGGCCTTTTTTGGTGCTTTGCACTGCACCTGGCTTCTGCCCAGACCACTTTCTTGTAGTCACCAAATTTCCCAATTTTCCCTTTTTTGGGGGTTTTTTGCAATTGCATTTCTTTTGATCATATCTCCTTTCCAGAGTGTTTGTAAGCCTTTCTTTGCAGGGTCGCAAGATTTGGTTTCCCTTCCCGAAAGGAAATGAAATTTCCTTTCGGGAAGGGAAACCAAATCTTGCGATTTTAATGGGGATCAACTGGACAAGCTTTGGGGCAAGTCCCTTCACTTGTTGGGCTGTCATGCCTTTTCATGGCTTTGGCTCTGGCTGAGATTTTTTTTTCTTTCTTTTTTTTTTGAATGCATCCGTGCCATGTCCTTCATATCTTCCCAACCAATTTGTGTCTGCATCCTTGGATTTTGTTTTGCTTTTACAACACCTGTCAGCATCCTTTTGGCCTTTTTTGGTGCTTTGCACTGCACCTGGCTTCTGCCCAGACCACTTTCTTGTAGTCACCAAATTTCCCATTTTTCTTTTTTTTTTTTTTCAATTTTGTTTCCTTTGATCATATCTCCATTCCAGAGTGTGTGTAAGCCCTTCTTATTTGTTTTGGCCTTCAGCAGGGATCAATTCTGGCAAGGCTTGGTGTATGTTGTGCGTGTCCTTGCAGTTGTTTGCATGCCATGCCTTTTCAGGCTTTGACTTTGGCTGAGATTTTTTTTTTTTTTTTTTTTAAGTATCCATGCAATGTCGCTCATATCTTCCCCACCAAGTTGTGTCTGCCTCCTTGATTTTTGCCCTTTTTTTACAACACCTGTCAGGTTATTTTTGGCCTCTTTTGGTGCTTTGCACTGCACCTGGCTTCTGCCCAGACCACTTTCTTGTAGTCACCAAATTTCCCAATTTTCCCTTTTTTGGGGGTTTTTTGCAATTGCATTTCTTTTGATCATATCTCCTTTCCAGAGTGTTTGTAAGCCTTTCTTTGCAGGGTCGCAAGATTTGGTTTCCCTTCCCGAAAGGAAATGAAATTTCCTTTCGGGAAGGGAAACCAAATCTTGCGATTTTAATGGGGATCAATTGGACAAGCTTTGGGGCAAGTCCCTGCACTTGTTGGGCTGTCATGCCTTTTCATGGCTTTGGCTCTGGCTGAGATTTTTTTTTTTCTTTCTTTTTTTTTTGAATGCATCCATGCCATGTCCCTCATATCTTCCCCACCAAGTTGTATGTACCTCCTTGGAGTTTGTTTTGCTTTTACAACACCTGTTAGAATCCTTTTAACTTTTTTTGGTGCTTTGCACTGCACCTGGCTTCTGCCCAGACCACTTTCTTGTAGTCACCAAATTTTCCATTTTTCTTTTTTTTTTTTTTCAATTTTGTTTCCTTTGATCATATCTCCATTCCAGAGTGTTTGCAAGCCCCTCTTATTTGTTTTGGCCTTCAGCAGGGATCAATTCTGGCAAGGCTTGCTGTATGTTGTGCGTGTCCTTGCAGTTGTTTGCATGCCATGCCTTTTCATGGCTTTGACTTTGGCTGAGATTTTTTTTTTTCTTTTTTTAAGTATCCATGCAATGTCGCTCATATCTTCCCCACCAAGTTGTGTCTGCCTCCTTGATTTTTGCCCTTTTTTTACAACACCTGTCAGGTTATTTTTGCCCTCTTTTGGTGCTTTGCACTGCACCTGGCTTCTGCCCAGACCACTTTCTTGTAGTCACCAAATTTTCCATTTTTCTTTTTTTTTTTTTTTCAATTTTGTTTCCTTTGATCATATCTCCATTCCAGAGTGTGTGTAAGCCCTTCTTATTTGTTTTGGCCTTCAGCAGGGATCAATTCTGGCAAGGCTTGGTGTATGTTGTTCGTGTCCTTGCAGTTGTTTGCATGCCATGCCTTTTCATGGCTTTGACTTTGGCTGCGATTTTTTTTTTTTCTTTTATTAAGTATCCATGCAATGTCCCTCATATCTTCCCCACCAAGTTGTGTCTGCCTTCTTGATTTTTGCCCTTTTTTTACAACACCTCTCAGGTTATTTTTGGCCTCTTTTGGTGCTTTGCACTGCACCTGGCTTCTGCCCAGACCACTTTCTTGTAGTCACCAAATTTCCCAATTTTCCCTTTTTTGGGGGTTTTTTGCAATTGCATTTCTTTTGATCATATCTCCTTTCCAGAGTGTTTGTAAGCCTTTCTTTGCAGGGTCGCAAGATTTGCTTTCCCTTCCCGAAAGGAAATGAAATTTCCTTTTGGGAAGGGAAAGCAAATCTTGCGATTTTAATGGGGATCAATTGGACAAGCTTTGGGGCAAGTCCCTGCACTTGTTGGGCTGTCATGCCTTTTCATGGCTTTGGCTCTGGCTGAGATTTTTTTTTTTTCTTTTTTTTTTTTTGAATGCATCCATGCCATGTCCCTCATATCTTCCCCACCAAGTTGTATGTACCTCCTTGGATTTTGTTTTGCTTTTACAACACCTGTCAGCATCCTTTTGGCCTTTTTTGGTGCTTTGCACTGCACCTGGCTTCTGCACAGACCACTTTCTTGTAGTCACCAAATTTTCCATTTTTCTTTTTTTTTTTTTTTTCAATTTCCTTTCCTTTGATCATATCTCCATTCCAGAGTGTGTGTAAGCCCTTCTTATTTGTTTTGGCCTTCAGCAGGGATCAATTCACGCAAGGATTGCTGTATGTTGTGCGTGTCCTTGCAGTTGTTTGCATGCCATGCCTTTTCATGGCTTTGACTTTGGCTGAGATTTTTTTTTTTTCTTTTTTTAAGTATCCATGCAATGTCGCTCATATCTTCCCCACCAAGTTGTGTCTGCCTCCTTGATTTTTGCCCTTTTTTTACAACACCTCTCAGGTTATTTTTGGCCTCTTTTGGTGCTTTGCACTGCACCTGGCTTCTGCCCAGACCACTTTCTTGTAGTCACCAAATTTCCCAATTTTCCCTTTTTTGGGGGTTTTTTGCAATTGCATTTCTTTTGATCATATCTCCTTTCCAGAGTGTTTGTAAGCCTTTCTTTGCAGGGTCGCAAGATTTGGTTTCCCTTCCCGAAAGGAAATGAAATTTCCTTTCGGGAAGGGAAAGCAAATCTTGCGATTTTAATGGGGATCAATTGGACAAGCTTTGGGGCAAGTCCCTGCACTTGTTGGGCTGTCATGCCTTTTCATGGCTTTGGCTCTGGCTGAGATTTTTTTTTTTTCTTTTTTTTTTTTTGAATGCATCCATGCCATGTCCCTCATATCTTCCCCACCAAGTTGTATGTACCTCCTTGGATTTTGTTTTGCTTTTACAACACCTGTCAGCATCCTTTTGGCCTTTTTTGGTGCTTTGCACTGCACCTGGCTTCTGCACAGACCACTTTCTTGTAGTCACCAAATTTTCCATTTTTCTTTTTTTTTTTTTTTTCAATTTCCTTTCCTTTGATCATATCTCCATTCCAGAGTGTGTGTAAGCCCTTCTTATTTGTTTTGGCCTTCAGCAGGGATCAATTCACGCAAGGATTGCTGTATGTTGTGCGTGTCCTTGCAGTTGTTTGCATGCCATGCCTTTTCATGGCTTTGACTTGGGCCGAGATTTTTTTTTTTCTTTTTTTTAAGTATCCATGCAATGTCGCTCATATCTTCCCCACCAAGTTGTGTCTGCCTCCTTGATTTTTGCCCTTTTTTTGCAACACCTGTCAGGTTATTTTTGGCCTTTTTTGGTGCTTTGCACTGCACCTGGCTTCTGCCCAGACCACTTTCTTGTAGTCACCAAATTTCCCAATTTTCCCTTTTTTGGGGGTTTTTTGCAATTGCATTTCTTTTGATCATATCTCCTTTCCAGAGTGTTTGTAAGCCTTTCTTTGCAGGGTCGCAAGATTTGGTTTCCCTTCCCGAAAGGAAATGAAATTTCCTTTTGGGAAGGGAAACCAAATCTTGCGATTTTAATGGGGATCAATTGGACAAGCTTTGGGGCAAGTCCCTGCACTTGTTGGGCTGTCATGCCTTTTCATGGCTTTGGCTCTGGCTGAGATTTTTTTTTTCTTTCTTTTTTTTTTGAATGCATCCGTGCCATGTCCCTCATATCTTCCCTACCAAGTTGTGTCTGCCTCCTTGGATTTTGTTTTGCTTTTACAACACCTGTCAGCATCCTTTTGGCCTTTTTTGGTGCTTTGCACTGCACCTGGCTTCTGCCCAGACCACTTTCTTGTAGTCACCAAATTTTCCATTTTTCTTTTTTTTTTTTTTCAATTTTGTTTCCTTTGATCATATCTCCATTCCAGAGTGTGTGTAAGCCCTTCTTATTTGTTTTGGCCTTCAGCGGGGATCAATTCTGGCAAGGCTTGGTGTATGTTGTGCGTGTCCTTGCAGTTGTTTGCATGCCATGCCTTTTCATGGCTTTGACTTTGGCTGAGATTTTTTTTTTTCTTTTTTTAAGTATCCATGCAATGTTGCTCATATCTTCCCCACCAAGTTGTGTCTGCCTCCTTGATTTTTGCCCTTTTTTTACAACACCTGTCAGGTTATTTTTGGCCTCTTTTGGTGCTTTGTACTGCACCTGGCTTCTGCCCAGACCACTTTCTTGTAGTCACCAAATTTTCCATTTTTCTTTTTTTTTTTTTTTTAATTTTGTTTCCTTTGATCATATCTCCATTCCAGAGTGTGTGTAAGCCCTTCTTATTTGTTTTGGCCTTCAGCCGAAATCAATTCTGGCAAGGATTGGTGTATGTCTGCGTGTCCCTGCAGTTGTTTGCATGCCATGCCTTTTCAAGGCTTTGACTTTGGCTGAGATTTTTTTTTTTTCTTTTTTTAAGTATCCATGCAATGTCGCTCATATCTTCCCCACCAAGTTGTGTCTGCCTCCTTGATTTTTGCCCTTTTTTTACAACACCTCTCAGGTTATTTTTGGCCTCTTTTGGTGCTTTGCACTGCACCTGGCTTCTGCCCACACCACTTTCTTGTAGTCACCAAATTTCCCAATTTTCCCTTTTTTAGGGGGTTTTTTGCAATTGCATTTCTTTTGATCATATCTCCTTTCCAGAGTGTTTGTAAGCCTTTCTTTGCAGGGTCGCAAGATTTGGTTTCCCTTCCCGAAAGGAAATGAAATTTCCTTTCGGGAAGGGAAACCAAATCTTGCGATTTTAATGGGGATCAACTGGACAAGCTTTGGGGCAAGTCCCTGCACTTGTTGGGCTGTCATGCCTTTTCATGGCTTTGGCTCTGGCTGAGATTTTTTTTTCATTTTTTTTTTTTGAATGCATCCGTGCCATGTCCTTCATATCTTCCCAACCAATTTGTGTCTGCCTCCTTGGATTTTGTTTTGCTTTTACAACACCTGTCAGCATCCTTTTGGCCTTTTTTGGTGCTTTGCACTGCACCTGGCTTCTGCCCAGACCACTTTCTTGTAGTCACCAAATTTCCCATTTTTCTTTTTTTTTTTTTTTTCAATTTTGTTTCCTTTGATCATATCTCCATTCCAGAGTGTGTGTAAGCCCTTCTTATTTGTTTTGGCCTTCAGCAGGGATCAATTCTGGCAAGGCTTGGTGTATGTTGTTCGTGTCCTTGCAGTTGTTTGCATGCCATGCCTTTTCATGGCTTTGACTTTGGCTGAGATTTTTTTTTTTCTTTTTTTAAGTATCCATGCAATGTCGCTCATATCTTCCCCACCAAGTTGTGTCTGCCTCCTTGATTTTTGCCCTTTTTTTACAACACCTCTCAGGTTATTTTTGGCCTCTTTTGGTGCTTTGCACTGCACCTGGCTTCTGCCCAGACCACTTTCTTGTAGTCACCAAATTTCCCATTTTTCTTTTTTTTTTTTTTCAGTTTTGATTCCTTTGATCATATCTCCATTCCAGAGTGTGTGTAAGCCCTTCTTATTTGTTTTGGCCTTCAGCAGGGATCAATTCTGGCAAGGCTTGGTGTATGTTGTGCGTGTCCTTGCAGTTGTTTGCATGCCATGCCTTTTCATGGCTTTGACTTGGGCTGAGATTTTTTTTTTTTTTTTTTAAGTATCCATGCAATGTCCCTCATATCTTCCCCACCAAGTTGTGTCTGCCTCCTTGATTTTTGCCCTTTTTTTACAACACCTCTCAGGTTATTTTTGGCCTCTTTTGGTGCTTTGCACTGCACCTAGCTTCTGCCCAGACCACTTTCTTGTAGTCACCAAATTTTCCATTTTTCTTTTTTTTTTTTTTTTCAATTTTGTTTCCTTTGATCATATCTCCATTCCAGAGTGTGTGTAAGCCCTTCTTATTTGTTTTGGCCTTCAGCAGGGATCAATTCTGGCAAGGCTTGGTGTATGTTGTGCGTGTCCTTGCAGTTGTTTGCATGCCATGCCTTTTCATGGCTTTGACTTTGGCTGAGATTTTTTTTTTTCTTTTTTTATGTACCCATGCAATGTCGCTCATATCTTCCCCACCAAGTTGTGTCTGCCTCCTTGATTTTTGCCCTTTTTTTACAACACCTCTCAGGTTATTTTTGGCCTTTTTTGGTGCTTTGCACTGCACCTGGCTTCTGCCCAGACCTCTTTCTTGTAGTCACCAAATTTCCCAATTTTCCCTTTTTTGGGGGTTTTTTGCAATTGCATTTCTTTTGACCATATCTCCTTTCCAGAGTGTTTGTAAGCCTTTCTTTGCAGGGTCGCAAGATTTGGTTTCCCTTCCCGAAAGGAAATGAAATTTCCTTTCGGGAAGGGAAACCAAATCTTGCGATTTTAATGGGGATCAACTGGACAAGCTTTGGGGCAAGTCCCTTCACTTGTTGGGCTGTCATGCCTTTTCATGGCTTTGGCTCTGGCTGAGATTTGTTTTTCTTTTTTTTTTTTTGAATGCATCCGTGCCATGTCCTTCATATCTTCCCAACCAATTTGTGTCTGCATCCTTGGATTTTGTTTTGCTTTTACAACACCTGTCAGCATCCTTTTGGCCTTTTTTGGTGCTTTGCACTGCACCTGGCTTCTGCCCAGACCACTTTCTTGTAGTCACCAAATTTTCCATTTTTCTTTTTTTTTTTTTTCAATTTTGTTTCCTTTGATCATATCTCCATTCCAGAGTGTGTGTAAGCCCTTCTTATTTGTTTTGGCCTTCAGCGGGGATCAATTCTGGCAAGGCTTGGTGTATGTTGTGCGTGTCCTTGCAGTTGTTTGCATGCCATGCCTTTTCATGGCTTTGACTTTGGCTGAGATTTTTTTTTTTCTTTTTTTAAGTATCCATGCAATGTCGCTCATATCTTCCCCACCAAGATGTGTCTGCCTCCTTGATTTTTGCCCTTTTTTTACAACACCTGTCAGGTTATTTTTGGCCTCTTTTGGTGCTTTGTACTGCACCTGGCTTCTGCCCAGACCACTTTCTTGTAGTCACCAAATTTCCCATTTTTCTTTTTTTTTTTTTTTAATTTTGTTTCCTTTGATCATATCTCCATTCCAGAGTGTGTGTAAGCCCTTCTTATTTGTTTTGGCCTTCAGCCGAAATCAATTCTGGCAAGGATTGGTGTATGTCTGCGTGTCCCTGCAGTTGTTTGCATGCCATGCCTTTTCAAGGCTTTGACTTTGGCTGAGATTTTTTTTTTTTCTTTTTTTAAGTATCCATGCAATGTCGCTCATATCTTCCCCACCAAGTTGTGTCTGCCTCCTTGATTTTTGCCCTTTTTTTACAACACCTGTCAGGTTATTTTTGGCCTCTTTTGGTGCTTTGCACTGCACCTGGCTTCTGCCCAGACCACTTTCTTGTAGTCACCAAATTTCCCAATTTTCCCTTTTTTAGGGGGTTTTTTGCAATTGCATTTCTTTTGATCATATCTCCTTTCCAGAGTGTTTGTAAGCCTTTCTTTGCAGGGTCGCAAGATTTGGTTTCCCTTCCCGAAAGGAAATGAAATTTCCTTTCGGGAAGGGAAACCAAATCTTGCGATTTTAATGGGGATCAACTGGACAAGCTTTGGGGCAAGTCCCTGCACTTGTTGGGCTGTCATGCCTTTTCATGGCTTTTGCTCTGGCTGAGATTTTTTTTTCATTTTTTTTTTTTGAATGCATCCGTGCCATGTCCTTCATATCTTCCCAACCAATTTGTGTCTGCCTCCTTGGATTTTGTTTTGCTTTTACAACACCTGTCAGCATCCTTTTGGCCTTTTTTGGTGCTTTGCACTGCACCTGGCTTCTGCCCAGACCACTTTCTTGTAGTCACCAAATTTCCCATTTTTCTTTTTTTTTTTTTTTTCAATTTTGTTTCCTTTGATCATATCTCCATTCCAGAGTGTGTGTAAGCCCTTCTTATTTGTTTTGGCCTTCAGCAGGGATCAATTCTGGCAAGGCTTGGTGTATGTTGTGCGTGTCCTTGCAGTTGTTTGCATGCCTTGCCTTTTCATGGCTTTGACTTTGGCTGAGATTTTTTTTTTTCTTTTTTTAAGTATCCATGCAATGTCGCTCATATCTTCCCCACCAAGTTGTGTCTGCCTCCTTGATTTTTGCCCTTTTTTTACAACACCTGTCAGGTTATTTTTGCCCTCTTTTGGTGCTTTGCACTGCACCTGGCTTCTGCCCAGACCACTTTCTTGTAGTCACCAAATTTTCCATTTTTCTTTTTTTTTTTTTTTCTATTTTGTTTCCTTTGATCATATCTCCATTCCAGAGTGTGTGTAAGCCCTTCTTATTTGTTTTGGCCTTCAGCAGGGATCAATTCTGGCAAGGCTTGGTGTATGTTGTTCGTGTCCTTGCAGTTGTTTGCATGCCATGCCTTTTCATGGCTTTGACTTTGGCTGCGATTTTTTTTTTTTCTTTTATTAAGTATCCATGCAATGTCCCTCATATCTTCCCCACCAAGTTGTGTCTGCCTTCTTGATTTTTGCCCTTTTTTTACAACACCTCTCTGGTTATTTTTGGCCTCTTTTGGTGCTTTGCACTGCACCTGGCTTCTGCCCAGACCACTTTCTTGTAGTCACCAAATTTCCCAATTTTCCCTTTTTTGGGGGTTTTTTGCAATTGCATTTCTTTTGATCATATCTCCTTTCCAGAGTGTTTGTAAGCCTTTCTTTGCAGGGTCGCAAGATTTGGTTTCCCTTCCCGAAAGGAAATGAAATTTCCTTTCGGGAAGGGAAACCAAATCTTGCGATTTTAATGGGGATCAATTGGACAAGCTTTGGGGCAAGTCCCTGCACTTGTTGGGCTGTCATGCCTTTTCATGGCTTTGGCTCTGGCTGAGATTTTTTTTCTTTTTTTTTTTTTGAATGCATCCGTGCCATGTCCCTCATATCTTCCCCACCAAGTTGTGTCTGCCTCCTTGGATTTTGTTTTGCTTTTACAACACCTGTCAGCATCCTTTTGGCCTTTTTTGGTGCTTTGCACTGCACCTGGCTTCTGCCCAGACCACTTTCTTGTAGTCACCAAATTTTCCATTTTTCTTTTTTTTTTTTTCAATTTTGTTTCCTTTGATCATATCTCCATTCCAGAGTGTGTGTAAGCCCTTCTTATTTGTTTTGGCCTTCAGCGGGGATCAATTCTGGCAAGGCTTGGTGTATGTTGTGCGTGTCCTTGCAGTTGTTTGCATGCCTTGCCTTTTCATGGCTTTGACTTTGGCTGAGATTTTTTTTTTTCTTTTTTTAAGTATCCATGCATTGTCGCTCATATCTTCCCCACCAAGTTGTGTCTGCCTCCTTGATTTTTGCCCTTTTTTTACAACACCTCTTAGGTTATTTTTGGCCTTTTTTGGTGCTTTGCACTGCACCTGGCTTCTGCCCCGACCACTTTCTTGTAGTCACCAAATTTCCCAATTTTCCCTTTTTTGGGGGTTTTTTGCAATTGCATTTCTTTTGATCATATCTCCTTTCCAGAGTGTTTGTAAGCCTTTCTTTGCAGGGTCGCAAGATTTGGTTTCCCTTCCCGAAAGGAAATGAAATTTCCTTTTGGGAAGGGAAACCAAATCTTGCGATTTTAATGGGGATCAATTGGACAAGCTTTGGGGCAAGTCCCTGCACTTGTTGGGCTGTCATGCCTTTTCATGGCTTTGGCTCTGGCTGAGATTTTTTTTTTCTTTCTTTTTTTTTTGAATGCATCCGTGCCATGTCCCTCATATCTTCCCTACCAAGTTGTGTCTGCCTCCTTGGATTTTGTTTTGCTTTTACAACACCTGTCAGCATCCTTTTGGCCTTTTTTGGTGCTTTGCACTGCACCTGGCTTCTGCCCAGACCACTTTCTTGTAGTCACCAAATTTTCCATTTTTCTTTTTTTTTTTTTTTTCAATTTTGTTTCCTTTGATCATATCTCCATTCCAGAGTGTGTGTAAGCCCTTCTTATTTGTTTTGGCCTTCAGCGGGGATCAATTCTGGCAAGGCTTGGTGTATGTTGTGCGTGTCCTTGCAGTTGTTTGCATGCCATGCCTTTTCATGGCTTTGACTTTGGCTGAGATTTTTTTTTTTTCTTTTTTTAAGTATCCATGCAATGTCGCTCATATCTTCCCCACCAAGTTGTGTCTGCCTCCTTGATTTTTGCCCTTTTTTTACAACACCTCTCAGGTTATTTTTGGCCTCTTTTGGTGCTTTGCACTGCACCTGGCTTCTGCCCAGACCACTTTCTTGTAGTCACCAAATTTCCCAATTTTCCCTTTTTTGGGGGTTTTTTGCAATTGCATTTCTTTTGATCATATCTCCTTTCCAGAGTGTTTGTAAGCCTTTCTTTGCAGGGTCGCAAGATTTGCTTTCCCTTCCCGAAAGGAAATGAAATTTCCTTTCGGGAAGGGAAAGCAAATCTTGCGATTTTAATGGGGATCAATTGGACAAGCTTTGGGGCAAGTCCCTGCACTTGTTGGGCTGTCATGCCTTTTCATGGCTTTGGCTCTGGCTGAGATTTTTTTTTTTTCTTTTTTTTTTTTTGAATGCATCCATGCCATGTCCCTCATATCTTCCCCACCAAGTTGTATGTACCTCCTTGGATTTTGTTTTGCTTTTACAACACCTGTCAGCATCCTTTTGGCCTTTTTTGGTGCTTTGCACTGCACCTGGCTTCTGCACAGACCACTTTCTTGTAGTCACCAAATTTTCCATTTTTCTTTTTTTTTTTTTTTTCAATTTCCTTTCCTTTGATCATATCTCCATTCCAGAGTGTGTGTAAGCCCTTCTTATTTGTTTTGGCCTTCAGCAGGGATCAATTCACGCAAGGATTGCTGTATGTTGTGCGTGTCCTTGCAGTTGTTTGCATGCCATGCCTTTTCATGGCTTTGACTTTGGCTGAGATTTTTTTTTTTTCTTTTTTTAAGTATCCATGCAATGTCGCTCATATCTTCCCCACCAAGTTGTGTCTGCCTCCTTGATTTTTGCCCTTTTTTTACAACACCTCTCAGGTTATTTTTGGCCTCTTTTGGTGCTTTGCACTGCACCTGGCTTCTGCCCAGACCACTTTCTTGTAGTCACCAAATTTCCCAATTTTCCCTTTTTTGGGGGTTTTTTGCAATTGCATTTCTTTTGATCATATCTCCTTTCCAGAGTGTTTGTAAGCCTTTCTTTGCAGGGTCGCAAGATTTGGTTTCCCTTCCCGAAAGGAAATGAAATTTCCTTTCGGGAAGGGAAAGCAAATCTTGCGATTTTAATGGGGATCAATTGGACAAGCTTTGGGGCAAGTCCCTGCACTTGTTGGGCTGTCATGCCTTTTCATGGCTTTGGCTCTGGCTGAGATTTTTTTTTTTTCTTTTTTTTTTTTTGAATGCATCCATGCCATGTCCCTCATATCTTCCCCACCAAGTTGTATGTACCTCCTTGGATTTTGTTTTGCTTTTACAACACCTGTCAGCATCCTTTTGGCCTTTTTTGGTGCTTTGCACTGCACCTGGCTTCTGCACAGACCACTTTCTTGTAGTCACCAAATTTTCCATTTTTCTTTTTTTTTTTTTTTTTCAATTTCCTTTCCTTTGATCATATCTCCATTCCAGAGTGTGTGTAAGCCCTTCTTATTTGTTTTGGCCTTCAGCAGGGATCAATTCACGCAAGGATTGCTGTATGTTGTGCGTGTCCTTGCAGTTGTTTGCATGCCATGCCTTTTCATGGCTTTGACTTGGGCCGAGATTTTTTTTTTTCTTTTTTTTAAGTATCCATGCAATGTCGCTCATATCTTCCCCACCAAGTTGTGTCTGCCTCCTTGATTTTTGCCCTTTTTTTGCAACACCTGTCAGGTTATTTTTGGCCTTTTTTGGTGCTTTGCACTGCACCTGGCTTCTGCCCAGACCACTTTCTTGTAGTCACCAAATTTCCCAATTTTCCCTTTTTTGGGGGTTTTTTGCAATTGCATTTCTTTTGATCATATCTCCTTTCCAGAGTGTTTGTAAGCCTTTCTTTGCAGGGTCGCAAGATTTGGTTTCCCTTCCCGAAAGGAAATGAAATTTCCTTTTGGGAAGGGAAACCAAATCTTGCGATTTTAATGGGGATCAATTGGACAAGCTTTGGGGCAAGTCCCTGCACTTGTTGGGCTGTCATGCCTTTTCATGGCTTTGGCTCTGGCTGAGATTTTTTTTTTCTTTCTTTTTTTTTTGAATGCATCCGTGCCATGTCCCTCATATCT
Source organism: Haemorhous mexicanus (assembly GCF_027477595.1). Lineage (NCBI taxonomy): Eukaryota > Metazoa > Chordata > Aves > Passeriformes > Fringillidae > Haemorhous > Haemorhous mexicanus. The sequence continues at coordinate 82,172,459 of NC_082343.1, read as the reverse complement.
TCCCTACCAAGTTGTGTCTGCCTCCTTGGATTTTGTTTTGCTTTTACAACACCTGTCAGCATCCTTTTGGCCTTTTTTGGTGCTTTGCACTGCACCTGGCTTCTGCCCAGACCACTTTCTTGTAGTCACCAAATTTTCCATTTTTCTTTTTTTTTTTTTTCAATTTTGTTTCCTTTGATCATATCTCCATTCCAGAGTGTGTGTAAGCCCTTCTTATTTGTTTTGGCCTTCAGCGGGGATCAATTCTGGCAAGGCTTGGTGTATGTTGTGCGTGTCCTTGCAGTTGTTTGCATGCCATGCCTTTTCATGGCTTTGACTTTGGCTGAGATTTTTTTTTTTCTTTTTTTAAGTATCCATGCAATGTTGCTCATATCTTCCCCACCAAGTTGTGTCTGCCTCCTTGATTTTTGCCCTTTTTTTACAACACCTGTCAGGTTATTTTTGGCCTCTTTTGGTGCTTTGTACTGCACCTGGCTTCTGCCCAGACCACTTTCTTGTAGTCACCAAATTTTCCATTTTTCTTTTTTTTTTTTTTTAATTTTGTTTCCTTTGATCATATCTCCATTCCAGAGTGTGTGTAAGCCCTTCTTATTTGTTTTGGCCTTCAGCCGAAATCAATTCTGGCAAGGATTGGTGTATGTCTGCGTGTCCCTGCAGTTGTTTGCATGCCATGCCTTTTCAAGGCTTTGACTTTGGCTGAGATTTTTTTTTTTTCTTTTTTTAAGTATCCATGCAATGTCGCTCATATCTTCCCCACCAAGTTGTGTCTGCCTCCTTGATTTTTGCCCTTTTTTTACAACACCTCTCAGGTTATTTTTGGCCTCTTTTGGTGCTTTGCACTGCACCTGGCTTCTGCCCACACCACTTTCTTGTAGTCACCAAATTTCCCAATTTTCCCTTTTTTAGGGGGTTTTTTGCAATTGCATTTCTTTTGATCATATCTCCTTTCCAGAGTGTTTGTAAGCCTTTCTTTGCAGGGTCGCAAGATTTGGTTTCCCTTCCCGAAAGGAAATGAAATTTCCTTTCGGGAAGGGAAACCAAATCTTGCGATTTTAATGGGGATCAACTGGACAAGCTTTGGGGCAAGTCCCTGCACTTGTTGGGCTGTCATGCCTTTTCATGGCTTTGGCTCTGGCTGAGATTTTTTTTTCATTTTTTTTTTTTGAATGCATCCGTGCCATGTCCTTCATATCTTCCCAACCAATTTGTGTCTGCCTCCTTGGATTTTGTTTTGCTTTTACAACACCTGTCAGCATCCTTTTGGCCTTTTTTGGTGCTTTGCACTGCACCTGGCTTCTGCCCAGACCACTTTCTTGTAGTCACCAAATTTCCCATTTTTCTTTTTTTTTTTTTTTTCAATTTTGTTTCCTTTGATCATATCTCCATTCCAGAGTGTGTGTAAGCCCTTCTTATTTGTTTTGGCCTTCAGCAGGGATCAATTCTGGCAAGGCTTGGTGTATGTTGTTCGTGTCCTTGCAGTTGTTTGCATGCCATGCCTTTTCATGGCTTTGACTTTGGCTGAGATTTTTTTTTTTCTTTTTTTAAGTATCCATGCAATGTCGCTCATATCTTCCCCACCAAGTTGTGTCTGCCTCCTTGATTTTTGCCCTTTTTTTACAACACCTGTCAGGTTATTTTTGGCCTCTTTTGGTGCTTTGCACTGCACCTGGCTTCTGCCCAGACCACTTTCTTGTAGTCACCAAATTTCCCATTTTTCTTTTTTTTTTTTTTCAGTTTTGATTCCTTTGATCATATCTCCATTCCAGAGTGTGTGTAAGCCCTTCTTATTTGTTTTGGCCTTCAGCAGGGATCAATTCTGGCAAGGCTTGGTGTATGTTGTGCGTGTCCTTGCAGTTGTTTGCATGCCATGCCTTTTCATGGCTTTGACTTGGGCTGAGATTTTTTTTTTTTTTTTTTAAGTATCCATGCAATGTCCCTCATATCTTCCCCACCAAGTTGTGTCTGCCTCCTTGATTTTTGCCCTTTTTTTACAACACCTCTCAGGTTATTTTTGGCCTCTTTTGGTGCTTTGCACTGCACCTGGCTTCTGCCCAGACCACTTTCTTGTAGTCACCAAATTTTCCATTTTTCTTTTTTTTTTTTTTTTCAATTTTGTTTCCTTTGATCATATCTCCATTCCAGAGTGTGTGTAAGCCCTTCTTATTTGTTTTGGCCTTCAGCAGCGATCAATTCTGGCAAGGCTTGGTGTATGTTGTGCGTGTCCTTGCAGTTGTTTGCATGCCATGCCTTTTCATGGCTTTGACTTTGGCTGAGATTTTTTTTTTTCTTTTTTTATGTATCCATGCAATGTCGCTCATATCTTCCCCACCAAGTTGTGTCTGCCTCCTTGATTTTTGCCCTTTTTTTACAACACCTCTCAGGTTATTTTTGGCCTTTTTTGGTGCTTTGCACTGCACCTGGCTTCTGCCCAGACCTCTTTCTTGTAGTCACCAAATTTCCCAATTTTCCCTTTTTTGGGGGTTTTTTGCAATTGCATTTCTTTTGACCATATCTCCTTTCCAGAGTGTTTGTAAGCCTTTCTTTGCAGGGTCGCAAGATTTGGTTTCCCTTCCCGAAAGGAAATGAAATTTCCTTTCGGGAAGGGAAACCAAATCTTGCGATTTTAATGGGGATCAACTGGACAAGCTTTGGGGCAAGTCCCTTCACTTGTTGGGCTGTCATGCCTTTTCATGGCTTTGGCTCTGGCTGAGATTTGTTTTTCTTTTTTTTTTTTTGAATGCATCCGTGCCATGTCCTTCATATCTTCCCAACCAATTTGTGTCTGCATCCTTGGATTTTGTTTTGCTTTTACAACACCTGTCAGCATCCTTTTGGCCTTTTTTGGTGCTTTGCACTGCACCTGGCTTCTGCCCAGACCACTTTCTTGTAGTCACCAAATTTTCCATTTTTCTTTTTTTTTTTTTTCAATTTTGTTTCCTTTGATCATATCTCCATTCCAGAGTGTGTGTAAGCCCTTCTTATTTGTTTTGGCCTTCAGCCGAAATCAATTCTGGCAAGGATTGGTGTATGTTGTGCGTGTCCTTGCAGTTGTTTGCATGCCATGCCTTTTCATGGCTTTGACTTTGGCTGAGATTTTTTTTTTTCTTTTTTTAAGTATCCATGCAATGTCGCTCATATCTTCCCCACCAAGATGTGTCTGCCTCCTTGATTTTTGCCCTTTTTTTACAACACCTGTCAGGTTATTTTTGGCCTCTTTTGGTGCTTTGTACTGCACCTGGCTTCTGCCCAGACCACTTTCTTGTAGTCACCAAATTTCCCATTTTTCTTTTTTTTTTTTTTTAATTTTGTTTCCTTTGATCATATCTCCATTCCAGAGTGTGTGTAAGCCCTTCTTATTTGTTTTGGCCTTCAGCCGAAATCAATTCTGGCAAGGATTGGTGTATGTCTGCGTGTCCCTGCAGTTGTTTGCATGCCATGCCTTTTCAAGGCTTTGACTTTGGCTGAGATTTTTTTTTTTTCTTTTTTTAAGTATCCATGCAATGTCGCTCATATCTTCCCCACCAAGTTGTGTCTGCCTCCTTGATTTTTGCCCTTTTTTTACAACACCTGTCAGGTTATTTTTGGCCTCTTTTGGTGCTTTGCACTGCACCTGGCTTCTGCCCAGACCACTTTCTTGTAGTCACCAAATTTCCCAATTTTCCCTTTTTTAGGGGGTTTTTTGCAATTGCATTTCTTTTGATCATATCTCCTTTCCAGAGTGTTTGTAAGCCTTTCTTTGCAGGGTCGCAAGATTTGGTTTCCCTTCCCGAAAGGAAATGAAATTTCCTTTCGGGAAGGGAAACCAAATCTTGCGATTTTAATGGGGATCAACTGGACAAGCTTTGGGGCAAGTCCCTGCACTTGTTGGGCTGTCATGCCTTTTCATGGCTTTTGCTCTGGCTGAGATTTTTTTTTCATTTTTTTTTTTTGAATGCATCCGTGCCATGTCCTTCATATCTTCCCAACCAATTTGTGTCTGCCTCCTTGGATTTTGTTTTGCTTTTACAACACCTGTCAGCATCCTTTTGGCCTTTTTTGGTGCTTTGCACTGCACCTGGCTTCTGCCCAGACCACTTTCTTTTAGTCACCAAATTTCCCATTTTTCTTTTTTTTTTTTTTTTCAATTTTGTTTCCTTTGATCATATCTCCATTCCAGAGTGTGTGTAAGCCCTTCTTATTTGTTTTGGCCTTCAGCAGGGATCAATTCTGGCAAGGCTTGGTGTATGTTGTGCGTGTCCTTGCAGTTGTTTGCATGCCTTGCCTTTTCATGGCTTTGACTTTGGCTGAGATTTTTTTTTTTCTTTTTTTAAGTATCCATGCAATGTCGCTCATATCTTCCCCACCAAGTTGTGTCTGCCTCCTTGATTTTTGCCCTTTTTTTACAACACCTCTTAGGTTATTTTTGGCCTTTTTTGGTGCTTTGCACTGCACCTGGCTTCTGCCCAGACCACTTTCTTGTAGTCACCAAATTTCCCAATTTTCCCTTTTTTGGGGGTTTTTTGCAATTGCATTTCTTTTGATCATATCTCCTTTCCAGAGTGTTTGTAAGCCTTTCTTTGCAGGGTCGCAAGATTTGGTTTCCCTTCCCGAAAGGAAATGAAATTTCCTTTCGGGAAGGGAAACCAAATCTTGCGATTTTAATGGGGATCAATTGGACAAGCTTTGGGGCAAGTCCCTGCACTTGTTGGGCTGTCATGCCTTTTCATGGCTTTGGCTCTGGCTGAGATTTTTTTTTTCTTTCTTTTTTTTTTGAATGCATCCGTGCCATGTCCCTCATATCTTCCCCACCAAGTTGTATGTACCTCCTTGGATTTTGTTTTGCTTTTACAACACCTGTTAGCATTCTTTTAACTTTTTTTGGTGCTTTGCACTGCACCTGGCTTCTGCCCAGACCACTTTCTTGTAGTCACCAAATTTTCCATTTTTCTTTTTCTTTTTTTTCAATTTTGTTTCCTTTGATCATATCTCCATTCCAGAGTGTTTGTAAGACCCTCTTATTTGTTTTGGCCTTCAGCAGGGATCAATTCTGGCAAGGCTTGGTGTATGTTGTGCGTGTCCTTGCAGTTGTTTGCATGCCTTGCCTTTTCATGGCTTTGACTTTGGCTGAGATTTTTTTTTTTCTTTTTTTAAGTATCCATGCAATGTTGCTCATATCTTCCCCACCAAGTTGTGTCTGCCTCCTTGATTTTTGCCCTTTTTTTACAACACCTGTCAGGTTATTTTTGGCCTCTTTTGGTGCTTTGCACTGCACCTGGCTTCTGCCCAGACCACTTTCTTGTAGTCACCAAATTTCCCATTTTTCTTTTTTTTTTTTTTCAGTTTTGATTCCTTTGATCATATCTCCATTCCAGAGTGTGTGTAAGCCCTTCTTATTTGTTTTGGCCTTCAGCAGGGATCAATTCTGGCAAGGCTTGGTGTATGTTGTGCGTGTCCTTGCAGTTGTTTGCATGCCATGCCTTTTCAGGCTTTGACTTTGGCTGCGATTTTTTTTTTTTTTTTTTTTAAGTATCCATGCAATGTCCCTCATATCTTCCCCACCAAGTTGTGTCTGCCTCCTTGATTTTTGCCCTTTTTTTACAACACCTCTCAGATTATTTTTGGCCTCTTTTGGTGCTTTGCACTGCACCTGGCTTCTGCCCAGACCACTTTCTTGTAGTCACCAAATTTTCCATTTTTCTTTTTTTTTTTTTTTTCAATTTTGTTTCCTTTGATCATATCTCCATTCCAGAGTGTGTGTAAGCCCTTCTTATTTGTTTTGGCCTTCAGCAGCGATCAATTCTGGCAAGGCTTGGTGTATGTTGTGCGTGTCCTTGCAGTTGTTTTCATGCCTTGCCTTTTCAGGCTTTGACTTTGGCTGCGATTTTTTTTTTTTCTTTTTTTAAGTATCCATGCAATGTTGCTCATATCTTCCCCACCAAGTTGTGTCTGCCTCCTTGATTTTTGCCCTTTTTTTACAACACCTGTCAGGTTATTTTTGGCCTCTTTTGGTGCTTTGCACTGCACCTGGCTTCTGCCCAGACCACTTTCTTTTAGTCACCAAATTTCCCATTTTTCTTTTTTTTTTTTTTCAGTTTTGATTCCTTTGATCATATCTCCATTCCAGAGTGTGTGTAAGCCCTTCTTATTTGTTTTGGCCTTCAGCAGGGATCAATTCTGGCAAGGCTTGGTGTATGTTGTGCGTGTCCTTGCAGTTGTTTGCATGCCATGCCTTTTCATGGCTTTGACTTTGGCTGAGATTTTTTCTTTCTTTTTTTTTTTTTGAATGCATCCGTGCCATGTCCTTCATATCTTCCCAACCAATTTGTGTCTGCATCCTTGGATTTTGATTTGCTTTTACAACACCTGTCAGCATCCTTTTGGCCTTTTTTGGTGCTTTGCACTGCACCTGGCTTCTGCCCAGACCACTTTCTTGTAGTCACCAAATTTTCCATTTTTCTTTTTTTTTTTTTTCAATTTTGTTTCCTTTGATCATATCTCCATTCCAGAGTGTGTGTAAGCCCTTCTTATTTGTTTTGGCCTTCAGCAGGGATCAATTCACGCAAGGATTGCTGTATGTTGTGCGTGTCCTTGCAGTTGTTTGCATGCCATGCCTTTTCATGGCTTTGACTTGGGCCGAGATTTTTTTTTTTCTTTTTTTAAGTATCCATGCAATGTCGCTCATATCTTCCCCACCAAGTTGTGTCTGCCTCCTTGATTTTTGCCCTTTTTTTACAACACCTCTCAGGTTATTTTTGGCCTCTTTTGGTGCTTTGCACTGCACCCGGCTTCTGCCCAGACCACTTTCTTGTAGTCACCAAATTTCCCAATTTTCCCTTTTTTGGGGGTTTTTTGCAATTGCATTTCTTTTGATCATATCTCCTTTCCAGAGTGTTTGTAAGCCTTTCTTTGCAGGGTCGCAAGATTTGCTTTCCCTTCCCGAAAGGAAATGAAATTTCCTTTCGGGAAGGGAAACCAAATCTTGCGATTTTAATGGGGATCAATTGGACAAGCTTTGGGGCAAGTCCCTGCACTTGTTGGGCTGTCATGCCTTTTCATGGCTTTGGCTCTGGCTGAGATTTTTTTTTTCTTTCTTTTTTTTTTGAATGCATCCGTGCCATGTCCCTCATATCTTCCCCACCAAGTTGTATGTACCTCCTTGGATTTTGTTTTGCTTTTACAACACCTGTTAGCATTCTTTTAACTTTTTTTGGTGCTTTGCACTGCACCTGGCTTCTGCCCAGACCACTTTCTTGTAGTCACCAAATTTTCCATTTTTCTTTTTCTTTTTTTTCAATTTTGTTTCCTTTGATCATATCTCCATTCCAGAGTGTTTGTAAGACCCTCTTATTTGTTTTGGCCTTCAGCAGGGATCAATTCTGGCAAGGCTTGGTGTATGTTGTGCGTGTCCTTGCAGTTGTTTGCATGCCATGCCTTTTCATGGCTTTGACTTTGGCTGAGATTTTTTTTTTTCTTTTTTTAAGTATCCATGCAATGTTGCTCATATCTTCCCCACCAAGTTGTGTCTGCCTCCTTGATTTTTGCCCTTTTTTTACAACACCTGTCAGGTTATTTTTGGCCTCTTTTGGTGCTTTGCACTGCACCTGGCTTCTGCCCAGACCACTTTCTTGTAGTCACCAAATTTCCCAATTTTCCCTTTTTTGGGGGTTTTTTGCAATTGCATTTCTTTTGATCATATCTCCTTTCCAGAGTGTTTGTAAGCCTTTCTTTGCAGGGTCGCAAGATTTGCTTTCCCTTCTCGAAAGGAAATGAAATTTCCTTTCGGGAAGGGAAAGCAAATCTTGCGATTTTAATGGGGATCAACTGGACAAGCTTTGGGGCAAGTCCCTGCACTTGTTGGGCTGTCATGCCTTTTCATGGCTTTGGCTCTGGCTGAGATTTTTTTTTCTTTCTTTTTGTTTTGAATGCATCCGTGCCATGTCCTTCATATCTTCCCAACCAAGTTGTGTCTGCCTCCTTGGATTTTGTTTTGCTTTTACAACACCTGTCAGCATCCTTTTGGCCTTTTTTGGTGCTTTGCACTGCACCTGGCTTCTGCCCAGACCACTTTCTTGTAGTCACCAAATTTTCCATTTTTCTTTTTTTTTTTTTTTCAATTTTGTTTCCTTTGATCATATCTCCATTCCAGAGTGTGTGTAAGCCCTTCTTATTTGTTTTGGCCTTCAGCAGCGATCAATTCTGGCAAGGCTTGGTGTATGTTGTGCGTGTCCTTGCAGTTGTTTGCATGCCATGCCTTTTCATGGCTTTGACTTTGGCTGAGATTTTTTTTTTTCTTTTTTTAAGTATCCATGCAATGTCGCTCATATCTTCCCCACCAAGTTGTGTCTGCCTCCTTGATTTTTGCCCTTTTTTTACAACACCTCTCAGGTTATTTTTGGCCTCTTTTGGTGCTTTGCACTGCACCTGGCTTCTGCCCAGACCACTTTCTTGTAGTCACCAAATTTCCCAATTTTCCCTTTTTAGGGGGTTTTTTGCAATTGCATTTCTTTTGATCATATCTCCTTTCCAGAGTGTTTGTAAGCCTTTCTTTGCAGGGTCGCAAGATTTGCTTTCCCTTCCCGAAAGGAAATGAAATTTCCTTTCGGGAAGGGAAAGCAAATCTTGCGATTTTAATGGGGATCAATTGGACAAGCTTTGGGGCAAGTCCCTGCACTTGTTGGGCTGTCATGCCTTTTCATGGCTTTGGCTCTGGCTGAGATTTTTTTTTTTTCTTTTTTTTTTTTTGAATGCATCCATGCCATGTCCCTCATATCTTCCCCACCAAGTTGTATGTACCTCCTTGGATTTTGTTTTGCTTTTACAACACCTGTCAGCATCCTTTTGGCCTTTTTTGGTGCTTTGCACTGCACCTGGCTTCTGCACAGACCACTTTCTTGTAGTCACCAAATTTTCCATTTTTCTTTTTTTTTTTTTTTTCAATTTCCTTTCCTTTGATCATATCTCCATTCCAGAGTGTGTGTAAGCCCTTCTTATTTGTTTTGGCCTTCAGCAGGGATCAATTCACGCAAGGATTGCTGTATGTTGTGCGTGTCCTTGCAGTTGTTTGCATGCCATGCCTTTTCATGGCTTTGACTTGGGCCGAGATTTTTTTTTTTCTTTTTTTTAAGTATCCATGCAATGTCGCTCATATCTTCCCCACCAAGTTGTGTCTGCCTCCTTGATTTTTGCCCTTTTTTTGCAACACCTGTCAGGTTATTTTTGGCCTTTTTTGGTGCTTTGCACTGCACCTGGCTTCTGCCCAGACCACTTTCTTGTAGTCACCAAATTTCCCAATTTTCCCTTTTTTGGGGGTTTTTTGCAATTGCATTTCTTTTGATCATATCTCCTTTCCAGAGTGTTTGTAAGCCTTTCTTTGCAGGGTCGCAAGATTTGGTTTCCCTTCCCGAAAGGAAATGAAATTTCCTTTTGGGAAGGGAAACCAAATCTTGCGATTTTAATGGGGATCAATTGGACAAGCTTTGGGGCAAGTCCCTGCACTTGTTGGGCTGTCATGCCTTTTCATGGCTTTGGCTCTGGCTGAGATTTTTTTTTTCTTTCTTTTTTTTTTGAATGCATCCGTGCCATGTCCCTCATATCTTCCCTACCAAGTTGTGTCTGCCTCCTTGGATTTTGTTTTGCTTTTACAACACCTGTCAGCATCCTTTTGGCCTTTTTTGGTGCTTTGCACTGCACCTGGCTTCTGCCCAGACCACTTTCTTGTAGTCACCAAATTTTCCATTTTTCTTTTTTTTTTTTTTCAATTTTGTTTCCTTTGATCATATCTCCATTCCAGAGTGTGTGTAAGCCCTTCTTATTTGTTTTGGCCTTCAGCGGGGATCAATTCTGGCAAGGCTTGGTGTATGTTGTGCGTGTCCTTGCAGTTGTTTGCATGCCATGCCTTTTCATGGCTTTGACTTTGGCTGAGATTTTTTTTTTTCTTTTTTTAAGTATCCATGCAATGTTGCTCATATCTTCCCCACCAAGTTGTGTCTGCCTCCTTGATTTTTGCCCTTTTTTTACAACACCTGTCAGGTTATTTTTGGCCTCTTTTGGTGCTTTGTACTGCACCTGGCTTCTGCCCAGACCACTTTCTTGTAGTCACCAAATTTTCCATTTTTCTTTTTTTTTTTTTTTAATTTTGTTTCCTTTGATCATATCTCCATTCCAGAGTGTGTGTAAGCCCTTCTTATTTGTTTTGGCCTTCAGCCGAAATCAATTCTGGCAAGGATTGGTGTATGTCTGCGTGTCCCTGCAGTTGTTTGCATGCCATGCCTTTTCAAGGCTTTGACTTTGGCTGAGATTTTTTTTTTTTCTTTTTTTAAGTATCCATGCAATGTCGCTCATATCTTCCCCACCAAGTTGTGTCTGCCTCCTTGATTTTTGCCCTTTTTTTACAACACCTCTCAGGTTATTTTTGGCCTCTTTTGGTGCTTTGCACTGCACCTGGCTTCTGCCCACACCACTTTCTTGTAGTCACCAAATTTCCCAATTTTCCCTTTTTTAGGGGGTTTTTTGCAATTGCATTTCTTTTGATCATATCTCCTTTCCAGAGTGTTTGTAAGCCTTTCTTTGCAGGGTCGCAAGATTTGGTTTCCCTTCCCGAAAGGAAATGAAATTTCCTTTCGGGAAGGGAAACCAAATCTTGCGATTTTAATGGGGATCAACTGGACAAGCTTTGGGGCAAGTCCCTGCACTTGTTGGGCTGTCATGCCTTTTCATGGCTTTGGCTCTGGCTGAGATTTTTTTTTCATTTTTTTTTTTTGAATGCATCCGTGCCATGTCCTTCATATCTTCCCAACCAATTTGTGTCTGCCTCCTTGGATTTTGTTTTGCTTTTACAACACCTGTCAGCATCCTTTTGGCCTTTTTTGGTGCTTTGCACTGCACCTGGCTTCTGCCCAGACCACTTTCTTGTAGTCACCAAATTTCCCATTTTTCTTTTTTTTTTTTTTTTCAATTTTGTTTCCTTTGATCATATCTCCATTCCAGAGTGTGTGTAAGCCCTTCTTATTTGTTTTGGCCTTCAGCAGGGATCAATTCTGGCAAGGCTTGGTGTATGTTGTTCGTGTCCTTGCAGTTGTTTGCATGCCATGCCTTTTCATGGCTTTGACTTTGGCTGAGATTTTTTTTTTTCTTTTTTTAAGTATCCATGCAATGTCGCTCATATCTTCCCCACCAAGTTGTGTCTGCCTCCTTGATTTTTGCCCTTTTTTTACAACACCTGTCAGGTTATTTTTGGCCTCTTTTGGTGCTTTGCACTGCACCTGGCTTCTGCCCAGACCACTTTCTTGTAGTCACCAAATTTCCCATTTTTCTTTTTTTTTTTTTTCAGTTTTGATTCCTTTGATCATATCTCCATTCCAGAGTGTGTGTAAGCCCTTCTTATTTGTTTTGGCCTTCAGCAGGGATCAATTCTGGCAAGGCTTGGTGTATGTTGTGCGTGTCCTTGCAGTTGTTTGCATGCCATGCCTTTTCATGGCTTTGACTTGGGCTGAGATTTTTTTTTTTTTTTTTTAAGTATCCATGCAATGTCCCTCATATCTTCCCCACCAAGTTGTGTCTGCCTCCTTGATTTTTGCCCTTTTTTTACAACACCTCTCAGGTTATTTTTGGCCTCTTTTGGTGCTTTGCACTGCACCTGGCTTCTGCCCAGACCACTTTCTTGTAGTCACCAAATTTTCCATTTTTCTTTTTTTTTTTTTTTTCAATTTTGTTTCCTTTGATCATATCTCCATTCCAGAGTGTGTGTAAGCCCTTCTTATTTGTTTTGGCCTTCAGCAGCGATCAATTCTGGCAAGGCTTGGTGTATGTTGTGCGTGTCCTTGCAGTTGTTTGCATGCCATGCCTTTTCATGGCTTTGACTTTGGCTGAGATTTTTTTTTTTCTTTTTTTATGTATCCATGCAATGTCGCTCATATCTTCCCCACCAAGTTGTGTCTGCCTCCTTGATTTTTGCCCTTTTTTTACAACACCTCTCAGGTTATTTTTGGCCTTTTTTGGTGCTTTGCACTGCACCTGGCTTCTGCCCAGACCTCTTTCTTGTAGTCACCAAATTTCCCAATTTTCCCTTTTTTGGGGGTTTTTTGCAATTGCATTTCTTTTGACCATATCTCCTTTCCAGAGTGTTTGTAAGCCTTTCTTTGCAGGGTCGCAAGATTTGGTTTCCCTTCCCGAAAGGAAATGAAATTTCCTTTCGGGAAGGGAAACCAAATCTTGCGATTTTAATGGGGATCAACTGGACAAGCTTTGGGGCAAGTCCCTTCACTTGTTGGGCTGTCATGCCTTTTCATGGCTTTGGCTCTGGCTGAGATTTGTTTTTCTTTTTTTTTTTTTGAATGCATCCGTGCCATGTCCTTCATATCTTCCCAACCAATTTGTGTCTGCATCCTTGGATTTTGTTTTGCTTTTACAACACCTGTCAGCATCCTTTTGGCCTTTTTTGGTGCTTTGCACTGCACCTGGCTTCTGCCCAGACCACTTTCTTGTAGTCACCAAATTTTCCATTTTTCTTTTTTTTTTTTTTCAATTTTGTTTCCTTTGATCATATCTCCATTCCAGAGTGTGTGTAAGCCCTTCTTATTTGTTTTGGCCTTCAGCCGAAATCAATTCTGGCAAGGATTGGTGTATGTTGTGCGTGTCCTTGCAGTTGTTTGCATGCCATGCCTTTTCATGGCTTTGACTTTGGCTGAGATTTTTTTTTTTCTTTTTTTAAGTATCCATGCAATGTCGCTCATATCTTCCCCACCAAGATGTGTCTGCCTCCTTGATTTTTGCCCTTTTTTTACAACACCTGTCAGGTTATTTTTGGCCTCTTTTGGTGCTTTGTACTGCACCTGGCTTCTGCCCAGACCACTTTCTTGTAGTCACCAAATTTCCCATTTTTCTTTTTTTTTTTTTTTAATTTTGTTTCCTTTGATCATATCTCCATTCCAGAGTGTGTGTAAGCCCTTCTTATTTGTTTTGGCCTTCAGCCGAAATCAATTCTGGCAAGGATTGGTGTATGTCTGCGTGTCCCTGCAGTTGTTTGCATGCCATGCCTTTTCAAGGCTTTGACTTTGGCTGAGATTTTTTTTTTTTCTTTTTTTAAGTATCCATGCAATGTCGCTCATATCTTCCCCACCAAGTTGTGTCTGCCTCCTTGATTTTTGCCCTTTTTTTACAACACCTGTCAGGTTATTTTTGGCCTCTTTTGGTGCTTTGCACTGCACCTGGCTTCTGCCCAGACCACTTTCTTGTAGTCACCAAATTTCCCAATTTTCCCTTTTTTAGGGGGTTTTTTGCAATTGCATTTCTTTTGATCATATCTCCTTTCCAGAGTGTTTGTAAGCCTTTCTTTGCAGGGTCGCAAGATTTGGTTTCCCTTCCCGAAAGGAAATGAAATTTCCTTTCGGGAAGGGAAACCAAATCTTGCGATTTTAATGGGGATCAACTGGACAAGCTTTGGGGCAAGTCCCTGCACTTGTTGGGCTGTCATGCCTTTTCATGGCTTTTGCTCTGGCTGAGATTTTTTTTTCATTTTTTTTTTTTGAATGCATCCGTGCCATGTCCTTCATATCTTCCCAACCAATTTGTGTCTGCCTCCTTGGATTTTGTTTTGCTTTTACAACACCTGTCAGCATCCTTTTGGCCTTTTTTGGTGCTTTGCACTGCACCTGGCTTCTGCCCAGACCACTTTCTTTTAGTCACCAAATTTCCCATTTTTCTTTTTTTTTTTTTTTTCAATTTTGTTTCCTTTGATCATATCTCCATTCCAGAGTGTGTGTAAGCCCTTCTTATTTGTTTTGGCCTTCAGCAGGGATCAATTCTGGCAAGGCTTGCTGTATGTTGTGCGTGTCCTTGCAGTTGTTTGCATGCCTTGCCTTTTCATGGCTTTGACTTTGGCTGAGATTTTTTTTTTTCTTTTTTTAAGTATCCATGCAATGTCGCTCATATCTTCCCCACCAAGTTGTGTCTGCCTCCTTGATTTTTGCCCTTTTTTTACAACACCTCTTAGGTTATTTTTGGCCTTTTTTGGTGCTTTGCACTGCACCTGGCTTCTGCCCAGACCACTTTCTTGTAGTCACCAAATTTCCCAATTTTCCCTTTTTTGGGGGTTTTTTGCAATTGCATTTCTTTTGATCATATCTCCTTTCCAGAGTGTTTGTAAGCCTTTCTTTGCAGGGTCGCAAGATTTGGTTTCCCTTCCCGAAAGGAAATGAAATTTCCTTTCGGGAAGGGAAACCAAATCTTGCGATTTTAATGGGGATCAATTGGACAAGCTTTGGGGCAAGTCCCTGCACTTGTTGGGCTGTCATGCCTTTTCATGGCTTTGGCTCTGGCTGAGATTTTTTTTTTCTTTCTTTTTTTTTTGAATGCATCCGTGCCATGTCCCTCATATCTTCCCCACCAAGTTGTATGTACCTCCTTGGATTTTGTTTTGCTTTTACAACACCTGTTAGCATTCTTTTAACTTTTTTTGGTGCTTTGCACTGCACCTGGCTTCTGCCCAGACCACTTTCTTGTAGTCACCAAATTTTCCATTTTTCTTTTTCTTTTTTTTCAATTTTGTTTCCTTTGATCATATCTCCATTCCAGAGTGTTTGTAAGACCCTCTTATTTGTTTTGGCCTTCAGCAGGGATCAATTCTGGCAAGGCTTGGTGTATGTTGTGCGTGTCCTTGCAGTTGTTTGCATGCCTTGCCTTTTCATGGCTTTGACTTTGGCTGAGATTTTTTTTTTTCTTTTTTTAAGTATCCATGCAATGTTGCTCATATCTTCCCCACCAAGTTGTGTCTGCCTCCTTGATTTTTGCCCTTTTTTTACAACACCTGTCAGGTTATTTTTGGCCTCTTTTGGTGCTTTGCACTGCACCTGGCTTCTGCCCAGACCACTTTCTTGTAGTCACCAAATTTCCCATTTTTCTTTTTTTTTTTTTTCAGTTTTGATTCCTTTGATCATATCTCCATTCCAGAGTGTGTGTAAGCCCTTCTTATTTGTTTTGGCCTTCAGCAGCGATCAATTCTGGCAAGGCTTGGTGTATGTTGTGCGTGTCCTTGCAGTTGTTTGCATGCCATGCCTTTTCATGGCTTTGACTTTGGCTGAGATTTTTTCTTTCTTTTTTTTTTTTTGAATGCATCCGTGCCATGTCCTTCATATCTTCCCAACCAATTTGTGTCTGCATCCTTGGATTTTGATTTGCTTTTACAACACCTGTCAGCATCCTTTTGGCCTTTTTTGGTGCTTTGCACTGCACCTGGCTTCTGCCCAGACCACTTTCTTGTAGTCACCAAATTTTCCATTTTTCTTTTTTTTTTTTTTCAATTTTGTTTCCTTTGATCATATCTCCATTCCAGAGTGTGTGTAAGCCCTTCTTATTTGTTTTGGCCTTCAGCAGGGATCAATTCACGCAAGGATTGCTGTATGTTGTGCGTGTCCTTGCAGTTGTTTGCATGCCATGCCTTTTCATGGCTTTGACTTGGGCCGAGATTTTTTTTTTTCTTTTTTTAAGTATCCATGCAATGTCGCTCATATCTTCCCCACCAAGTTGTGTCTGCCTCCTTGATTTTTGCCCTTTTTTTACAACACCTCTCAGGTTATTTTTGGCCTCTTTTGGTGCTTTGCACTGCACCCGGCTTCTGCCCAGACCACTTTCTTGTAGTCACCAAATTTCCCAATTTTCCCTTTTTTGGGGGTTTTTTGCAATTGCATTTCTTTTGATCATATCTCCTTTCCAGAGTGTTTGTAAGCCTTTCTTTGCAGGGTCGCAAGATTTGCTTTCCCTTCTCGAAAGGAAATGAAATTTCCTTTCGGGAAGGGAAAGCAAATCTTGCGATTTTAATGGGGATCAACTGGACAAGCTTTGGGGCAAGTCCCTGCACTTGTTGGGCTGTCATGCCTTTTCATGGCTTTGGCTCTGGCTGAGATTTTTTTTTCTTTCTTTTTGTTTTGAATGCATCCGTGCCATGTCCTTCATATCTTCCCAACCAAGTTGTGTCTGCCTCCTTGGATTTTGTTTTGCTTTTACAACACCTGTCAGCATCCTTTTGGCCTTTTTTGGTGCTTTGCACTGCACCTGGCTTCTGCCCAGACCACTTTCTTGTAGTCACCAAATTTTCCATTTTTCTTTTTTTTTTTTTTTCAATTTTGTTTCCTTTGATCATATCTCCATTCCAGAGTGTGTGTAAGCCCTTCTTATTTGTTTTGGCCTTCAGCAGCGATCAATTCTGGCAAGGCTTGGTGTATGTTGTGCGTGTCCTTGCAGTTGTTTGCATGCCATGCCTTTTCATGGCTTTGACTTTGGCTGAGATTTTTTTTTTTCTTTTTTTAAGTATCCATGCAATGTCGCTCATATCTTCCCCACCAAGTTGTGTCTGCCTCCTTGATTTTTGCCCTTTTTTTACAACACCTCTCAGGTTATTTTTGGCCTCTTTTGGTGCTTTGCACTGCACCTGGCTTCTGCCCAGACCACTTTCTTGTAGTCACCAAATTTCCCAATTTTCCCTTTTTAGGGGGTTTTTTGCAATTGCATTTCTTTTGATCATATCTCCTTTCCAGAGTGTTTGTAAGCCTTTCTTTGCAGGGTCGCAAGATTTGCTTTCCCTTCCCGAAAGGAAATGAAATTTCCTTTCGGGAAGGGAAAGCAAATCTTGCGATTTTAATGGGGATCAATTGGACAAGCTTTGGGGCAAGTCCCTTCACTTGTTGGGCTGTCATGCCTTTTCATGGCTTTGGCTCTGGCTGAGATTTTTTCTTTCTTTTTTTTTTTTTGAATGCATCCGTGCCATGTCCTTCATATCTTCCCAACCAATTTGTGTCTGCATCCTTGGATTTTGATTTGCTTTTACAACACCTGTCAGCATCCTTTTGGCCTTTTTTGGTGCTTTGCACTGCACCTGGCTTCTGCCCAGACCACTTTCTTGTAGTCACCAAATTTTCCATTTTTCTTTTTTTTTTTTTTCAATTTTGTTTCCTTTGATCATATCTCCATTCCAGAGTGTGTGTAAGCCCTTCTTATTTGTTTTGGCCTTCAGCGGGGATCAATTCTGGCAAGGCTTGGTGTATGTTGTGCGTGTCCTTGCAGTTGTTTGCATGCCATGCCTTTTCATGGCTTTGACTTGGGCCGAGATTTTTTTTTTTCTTTTTTTAAGTATCCATGCAATGTCGCTCATATCTTCCCCACCAAGTTGTGTCTGCCTCCTTGATTTTTGCCCTTTTTTTACAACACCTCTCAGGTTATTTTTGGCCTCTTTTGGTGCTTTGCACTGCACCCGGCTTCTGCCCAGACCACTTTCTTGTAGTCACCAAATTTCCCAATTTTCCCTTTTTTGGGGGTTTTTTGCAATTGCATTTCTTTTGATCATATCTCCTTTCCAGAGTGTTTGTAAGCCTTTCTTTGCAGGGTCGCAAGATTTGCTTTCCCTTCCCGAAAGGAAATGAAATTTCCTTTCGGGAAGGGAAACCAAATCTTGCGATTTTAATGGGGATCAATTGGACAAGCTTTGGGGCAAGTCCCTGCACTTGTTGGGCTGTCATGCCTTTTCATGGCTTTGGCTCTGGCTGAGATTTTTTTTTTCTTTCTTTTTTTTTTGAATGCATCCGTGCCATGTCCCTCATATCTTCCCCACCAAGTTGTATGTACCTCCTTGGATTTTGTTTTGCTTTTACAACACCTGTTAGCATTCTTTTAACTTTTTTTGGTGCTTTGCACTGCACCTGGCTTCTGCCCAGACCACTTTCTTGTAGTCACCAAATTTTCCATTTTTCTTTTTCTTTTTTTTCAATTTTGTTTCCTTTGATCATATCTCCATTCCAGAGTGTTTGTAAGACCCTCTTATTTGTTTTGGCCTTCAGCAGGGATCAATTCTGGCAAGGCTTGGTGTATGTTGTGCGTGTCCTTGCAGTTGTTTGCATGCCATGCCTTTTCATGGCTTTGACTTTGGCTGAGATTTTTTTTTTTCTTTTTTTAAGTATCGATGCAATGTTGCTCATATCTTCCCCACCAAGTTGTGTCTGCCTCCTTGATTTTTGCCCTTTTTTTACAACACCTGTCAGGTTATTTTTGGCCTCTTTTGGTGCTTTGCACTGCACCTGGCTTCTGCCCAGACCACTTTCTTGTAGTCACCAAATTTCCCATTTTTCTTTTTTTTTTTTTTCAGTTTTGATTCCTTTGATCATATCTCCATTCCAGAGTGTGTGTAAGCCCTTCTTATTTGTTTTGGCCTTCAGCAGGGATCAATTCTGGCAAGGCTTGGTGTATGTTGTGCGTGTCCTTGCAGTTGTTTGCATGCCATGCCTTTTCAGGCTTTGACTTTGGCTGCGATTTTTTTTTTTTTTTTTTTTAAGTATCCATGCAATGTCCCTCATATCTTCCCCACCAAGTTGTGTCTGCCTCCTTGATTTTTGCCCTTTTTTTACAACACCTCTCAGGTTATTTTTGGCCTCTTTTGGTGCTTTGCACTGCACCTGGCTTCTGCCCAGACCACTTTCTTGTAGTCACCAAATTTCCCATTTTTCTTTTTTTTTTTTTTTTCAATTTTGTTTCCTTTGATCATATCTCCATTCCAGAGTGTGTGTAAGCCCTTCTTATTTGTTTTGGCCTTCAGCAGCGATCAATTCTGGCAAGGCTTGGTGTATGTTGTGCGTGTCCTTGCAGTTGTTTTCATGCCTTGCCTTTTCAGGCTTTGACTTTGGCTGCGATTTTTTTTTTTTCTTTTTTTAAGTATCCATGCAATGTTGCTCATATCTTCCCCACCAAGTTGTGTCTGCCTCCTTGATTTTTGCCCTTTTTTTACAACACCTGTCAGGTTATTTTTGGCCTCTTTTGGTGCTTTGCACTGCACCTGGCTTCTGCCCAGACCACTTTCTTTTAGTCACCAAATTTCCCATTTTTCTTTTTTTTTTTTTTCAGTTTTGATTCCTTTGATCATATCTCCATTCCAGAGTGTGTGTAAGCCCTTCTTATTTGTTTTGGCCTTCAGCAGGGATCAATTCTGGCAAGGCTTGGTGTATGTTGTGCGTGTCCTTGCAGTTGTTTGCATGCCATGCCTTTTCATGGCTTTGACTTTGGCTGAGATTTTTTCTTTCTTTTTTTTTTTTTGAATGCATCCGTGCCATGTCCTTCATATCTTCCCAACCAATTTGTGTCTGCATCCTTGGATTTTGATTTGCTTTTACAACACCTGTCAGCATCCTTTTGGCCTTTTTTGGTGCTTTGCACTGCACCTGGCTTCTGCCCAGACCACTTTCTTGTAGTCACCAAATTTTCCATTTTTCTTTTTTTTTTTTTTCAATTTTGTTTCCTTTGATCATATCTCCATTCCAGAGTGTGTGTAAGCCCTTCTTATTTGTTTTGGCCTTCAGCAGGGATCAATTCACGCAAGGATTGCTGTATGTTGTGCGTGTCCTTGCAGTTGTTTGCATGCCATGCCTTTTCATGGCTTTGACTTGGGCCGAGATTTTTTTTTTTCTTTTTTTAAGTATCCATGCAATGTCGCTCATATCTTCCCCACCAAGTTGTGTCTGCCTCCTTGATTTTTGCCCTTTTTTTACAACACCTCTCAGGTTATTTTTGGCCTCTTTTGGTGCTTTGCACTGCACCCGGCTTCTGCCCAGACCACTTTCTTGTAGTCACCAAATTTCCCAATTTTCCCTTTTTTGGGGGTTTTTTGCAATTGCATTTCTTTTGATCATATCTCCTTTCCAGAGTGTTTGTAAGCCTTTCTTTGCAGGGTCGCAAGATTTGCTTTCCCTTCCCGAAAGGAAATGAAATTTCCTTTCGGGAAGGGAAAGCAAATCTTGCGATTTTAATGGGGATCAATTGGACAAGCTTTGGGGCAAGTCCCTGCACTTGTTGGGCTGTCATGCCTTTTCATGGCTTTGGCTCTGGCTGAGATTTTTTTTTTCTTTCTTTTTTTTTTGAATGCATCCGTGCCATGTCCCTCATATCTTCCCCACCAAGTTGTATGTACCTCCTTGGATTTTGTTTTGCTTTTACAACACCTGTTAGCATTCTTTTAACTTTTTTTGGTGCTTTGCACTGCACCTGGCTTCTGCCCAGACCACTTTCTTGTAGTCACCAAATTTTCCATTTTTCTTTTTCTTTTTTTTCAATTTTGTTTCCTTTGATCATATCTCCATTCCAGAGTGTTTGTAAGACCCTCTTATTTGTTTTGGCCTTCAGCAGGGATCAATTCTGGCAAGGCTTGGTGTATGTTGTGCGTGTCCTTGCAGTTGTTTGCATGCCATGCCTTTTCATGGCTTTGACTTTGGCTGAGATTTTTTTTTTTCTTTTTTTAAGTATCCATGCAATGTTGCTCATATCTTCCCCACCAAGTTGTGTCTGCCTCCTTGATTTTTGCCCTTTTTTTACAACACCTCTCAGGTTATTTTTGGCCTCTTTTGGTGCTTTGCACTGCACCTGGCTTCTGCCCAGACCACTTTCTTGTAGTCACCAAATTTCCCAATTTTCCCTTTTTTGGGGGTTTTTTGCAATTGCATTTCTTTTGATCATATCTCCTTTCCAGAGTGTTTGTAAGCCTTTCTTTGCAGGGTCGCAAGATTTGCTTTCCCTTCTCGAAAGGAAATGAAATTTCCTTTCGGGAAGGGAAAGCAAATCTTGCGATTTTAATGGGGATCAACTGGACAAGCTTTGGGGCAAGTCCCTGCACTTGTTGGGCTGTCATGCCTTTTCATGGCTTTGGCTCTGGCTGAGATTTTTTTTTCTTTCTTTTTGTTTTGAATGCATCCGTGCCATGTCCTTCATATCTTCCCAACCAAGTTGTGTCTGCCTCCTTGGATTTTGTTTTGCTTTTACAACACCTGTCAGCATCCTTTTGGCCTTTTTTGGTGCTTTGCACTGCACCTGGCTTCTGCCCAGACCACTTTCTTGTAGTCACCAAATTTTCCATTTTTCTTTTTTTTTTTTTTTCAATTTTGTTTCCTTTGATCATATCTCCATTCCAGAGTGTGTGTAAGCCCTTCTTATTTGTTTTGGCCTTCAGCAGCGATCAATTCTGGCAAGGCTTGGTGTATGTTGTGCGTGTCCTTGCAGTTGTTTGCATGCCATGCCTTTTCATGGCTTTGACTTTGGCTGAGATTTTTTTTTTTCTTTTTTTAAGTATCCATGCAATGTCGCTCATATCTTCCCCACCAAGTTGTGTCTGCCTCCTTGATTTTTGCCCTTTTTTTACAACACCTCTCAGGTTATTTTTGGCCTCTTTTGGTGCTTTGCACTGCACCTGGCTTCTGCCCAGACCACTTTCTTGTAGTCACCAAATTTCCCAATTTTCCCTTTTTAGGGGGTTTTTTGCAATTGCATTTCTTTTGATCATATCTCCTTTCCAGAGTGTTTGTAAGCCTTTCTTTGCAGGGTCGCAAGATTTGCTTTCCCTTCCCGAAAGGAAATGAAATTTCCTTTCGGGAAGGGAAAGCAAATCTTGCGATTTTAATGGGGATCAATTGGACAAGCTTTGGGGCAAGTCCCTTCACTTGTTGGGCTGTCATGCCTTTTCATGGCTTTGGCTCTGGCTGAGATTTTTTCTTTCTTTTTTTTTTTTTGAATGCATCCGTGCCATATCCTTCATATCTTCCCAACCAATTTGTGTCTGCATCCTTGGATTTTGATTTGCTTTTACAACACCTGTCAGCATCCTTTTGGCCTTTTTTGGTGCTTTGCACTGCACCTGGCTTCTGCCCAGACCACTTTCTTGTAGTCACCAAATTTTCCATTTTTCTTTTTTTTTTTTTTCAATTTTGTTTCCTTTGATCATATCTCCATTCCAGAGTGTGTGTAAGCCCTTCTTATTTGTTTTGGCCTTCAGCAGGGATCAATTCTGGCAAGGCTTGGTGTATGTTGTGCGTGTCCTTGCAGTTGTTTGCATGCCATGCCTTTTCATGGCTTTGACTTGGGCCGAGATTTTTTTTTTTCTTTTTTTAAGTATCCATGCAATGTCGCTCATATCTTCCCCACCAAGTTGTGTCTGCCTCCTTGATTTTTGCCCTTTTTTTACAACACCTCTCAGGTTATTTTTGGCCTCTTTTGGTGCTTTGCACTGCACCTGGCTTCTGCCCAGACCACTTTCTTGTAGTCACCAAATTTCCCAATTTTCCCTTTTTTGGGGGTTTTTTGCAATTGCATTTCTTTTGATCATATCTCCTTTCCAGAGTGTTTGTAAGCCTTTCTTTGCAGGGTCGCAAGATTTGCTTTCCCTTCCCGAAAGGAAATGAAATTTCCTTTCGGGAAGGGAAAGCAAATCTTGCGATTTTAATGGGGATCAATTGGACAAGCTTTGGGGCAAGTCCCTTCACTTGTTGGGCTGTCATGCCTTTTCATGGCTTTGGCTCTGGCTGAGATTTTTTCTTTCTTTTTTTTTTTTTGAATGCATCCGTGCCATGTCCTTCATATCTTCCCAACCAATTTGTGTCTGCATCCTTGGATTTTGATTTGCTTTTACAACACCTGTCAGCATCCTTTTGGCCTTTTTTGGTGCTTTGCACTGCACCTGGCTTCTGCCCAGACCACTTTCTTGTAGTCACCAAATTTTCCATTTTTCTTTTTTTTTTTTTTCAATTTTGTTTCCTTTGATCATATCTCCATTCCAGAGTGTGTGTAAGCCCTTCTTATTTGTTTTGGCCTTCAGCGGGGATCAATTCTGGCAAGGCTTGGTGTATGTTGTGCGTGTCCTTGCAGTTGTTTGCATGCCATGCCTTTTCATGGCTTTGACTTGGGCCGAGATTTTTTTTTTTCTTTTTTTAAGTATCCATGCAATGTCGCTCATATCTTCCCCACCAAGTTGTGTCTGCCTCCTTGATTTTTGCCCTTTTTTTACAACACCTCTCAGGTTATTTTTGGCCTCTTTTGGTGCTTTGCACTGCACCCGGCTTCTGCCCAGACCACTTTCTTGTAGTCACCAAATTTCCCAATTTTCCCTTTTTTGGGGGTTTTTTGCAATTGCATTTCTTTTGATCATATCTGCTTTCCAGAGTGTTTGTAAGCCTTTCTTTGCAGGGTCGCAAGATTTGGTTTCCCTTCCCGAAAGGAAATTTCATTTCCTTTCGGGAAGGGAAACCAAATCTTGCGATTTTAATGGGGATCAATTGGACAAGCTTTGGGGCAAGTCCCTGCACTTGTTGGGCTGTCATGCCTTTTCATGGCTTTGGCTCTGGCTGAGATTTTTTTTTTCTTTCTTTTTTTTTTGAATGCATCCGTGCCATGTCCCTCATATCTTCCCCACCAAGTTGTATGTACCTCCTTGGATTTTGTTTTGCTTTTACAACACCTGTTAGCATTCTTTTAACTTTTTTTGGTGCTTTGCACTGCACCTGGCTTCTGCCCAGACCACTTTCTTGTAGTCACCAAATTTTCCATTTTTCTTTTTCTTTTTTTTCAATTTTGTTTCCTTTGATCATATCTCCATTCCAGAGTGTTTGTAAGACCCTCTTATTTGTTTTTCGCCTTCAGCAGGGATCAATTCTGGCAAGGCTTGGTGTATGTTGTGCGTGTCCTTGCAGTTGTTTGCATGCCATGCCTTTTCATGGCTTTGACTTTGGCTGAGATTTTTTTTTTTCTTTTTTTAAGTATCCATGCAATGTTGCTCATATCTTCCCCACCAAGTTGTGTCTGCCTCCTTGATTTTTGCCCTTTTTTTACAACACCTGTCAGGTTATTTTTGGCCTCTTTTGGTGCTTTGCACTGCACCTGGCTTCTGCCCAGACCACTTTCTTGTAGTCACCAAATTTCCCAATTTTCCCTTTTTTGGGGGTTTTTTGCAATTGCATTTCTTTTGATCATATCTCCTTTCCAGAGTGTTTGTAAGCCTTTCTTTGCAGGGTCGCAAGATTTGCTTTCCCTTCTCGAAAGGAAATGAAATTTCCTTTCGGGAAGGGAAAGCAAATCTTGCGATTTTAATGGGGATCAACTGGACAAGCTTTGGGGCAAGTCCCTGCACTTGTTGGGCTGTCATGCCTTTTCATGGCTTTGGCTCTGGCTGAGATTTTTTTTTCTTTCTTTTTGTTTTGAATGCATCCGTGCCATGTCCTTCATATCTTCCCAACCAAGTTGTGTCTGCCTCCTTGGATTTTGTTTTGCTTTTACAACACCTGTCAGCATCCTTTTGGCCTTTTTTGGTGCTTTGCACTGCACCTGGCTTCTGCCCAGACCACTTTCTTGTAGTCACCAAATTTTCCATTTTTCTTTTTTTTTTTTTTTCAATTTTGTTTCCTTTGATCATATCTCCATTCCAGAGTGTGTGTAAGCCCTTCTTATTTGTTTTGGCCTTCAGCAGCGATCAATTCTGGCAAGGCTTGGTGTATGTTGTGCGTGTCCTTGCAGTTGTTTGCATGCCATGCCTTTTCATGGCTTTGACTTTGGCTGAGATTTTTTTTTTTCTTTTTTTAAGTATCCATGCAATGTCGCTCATATCTTCCCCACCAAGTTGTGTCTGCCTCCTTGATTTTTGCCCTTTTTTTACAACACCTCTCAGGTTATTTTTGGCCTCTTTTGGTGCTTTGCACTGCACCTGGCTTCTGCCCAGACCACTTTCTTGTAGTCACCAAATTTCCCAATTTTCCCTTTTTAGGGGGTTTTTTGCAATTGCATTTCTTTTGATCATATCTCCTTTCCAGAGTGTTTGTAAGCCTTTCTTTGCAGGGTCGCAAGATTTGCTTTCCCTTCCCGAAAGGAAATGAAATTTCCTTTCGGGAAGGGAAAGCAAATCTTGCGATTTTAATGGGGATCAATTGGACAAGCTTTGGGGCAAGTCCCTTCACTTGTTGGGCTGTCATGCCTTTTCATGGCTTTGGCTCTGGCTGAGATTTTTTCTTTCTTTTTTTTTTTTTGAATGCATCCGTGCCATGTCCTTCATATCTTCCCAACCAATTTGTGTCTGCATCCTTGGATTTTGATTTGCTTTTACAACACCTGTCAGCATCCTTTTGGCCTTTTTTGGTGCTTTGCACTGCACCTGGCTTCTGCCCAGACCACTTTCTTGTAGTCACCAAATTTTCCATTTTTCTTTTTTTTTTTTTTCAATTTTGTTTCCTTTGATCATATCTCCATTCCAGAGTGTGTGTAAGCCCTTCTTATTTGTTTTGGCCTTCAGCGGGGATCAATTCTGGCAAGGCTTGGTGTATGTTGTGCGTGTCCTTGCAGTTGTTTGCATGCCATGCCTTTTCATGGCTTTGACTTGGGCCGAGATTTTTTTTTTTCTTTTTTTAAGTATCCATGCAATGTCGCTCATATCTTCCCCACCAAGTTGTGTCTGCCTCCTTGATTTTTGCCCTTTTTTTACAACACCTGTCAGGTTATTTTTGGCCTCTTTTGGTGCTTTGCACTGCACCCGGCTTCTGCCCAGACCACTTTCTTGTAGTCACCAAATTTCCCAATTTTCCCTTTTTTGGGGGTTTTTTGCAATTGCATTTCTTTTGATCATATCTCCTTTCCAGAGTGTTTGTAAGCCTTTCTTTGCAGGGTCGCAAGATTTGCTTTCCCTTCCCGAAAGGAAATGAAATTTCCTTTCGGGAAGGGAAACCAAATCTTGCGATTTTAATGGGGATCAATTGGACAAGCTTTGGGGCAAGTCCCTGCACTTGTTGGGCTGTCATGCCTTTTCATGGCTTTGGCTCTGGCTGAGATTTTTTTTTTCTTTCTTTTTTTTTTGAATGCATCCGTGCCATGTCCCTCATATCTTCCCCACCAAGTTGTATGTACCTCCTTGGATTTTGTTTTGCTTTTACAACACCTGTTAGCATTCTTTTAACTTTTTTTGGTGCTTTGCACTGCACCTGGCTTCTGCCCAGACCACTTTCTTGTAGTCACCAAATTTCCCATTTTTCTTTTTCTTTTTTTTCAATTTTGTTTCCTTTGATCATATCTCCATTCCAGAGTGTTTGTAAGACCTTCTTATTTGTTTTGGCCTTCAGCGGGGATCAATTCTGGCAAGGCTTGGTGTATGTTGTGCGTGTCCTTGCAGTTGTTTGCATGCCATGCCTTTTCATGGCTTTGACTTTGGCTGAGATTTTTTTTTTTCTTTTTTTAAGTATCCATGCAATGTTGCTCATATCTTCCCCACCAAGTTGTGTCTGCCTCCTTGATTTTTGCCCTTTTTTTACAACACCTGTCAGGTTATTTTTGGCCTCTTTTGGTGCTTTGCACTGCACCTGGCTTCTGCCCAGACCACTTTCTTGTAGTCACCAAATTTCCCAATTTTCCCTTTTTTGGGGGTTTTTTGCAATTGCATTTCTTTTGATCATATCTCCTTTCCAGAGTGTTTGTAAGCCTTTCTTTACAGGGTCGCAAGATTTGCTTTCCCTTCCCGAAAGGAAATGAAATTTCCTTTCGGGAAGGGAAAGCAAATCTTGCGATTTTAATGGGGATCAACTGGACAAGCTTTGGGGCAAGTCCCTGCACTTGTTGGGCTGTCATGCCTTTTCATGGCTTTGGCTCTGGCTGAGATTTTTTTTTCTTTCTTTTTGTTTTGAATGCATCCGTGCCATGTCCTTCATATCTTCCCAACCAAGTTGTGTCTGCCTCCTTGGATTTTGTTTTGCTTTTACAACACCTGTCAGCATCCTTTTGGCCTTTTTTGGTGCTTTGCACTGCACCTGGCTTCTGCCCAGACCACTTTCTTGTAGTCACCAAATTTCCCAATTTTCCCTTTTTTGGGGGTTTTTTGCAATTGCATTTCTTTTGATCATATCTCCTTTCCAGAGTGTTTGTAAGCCTTTCTTTACAGGGTCACAAGATTTGCTTTCCCTTCCCGAAAGGAAATGAAATTTCCTTTCGGGAAGGGAAAGCAAATCTTGCGATTTTAATGGGGATCAACTGGACAAGCTTTGGGGCAAGTCCCTGCACTTGTTGGGCTGTCATGCCTTTTCATGGCTTTGGCTCTGGCTGAGATTTTTTTTTCTTTCTTTTTGTTTTGAATGCATCCGTGCCATGTCCTTCATATCTTCCCAACCAAGTTGTGTCTGCCTCCTTGGATTTTGTTTTGCTTTTACAACACCTGTCAGCATCCTTTTGGCCTTTTTTGGTGCTTTGCACTGCACCTGGCTTCTGCCCAGACCACTTTCTTGTAGTCACCAAATTTTCCATTTTTCTTTTTTTTTTTTTTTCAATTTTGTTTCCTTTGATCATATCTCCATTCCAGAGTGTGTGTAAGCCCTTCTTATTTGTTTTGGCCTTCAGCAGCGATCAATTCTGGCAAGGCTTGGTGTATGTTGTGCGTGTCCTTGCAGTTGTTTGCATGCCATGCCTTTTCAAGGCTTTGACTTTGGCTGAGATTTTTTTTTTTCTTTTTTTAAGTATCCATGCAATGTCGCTCATATCTTCCCCACCAAGTTGTGTCTGCCTCCTTGATTTTTGCCCTTTTTTTACAACACCTCTCAGGTTATTTTTGGCCTCTTTTGGTGCTTTGCACTGCACCTGGCTTCTGCCCAGACCACTTTCTTGTAGTCACCAAATTTCCCAATTTTCCCTTTTTAGGGGGTTTTTTGCAATTGCATTTCTTTTGATCATATCTCCTTTCCAGAGTGTTTGTAAGCCTTTCTTTGCAGGGTCGCAAGATTTGCTTTCCCTTCCCGAAAGGAAATGAAATTTCCTTTCGGGAAGGGAAAGCAAATCTTGCGATTTTAATGGGGATCAACTGGACAAGCTTTGGGGCAAGTCCCTTCACTTGTTGGGCTGTCATGCCTTTTCATGGCTTTGGCTCTGGCTGAGATTTTTTCTTTCTTTTTTTTTTTTTGAATGCATCCGTGCCATGTCCTTCATATCTTCCCAACCAATTTGTGTCTGCATCCTTGGATTTTGATTTGCTTTTACAACACCTGTCAGCATCCTTTTGGCCTTTTTTGGTGCTTTGCACTGCACCTGGCTTCTGCCCAGACCACTTTCTTGTAGTCACCAAATTTTCCATTTTTCTTTTTTTTTTTTTTTCAATTTTGTTTCCTTTGATCATATCTCCATTCCAGAGTGTGTGTAAGCCCTTCTTATTTGTTTTGGCCTTCAGCGGGGATCAATTCTGGCAAGGCTTGGTGTATGTTGTGCGTGTCCTTGCAGTTGTTTGCATGCCATGCCTTTTCATGGCTTTGACTTGGGCCGAGATTTTTTTTTTTCTTTTTTTAAGTATCCATGCAATGTCGCTCATATCTTCCCCACCAAGTTGTGTCTGCCTCCTTGATTTTTGCCCTTTTTTTACAACACCTCTCAGGTTATTTTTGGCCTCTTTTGGTGCTTTGCACTGCACCCGGCTTCTGCCCAGACCACTTTCTTGTAGTCACCAAATTTCCCAATTTTCCCTTTTTTGGGGGTTTTTTGCAATTGCATTTCTTTTGATCATATCTCCTTTCCAGAGTGTTTGTAAGCCTTTCTTTGCAGGGTCGCAAGATTTGGTTTCCCTTCCCGAAAGGAAATTTCATTTCCTTTCGGGAAGGGAAACCAAATCTTGCGATTTTAATGGGGATCAATTGGACAAGCTTTGGGGCAAGTCCCTGCACTTGTTGGGCTGTCATGCCTTTTCATGGCTTTGGCTCTGGCTGAGATTTTTTTTTTCTTTCTTTTTTTTTTGAATGCATCCGTGCCATGTCCCTCATATCTTCCCCACCAAGTTGTATGTACCTCCTTGGATTTTGTTTTGCTTTTACAACACCTGTTAGCATTCTTTTAACTTTTTTGGGTGCTTTGCACTGCACCTGGCTTCTGCCCAGACCACTTTCTTGTAGTCACCAAATTTTCCATTTTTCTTTTTCTTTTTTTTCAATTTTGTTTCCTTTGATCATATCTCCATTCCAGAGTGTGTGTAAGCCCTTCTTATTTGTTTTGGCCTTCAGCAGGGATCAATTCTGGCAAGGCTTGGTGCATGTTGTGCGTGTCCTTGCAGTTGTTTGCATGCCTTGCCTTTTCAGGCTTTGACTTTGGCTGCGATTTTTTTTTTTTTTTTTTTAAGTATCCATGCAATGTCGCTCATATCTTCCCCACCAAGTTGTGTCTGCCTCCTTGATTTTTGCCCTTTTTTTACAACACCTCTCAGGTTATTTTTGGCCTCTTTTGGTGCTTTGCACTGCACCTGGCTTCTGCCCAGACCACTTTCTTGTAGTCACCAAATTTCCCAATTTTCCCTTTTTTGGGGGTTTTTTGCAATTGCATTTCTTTTGATCATATCTCCTTTCCAGAGTGTTTGTAAGCCTTTCTTTGCAGGGTCGCAAGATTTGCTTTCCCTTCCCGAAAGGAAATGAAATTTCCTTTCGGGAAGGGAAAGCAAATCTTGCGATTTTAATGGGGATCAACTGGACAAGCTTTGGGGCAAGTCCCTTCACTTGTTGGGCTGTCATGCCTTTTCATGGCTTTGGCTCTGGCTGAGATTTTTTCTTTCTTTTTTTTTTTTTGAATGCATCCGTGCCATGTCCTTCATATCTTCCCAACCAATTTGTGTCTGCATCCTTGGATTTTGTTTTGCTTTTACAACACCTGTCAGCATCCTTTTGGCCTTTTTTGGTGCTTTGCACTGCACCTGGCTTCTGCCCAGACCACTTTCTTGTAGTCACCAAATTTTCCATTTTTCTTTTTTTTTTTTTTCAATTTTGTTTCCTTTGATCATATCTCCATTCCAGAGTGTGTGTAAGCCCTTCTTATTTGTTTTGGCCTTCAGCGGGGATCAATTCTGGCAAGGCTTGGTGTATGTTGTGCGTGCCCTTGCAGTTGTTTGCATGCCTTGCCTTTTCATGGCTTTGACTTTGGCTGAGATTTTTTTTTTTCTTTTTTTAAGTATCCATGCAATGTCGCTCATATCTTCCCCACCAAGTTGTGTCTGCCTCCTTGGTTTTTGCCCTTTTCTTACAACACCTCTCAGGTTATTTTTGGCCTCTTTTGGTGCTTTGCACTGCACCCGGCTTCTGCCCAGACCACTTTCTTGTAGTCACCAAATTTCCCAATTTTCCCTTTTTTGGGGGTTTTTTGCAATTGCATTTCTTTTGATCATATCTCCTTTCCAGAGTGTTTGTAAGCCTTTCTTTGCAGGGTCACAAGATTTGCTTTCCCTTCCCGAAAGGAAATGAAATTTCCTTTCGGGAAGGGAAAGCAAATCTTGCGATTTTTATGGGGATCAATTGGACAAGCTTTGGGGCAAGTCCCTGCACTTGTTGGGCTGTCATGCCTTTTCATGGCTTTGGCTCTGGCTGAGATTTTTTTTTTCTTTTTTTTTTTTTGAATGCATCCGTGCCATGTCCCTCATATCTTCCCCACCAAGTTGTGTGTGCCTCCTTGGATTTTGTTTTGCTTTTACAACACCTGTCAGCATCCTTTTGGCCTTTTTTGGTGCTTTGCACTGCACCTGGCTTCTGCCCAGACCACTTTCTTGTAGTCACCAAATTTTCCATTTTTCTTTTTTTTTTTTTTCAATTTTGTTTCCTTTGATCATATCTCCATTCCAGAGTGTGTGTAAGCCCTTCTTATTTGTTTTGGCCTTCAGCAGGGATCAATTCTGGCAAGGCTTGGTGTATGTTGTGCGTGTCCTTGCAGTTGTTTGCATGCCATGCCTTTTCATGGCTTTGACTTTGGCTGAGATTTTTTTTTTTCTTTTTTTAAATATCCATGCAATGTCGCTCATATCTTCCCCACCAAGTTGTGTCTGCCTCCTTGATTTTTGCCCTTTTTTTACAACACCTGTCAGGTTATTTTTGGCCTCTTTTGGTGCTTTGCACTGCACCTGGCTTCTGCCCAGACCACTTTCTTGTAGTCACCAAATTTCCCAATTTTCCCTTTTTT
This sequence comes from Haemorhous mexicanus, assembly GCF_027477595.1. Taxonomy (NCBI): domain Eukaryota; kingdom Metazoa; phylum Chordata; class Aves; order Passeriformes; family Fringillidae; genus Haemorhous; species Haemorhous mexicanus. Next base: position 82,141,751 of record NC_082343.1, on the reverse strand, counting down.
GGGGGTTTTTTGCAATTGCATTTCTTTTGATCATATCTCCTTTCCAGAGTGTTTGTAAGCCTTTCTTTGCAGGGTCGCAAGATTTGGTTTCCCTTCCCGAAAGGAAATGAAATTTCCTTTCGGGAAGGGAAACCAAATCTTGCGATTTTAATGGGGATCAACTGGACAAGCTTTGGGGCAAGTCCCTGCACTTGTTGGGCTGTCATGCCTTTTCATGGCTTTGGCTCTGGCTGAGATTTTTTTTTCATTTTTTTTTTTTGAATGCATCCGTGCCATGTCCTTCATATCTTCCCAACCAATTTGTGTCTGCCTCCTTGGATTTTGTTTTGCTTTTACAACACCTGTCAGCATCCTTTTGGCCTTTTTTGGTGCTTTGCACTGCACCTGGCTTCTGCCCAGACCACTTTCTTTTAGTCACCAAATTTTCCATTTTTCCATTTTTCTTTTTTTTTTCAATTTTGTTTCCTTTGATCATATCTCCATTCCAGAGTGTGTGTAAGCCCCTCTTATTTGTTTTGGCCTTCAGCAGGGATCAATTCTGGCAAGGCTTGGTGTATGTTGTGCGTGTCCTTGCAGTTGTTTGCATGCCTTGCCTTTTCATGGCTTTGACTTTGGCTGAGATTTTTTTTTTTCTTTTTTTAAGTATCCATGCAATGTCGCTCATATCTTCCCCACCAAGTTGTGTCTGCCTCCTTGATTTTTGCCCTTTTTTCACAACACCTCTCAGGTTATTTTTGGCCTCTTTTGGTGCTTTGCACTGCACCCGGCTTCTGCCCAGACCACTTTCTTGTAGTCACCAAATTTCCCAATTTTCCCTTTTTTGGGGGTTTTTTGCATTTGCATTTCTTTTGATCATATCTGCTTTCCAGAGTGTTTGTAAGCCTTTCTTTGCAGGGTCGCAAGATTTGGTTTCCCTTCCCGAAAGGAAATTTCATTTCCTTTCGGGAAGGGAAACCAAATCTTGCGATTTTAATGGGGATCAATTGGACAAGCTTTGGGGCAAGTCCCTGCACTTGTTGGGCTGTCATGCCTTTTCATGGCTTTGGCTCTGGCTGAGATTTTTTTTTTCTTTCTTTTTTTTTTGAATGCATCCGTGCCATGTCCCTCATATCTTCCCCACCAAGTTGTATGTACCTCCTTGGATTTTGTTTTGCTTTTACAACACCTGTTAGCATTCTTTTAACTTTTTTTGGTGCTTTGCACTGCACCTGGCTTCTGCCCAGACCACTTTCTTGTAGTCACCAAATTTCCCATTTTTCTTTTTCTTTTTTTTCAATTTTGTTTCCTTTGATCATATCTCCATTCCAGAGTGTGTGTAAGACCTTCTTATTTGTTTTGGCCTTCAGCGGGGATCAATTCTGGCAAGGCTTGGTGTATGTTGTGCGTGTCCTTGCAGTTGTTTGCATGCCATGCCTTTTCATGGCTTTGACTTTGGCTGAGATTTTTTTTTTTCTTTTTTTAAGTATCCATGCAATGTTGCTCATATCTTCCCCACCAAGTTGTGTCTGCCTCCTTGATTTTTGCCCTTTTTTTACAACACCTGTCAGGTTATTTTTGGCCTCTTTTGGTGCTTTGCACTGCACCTGGCTTCTGCCCAGACCACTTTCTTGTAGTCACCAAATTTCCCAATTTTCCCTTTTTTGGGGGTTTTTTGCAATTGCATTTCTTTTGATCATATCTCCTTTCCAGAGTGTTTGTAAGCCTTTCTTTACAGGGTCACAAGATTTGCTTTCCCTTCCCGAAAGGAAATGAAATTTCCTTTCGGGAAGGGAAAGCAAATCTTGCGATTTTAATGGGGATCAACTGGACAAGCTTTGGGGCAAGTCCCTGCACTTGTTGGGCTGTCATGCCTTTTCATGGCTTTGGCTCTGGCTGAGATTTTTTTTTCTTTCTTTTTGTTTTGAATGCATCCGTGCCATGTCCTTCATATCTTCCCAACCAAGTTGTGTCTGCCTCCTTGGATTTTGTTTTGCTTTTACAACACCTGTCAGCATCCTTTTGGCCTTTTTTGGTGCTTTGCACTGCACCTGGCTTCTGCCCAGACCACTTTCTTGTAGTCACCAAATTTTCCATTTTTCTTTTTTTTTTTTTTTCAATTTTGTTTCCTTTGATCATATCTCCATTCCAGAGTGTGTGTAAGCCCTTCTTATTTGTTTTGGCCTTCAGCAGCGATCAATTCTGGCAAGGCTTGGTGTATGTTGTGCGTGTCCTTGCAGTTGTTTGCATGCCATGCCTTTTCAAGGCTTTGACTTTGGCTGAGATTTTTTTTTTTCTTTTTTTAAGTATCCATGCAATGTCGCTCATATCTTCCCCACCAAGTTGTGTCTGCCTCCTTGATTTTTGCCCTTTTTTTACAACACCTCTCAGGTTATTTTTGGCCTCTTTTGGTGCTTTGCACTGCACCTGGCTTCTGCCCAGACCACTTTCTTGTAGTCACCAAATTTCCCAATTTTCCCTTTTTAGGGGGTTTTTTGCAATTGCATTTCTTTTGATCATATCTCCTTTCCAGAGTGTTTGTAAGCCTTTCTTTGCAGGGTCGCAAGATTTGCTTTCCCTTCCCGAAAGGAAATGAAATTTCCTTTCGGGAAGGGAAAGCAAATCTTGCGATTTTAATGGGGATCAACTGGACAAGCTTTGGGGCAAGTCCCTTCACTTGTTGGGCTGTCATGCCTTTTCATGGCTTTGGCTCTGGCTGAGATTTTTTCTTTCTTTTTTTTTTTTTGAATGCATCCGTGCCATGTCCTTCATATCTTCCCAACCAATTTGTGTCTGCATCCTTGGATTTTGATTTGCTTTTACAACACCTGTCAGCATCCTTTTGGCCTTTTTTGGTGCTTTGCACTGCACCTGGCTTCTGCCCAGACCACTTTCTTGTAGTCACCAAATTTTCCATTTTTCTTTTTTTTTTTTTTTCAATTTTGTTTCCTTTGATCATATCTCCATTCCAGAGTGTGTGTAAGCCCTTCTTATTTGTTTTGGCCTTCAGCGGGGATCAATTCTGGCAAGGCTTGGTGTATGTTGTGCGTGTCCTTGCAGTTGTTTGCATGCCATGCCTTTTCATGGCTTTGACTTGGGCCGAGATTTTTTTTTTTCTTTTTTTAAGTATCCATGCAATGTCGCTCATATCTTCCCCACCAAGTTGTGTCTGCCTCCTTGATTTTTGCCCTTTTTTTACAACACCTCTCAGGTTATTTTTGGCCTCTTTTGGTGCTTTGCACTGCACCCGGCTTCTGCCCAGACCACTTTCTTGTAGTCACCAAATTTCCCAATTTTCCCTTTTTTGGGGGTTTTTTGCAATTGCATTTCTTTTGATCATATCTCCTTTCCAGAGTGTTTGTAAGCCTTTCTTTGCAGGGTCGCAAGATTTGGTTTCCCTTCCCGAAAGGAAATTTCATTTCCTTTCGGGAAGGGAAACCAAATCTTGCGATTTTAATGGGGATCAATTGGACAAGCTTTGGGGCAAGTCCCTGCACTTGTTGGGCTGTCATGCCTTTTCATGGCTTTGGCTCTGGCTGAGATTTTTTTTTTCTTTCTTTTTTTTTTGAATGCATCCGTGCCATGTCCCTCATATCTTCCCCACCAAGTTGTATGTACCTCCTTGGATTTTGTTTTGCTTTTACAACACCTGTTAGCATTCTTTTAACTTTTTTGGGTGCTTTGCACTGCACCTGGCTTCTGCCCAGACCACTTTCTTGTAGTCACCAAATTTTCCATTTTTCTTTTTCTTTTTTTTCAATTTTGTTTCCTTTGATCATATCTCCATTCCAGAGTGTGTGTAAGCCCTTCTTATTTGTTTTGGCCTTCAGCAGGGATCAATTCTGGCAAGGCTTGGTGCATGTTGTGCGTGTCCTTGCAGTTGTTTGCATGCCTTGCCTTTTCAGGCTTTGACTTTGGCTGCGATTTTTTTTTTTTTTTTTTTAAGTATCCATGCAATGTCGCTCATATCTTCCCCACCAAGTTGTGTCTGCCTCCTTGATTTTTGCCCTTTTTTTACAACACCTCTCAGGTTATTTTTGGCCTCTTTTGGTGCTTTGCACTGCACCTGGCTTCTGCCCAGACCACTTTCTTGTAGTCACCAAATTTCCCAATTTTCCCTTTTTTGGGGGTTTTTTGCAATTGCATTTCTTTTGATCATATCTCCTTTCCAGAGTGTTTGTAAGCCTTTCTTTGCAGGGTCGCAAGATTTGCTTTCCCTTCCCGAAAGGAAATGAAATTTCCTTTCGGGAAGGGAAAGCAAATCTTGCGATTTTAATGGGGATCAACTGGACAAGCTTTGGGGCAAGTCCCTTCACTTGTTGGGCTGTCATGCCTTTTCATGGCTTTGGCTCTGGCTGAGATTTTTTCTTTCTTTTTTTTTTTTTGAATGCATCCGTGCCATGTCCTTCATATCTTCCCAACCAATTTGTGTCTGCATCCTTGGATTTTGTTTTGCTTTTACAACACCTGTCAGCATCCTTTTGGCCTTTTTTGGTGCTTTGCACTGCACCTGGCTTCTGCCCAGACCACTTTCTTGTAGTCACCAAATTTTCCATTTTTCTTTTTTTTTTTTTTCAATTTTGTTTCCTTTGATCATATCTCCATTCCAGAGTGTGTGTAAGCCCTTCTTATTTGTTTTGGCCTTCAGCGGGGATCAATTCTGGCAAGGCTTGGTGTATGTTGTGCGTGCCCTTGCAGTTGTTTGCATGCCTTGCCTTTTCATGGCTTTGACTTTGGCTGAGATTTTTTTTTTTCTTTTTTTAAGTATCCATGCAATGTCGCTCATATCTTCCCCACCAAGTTGTGTCTGCCTCCTTGGTTTTTGCCCTTTTCTTACAACACCTCTCAGGTTATTTTTGGCCTCTTTTGGTGCTTTGCACTGCACCCGGCTTCTGCCCAGACCACTTTCTTGTAGTCACCAAATTTCCCAATTTTCCCTTTTTTGGGGGTTTTTTGCAATTGCATTTCTTTTGATCATATCTCCTTTCCAGAGTGTTTGTAAGCCTTTCTTTGCAGGGTCACAAGATTTGCTTTCCCTTCCCGAAAGGAAATGAAATTTCCTTTCGGGAAGGGAAACCAAATCTTGCGATTTTTATGGGGATCAATTGGACAAGCTTTGGGGCAAGTCCCTGCACTTGTTGGGCTGTCATGCCTTTTCATGGCTTTGGCTCTGGCTGAGATTTTTTTTTTCTTTTTTTTTTTTTGAATGCATCCGTGCCATGTCCCTCATATCTTCCCCACCAAGTTGTGTGTGCCTCCTTGGATTTTGTTTTGCTTTTACAACACCTGTCAGCATCCTTTTGGCCTTTTTTGGTGCTTTGCACTGCACCTGGCTTCTGCCCAGACCACTTTCTTGTAGTCACCAAATTTTCCATTTTTCTTTTTTTTTTTTTTCAATTTTGTTTCCTTTGATCATATCTCCATTCCAGAGTGTGTGTAAGCCCTTCTTATTTGTTTTGGCCTTCAGCAGGGATCAATTCTGGCAAGGCTTGGTGTATGTTGTGCGTGTCCTTGCAGTTGTTTGCATGCCATGCCTTTTCATGGCTTTGACTTTGGCTGAGATTTTTTTTTTTCTTTTTTTAAGTATCCATGCAATGTCGCTCATATCTTCCCCACCAAGTTGTGTCTGCCTCCTTGATTTTTGCCCTTTTTTTACAACACCTGTCAGGTTATTTTTGGCCTCTTTTGGTGCTTTGCACTGCACCTGGCTTCTGCCCAGACCACTTTCTTGTAGTCACCAAATTTCCCAATTTTCCCTTTTTTGGGGGTTTTTTGCAATTGCATTTCTTTTGATCATATCTCCTTTCCAGAGTGTTTGTAAGCCTTTCTTTGCAGGGTCGCAAGATTTGGTTTCCCTTCCCGAAAGGAAATGAAATTTCCTTTCGGGAAGGGAAACCAAATCTTGCGATTTTAATGGGGATCAACTGGACAAGCTTTGGGGCAAGTCCCTGCACTTGTTGGGCTGTCATGCCTTTTCATGGCTTTGGCTCTGGCTGAGATTTTTTTTTCATTTTTTTTTTTTGAATGCATCCGTGCCATGTCCTTCATATCTTCCCAACCAATTTGTGTCTGCCTCCTTGGATTTTGTTTTGCTTTTACAACACCTGTCAGCATCCTTTTGGCCTTTTTTGGTGCTTTGCACTGCACCTGGCTTCTGCCCAGACCACTTTCTTTTAGTCACCAAATTTTCCATTTTTCCATTTTTCTTTTTTTTTTCAATTTTGTTTCCTTTGATCATATCTCCATTCCAGAGTGTGTGTAAGCCCCTCTTATTTGTTTTGGCCTTCAGCAGGGATCAATTCTGGCAAGGCTTGGTGTATGTTGTGCGTGTCCTTGCAGTTGTTTGCATGCCTTGCCTTTTCATGGCTTTGACTTTGGCTGAGATTTTTTTTTTTCTTTTTTTAAGTATCCATGCAATGTCGCTCATATCTTCCCCACCAAGTTGTGTCTGCCTCCTTGATTTTTGCCCTTTTTTTACAACACCTCTTAGGTTATTTTTGGCCTTTTTTGGTGCTTTGCACTGCACCTGGCTTCTGCCCAGACCACTTTCTTGTAGTCACCAAATTTCCCAATTTTCCCTTTTTTGGGGGTTTTTTGCAATTGCATTTCTTTTGATCATATCTCCTTTCCAGAGTGTTTGTAAGCCTTTCTTTGCAGGGTCGCAAGATTTGCTTTCCCTTCCCGAAAGGAAATGAAATTTCCTTTCGGGAAGGGAAACCAAATCTTGCGATTTTAATGGGGATCAATTGGACAAGCTTTGGGGCAAGTCCCTGCACTTGTTGGGCTGTCATGCCTTTTCATGGCTTTGGCTCTGGCTGAGATTTTTTTTTTCTTTCTTTTTTTTTTGAATGCATCCGTGCCATGTCCCTCATATCTTCCCCACCAAGTTGTATGTACCTCCTTGGATTTTGTTTTGCTTTTACAACACCTGTTAGCATTCTTTTAACTTTTTTTGGTGCTTTGCACTGCACCTGGCTTCTGCCCAGACCACTTTCTTGTAGTCACCAAATTTTCCATTTTTCTTTTTCTTTTTTTTCATTTTTGTTTCCTTTGATCATATCTCCATTCCAGAGTGTGTGTAAGCCCTTCTTATTTGTTTTGGCCTTCAGCAGGGATCAATTCTGGCAAGGCTTGGTGTATGTTGTTCGTGTCCTTGCAGTTGTTTGCATGCCATGCCTTTTCATGGCTTTGACTTTGGCTGAGATTTTTTTTTTTCTTTTTTTAAGTATCCATGCAATGTCGCTCATATCTTCCCCACCAAGTTGAGTCTGCCTCCTTGATTTTTGCCCTTTTTTTACAACACCTCTCAGGTTATTTTTGGCCTCTTTTGGTGCTTTGCACTGCACCTGGCTTCTGCCCAGACCACTTTCTTGTAGTCACCAAATTTCCCAATTTTCCCTTTTTTAGGGGGTTTTTTGCAATTGCATTTCTTTTGATCATATCTCCTTTCCAGAGTGTTTGTAAGCCTTTCTTTGCAGGGTCGCAAGATTTGGTTTCCCTTCCCGAAAGGAAATGAAATTTCCTTTCGGGAAGGGAAACCAAATCTTGCGATTTTAATGGGGATCAACTGGACAAGCTTTGGGGCAAGTCCCTTCACTTGTTGGGCTGTCATGCCTTTTCATGGCTTTGGCTCTGGCTGAGATTTTTTTTTCTTTTTTTTGTTTTGAATGCATCCGTGCCATGTCCTTCATATCTTCCCAACCAATTTGTGTCTGCCTCCTTGGATTTTGTTTTGCTTTTACAACACCTGTCAGCATCCTTTAGGCCTTTTTTGGTGCTTTGCACTGCACCTGGCTTCTGCCCAGACCACTTTCTTGTAGTCACTAAATTTCCCATTTTTCTTTTTTTTTTTTTTTCAATTTTGTTTCCTTTGATCATATCTCCATTCCAGAGTGTGTGTAAGCCCTTCTTATTTGTTTTGGCCTTCAGCAGGGATCAATTCTGGCAAGGCTTGGTGTATGTTGTGCGTGTCCTTGCAGTTGTTTGCATGCCATGCCTTTTCAAGGCTTTGACTTTGGCTGAGATTTTTTTTTTTTCTTTTTTTAAGTATCCATGCAATGTCGCTCATATCTTCCCCACCAAGTTGTGTCTGCCTCCTTGATTTTTGCCCTTTTTTTACAACACCTGTCAGGTTATTTTTGGCCTCTTTTGGTGCTTTGCACTGCACCTGGCTTCTGCCCAGACCACTTTCTTGTAGTCACCAAATTTCCCAATTTTCCCTTTTTTGGGGGTTTTTTGCAATTGCATTTCTTTTGATCATATCTCCTTTCCAGAGTGTTTGTAAGCCTTTCTTTGCAGGGTCGCAAGATTTGGTTTCCCTTCCCGAAAGGAAATTTCATTTCCTTTCGGGAAGGGAAACCAAATCTTGCGATTTTAATGGGGATCAATTGGACAAGCTTTGGGGCAAGTCCCTGCACTTGTTGGGCTGTCATGCCTTTTCATGGCTTTGGCTCTGGCTGAGATTTTTTTTTTCTTTCTTTTTTTTTTGAATGCATCCGTGCCATGTCCCTCATATCTTCCCCACCAAGTTGTATGTACCTCCTTGGATTTTGTTTTGCTTTAACAACACCTGTTAGCATTCTTTTAACTTTTTTTGGTGCTTTGCACTGCACCTGGCTTCTGCCCAGACCACTTTCTTGTAGTCACCAAATTTTCCATTTTTCTTTTTCTTTTTTTTCAATTTTGTTTCCTTTGATCATATCTCCATTTCAGAGTGTTTGTAAGACCCTCTTATTTGTTTTGGCCTTCAGCAGGGATCAATTCTGGCAAGGCTTGGTGTATGTTGTGCGTGTCCTTGCAGTTGTTTGCATGCCTTGCCTTTTCATGGCTTTGACTTTGGCTGAGATTTTTTTTTTTCTTTTTTTAAGTATCCATGCAATGTTGCTCATATCTTCCCCACCAAGTTGTGTCTGCCTCCTTGATTTTTGCCCTTTTTTTACAACACCTGTCAGGTTATTTTTGCCCTCTTTTGGTGCTTTGCACTGCACCTGGCTTCTGCACAGACCACTTTCTTGTAGTCACCAAATTTTCCATTTTTCTTTTTTTTTTTTTTTTCAATTTTGTTTCCTTTGATCATATCTGCATTCCAGAGTGTGTGTAAGCCCTTCTTATTTGTTTTGGCCTTCAGCAGCGATCAATTCTGGCAAGGCTTGGTGTATGTTGTGCGTGTCCTTGCAGTTGTTTGCATGCCATGCCTTTTCATGGCTTTGACTTTGGCTGAGATTTTTTTTTTTCTTTTTTGAAGTATCCATGCAATGTCGCTCATATCTTCCCCACCAAGTTGTGTCTGCCTCCTTGATTTTTGCCCTTTTTTTACAACACCTCTCAGGTTATTTTTGGCCTCTTTTGGTGCTTTGCACTGCACCTGGCTTCTGCCCAGACCACTTTCTTGTAGTCACCAAATTTCCCAATTTTCCCTTTTTTGGGGGTTTTTTGCAATTGCATTTCTTTTGATCATATCTCCTTTCCAGAGTGTTTGTAAGCCTTTCTTTGCAGGGTCGCAAGATTTGCTTTCCCTTCCCGAAAGGAAATGAAATTTCCTTTCGGGAAGGGAAACCAAATCTTGCGATTTTAATGGGGATCAACTGGACAAGCTTTGGGGCAAGTCCCTTCACTTGTTGGGCTGTCATGCCTTTTCATGGCTTTGGCTCTGGCTGAGATTTTTTTTTTCTTTTTTTTTTTTTGAATGCATCCGTGCCATGTCCTTCATATCTTCCCAACCAATTTGTGTCTGCATCCTTGGATTTTGTTTTGCTTTTACAACACCTGTCAGCATCCTTTTGGCCTTTTTTGGTGCTTTGCACTGCACCTGGCTTCTGCCCAGACCACTTTCTGGTAGTCACCAAATTTTCCATTTTTCTTTTTTTTTTTTTTCAATTTTGTTTCCTTTGATCATATCTCCATTCCAGAGTGTGTGTAAGCCCTTCTTATTTGTTTTGGCCTTCAGCGGGGATCAATTCTGGCAAGGCTTGGTGTATGTTGTGCGTGTCCTTGCAGTTGTTTGCATGCCTTGCCTTTTCATGGCTTTGACTTTGGCTGAGATTTTTTTTTTTCTTTTTTTAAGTATCCATGCAATGTCGCTCATATCTTCCCCACCAAGTTGTGTCTGCCTCCTTGATTTTTGCCCTTTTTTTACAACACCTCTCAGGTTATTTTTGGCCTCTTTTGGTGCTTTGCACTGCACCCGGCTTCTGCCCAGACCACTTTCTTGTAGTCACCAAATTTCCCAATTTTCCCTTTTTTGGGGGTTTTTTGCAATTGCATTTCTTTTGATCATATCTCCTTTCCAGAGTGTTTGTAAGCCTTTCTTTGCAGGGTCGCAAGATTTGCTTTCCCTTCCCGAAAGGAAATGAAATTTCCTTTCGGGAAGGGAAAGCAAATCTTGCGATTTTAATGGGGATCAATTGGACAAGCTTTGGGGCAAGTCCCTGCACTTGTTGGGCTGTCATGCCTTTTCATGGCTTTGGCTCTGGCTGAGATTTTTTTTTTCTTTTTTTTTTTTTGAATGCATCCGTGCCATGTCCCTCATATCTTCCCCACCAAGTTGTATGTACCTCCTTGGATTTTGTTTTGCTTTTACAACACCTGTCAGCGTCCTTTTGGCCTTTTTTGGTGCTTTGCACTGCACCTGGCTTCTGCCCAGACCACTTTCTTGTAGTCACCAAATTTTCCATTTTTCTTTTTCTTTTTTTCCAATTTTGTTTCCTTTGATCATATCTCCATTCCAGAGTGTGTGTAAGCCCTTCTTATTTGTTTTAGCCTTCAGCGGGGATCAATTCTTGCAAGGCCTGGTGTATGTTGTTCGTGTCCTTGCAGTTGTTTGCATGCCATGCCTTTTCATGGCTTTGACTTTGGCTGAGATTTTTTTTTTTCTTTTTTTAAGTATCCATGCAATGTCGCTCATATCTTCCCCACCAAGTTGTGTCTGCCTCCTTGATTTTTGCCCTTTTTTTACAACACCTCTCAGGTTATTTTTGGCCTCTTTTGGTGCTTTGCACTGCACCTGGCTTCTGCCCAGACCACTTTCTTGTAGTCACCAAATTTCCCAATTTTCCCTTTTTTGGGGGTTTTTTGCAATTGCATTTCTTTTGATCATATCTCCTTTCCAGAGTGTTTGTAAGCCTTTCTTTGCAGGGTCGCAAGATTTGCTTTCCCTTCCCGAAAGGAAATGAAATTTCCTTTTGGGAAGGGAAACCAAATCTTGCGATTTTAATGGGGATCAATTGGACAAGCTTTGGGGCAAGTCCCTGCACTTGTTGGGCTGTCATGCCTTTTCATGGCTTTGGCTCTGGCTGAGATTTTTTTTTTCTTTCTTTTTTTTTTGAATGCATCCGTGCCATGTCCCTCATATCTTCCCCACCAAGTTGTATGTACCTCCTTGGATTTTGTTTTGCTTTTACAACACATGTTAGCATTCTTTTAACTTTTTTTGGTGCTTTGCACTGCACCTGGCTTCTGCCCAGACCACTTTCTTGTAGTCACCAAATTTTCCATTTTTCTTTTTCTTTTTTTTCATTTTTGTTTCCTTTGATCATATCTCCATTCCAGAGTGTGTGTAAGCCCTTCTTATTTGTTTTGGCCTTCAGCAGGGATCAATTCTGGCAAGGCTTGGTGTATGTTGTTCGTGTCCTTGCAGTTGTTTGCATGCCATGCCTTTTCATGGCTTTGACTTTGGCTGAGATTTTTTTTTTTCTTTTTTTAAGTATCCATGCAATGTCGCTCATATCTTCCCCACCAAGTTGAGTCTGCCTCCTTGATTTTTGCCCTTTTTTTACAACACCTCTCAGGTTATTTTTGGCCTCTTTTGGTGCTTTGCACTGCACCTGGCTTCTGCCCAGACCACTTTCTTGTAGTCACCAAATTTCCCAATTTTCCCTTTTTTAGGGGGTTTTTTGCAATTGCATTTCTTTTGATCATATCTCCTTTCCAGAGTGTTTGTAAGCCTTTCTTTGCAGGGTCGCAAGATTTGGTTTCCCTTCCCGAAAGGAAATGAAATTTCCTTTCGGGAAGGGAAACCAAATCTTGCGATTTTAATGGGGATCAACTGGACAAGCTTTGGGGCAAGTCCCTTCACTTGTTGGGCTGTCATGCCTTTTCATGGCTTTGGCTCTGGCTGAGATTTTTTTTTCTTTTTTTTGTTTTGAATGCATCCGTGCCATGTCCTTCATATCTTCCCAACCAATTTGTGTCTGCCTCCTTGGATTTTGTTTTGCTTTTACAACACCTGTCAGCATCCTTTTGGCCTTTTTTGGTGCTTTGCACTGCACCTGGCTTCTGCCCAGACCACTTTCTTGTAGTCACTAAATTTCCCATTTTTCTTTTTTTTTTTTTTTCAATTTTGTTTCCTTTGATCATATCTCCATTCCAGAGTGTGTGTAAGCCCTTCTTATTTGTTTTGGCCTTCAGCAGGGATCAATTCTGGCAAGGCTTGGTGTATGTTGTGCGTGTCCTTGCAGTTGTTTGCATGCCATGCCTTTTCAAGGCTTTGACTTTGGCTGAGATTTTTTTTTTTTCTTTTTTTAAGTATCCATGCAATGTCGCTCATATCTTCCCCACCAAGTTGTGTCTGCCTCCTTGATTTTTGCCCTTTTTTTACAACACCTCTCAGGTTATTTTTGGCCTCTTTTGGTGCTTTGCACTGCACCTGGCTTCTGCCCAGACCACTTTCTTGTAGTCACCAAATTTCCCAATTTTCCCTTTTTTGGGGGTTTTTTGCAATTGCATTTCTTTTGATCATATCTCCTTTCCAGAGTGTTTGTAAGCCTTTCTTTGCAGGGTCGCAAGATTTGGTTTCCCTTCCCGAAAGGAAATTTCATTTCCTTTCGGGAAGGGAAACCAAATCTTGCGATTTTAATGGGGATCAATTGGACAAGCTTTGGGGCAAGTCCCTGCACTTGTTGGGCTGTCATGCCTTTTCATGGCTTTGGCTCTGGCTGAGATTTTTTTTTTCTTTCTTTTTTTTTTGAATGCATCCGTGCCATGTCCCTCATATCTTCCCCACCAAGTTGTATGTACCTCCTTGGATTTTGTTTTGCTTTAACAACACCTGTTAGCATTCTTTTAACTTTTTTTGGTGCTTTGCACTGCACCTGGCTTCTGCCCAGACCACTTTCTTGTAGTCACCAAATTTTCCATTTTTCTTTTTCTTTTTTTTCAATTTTGTTTCCTTTGATCATATCTCCATTTCAGAGTGTTTGTAAGACCCTCTTATTTGTTTTGGCCTTCAGCAGGGATCAATTCTGGCAAGGCTTGGTGTATGTTGTGCGTGTCCTTGCAGTTGTTTGCATGCCTTGCCTTTTCATGGCTTTGACTTTGGCTGAGATTTTTTTTTTTCTTTTTTTAAGTATCCATGCAATGTTGCTCATATCTTCCCCACCAAGTTGTGTCTGCCTCCTTGATTTTTGCCCTTTTTTTACAACACCTGTCAGGTTATTTTTGCCCTCTTTTGGTGCTTTGCACTGCACCTGGCTTCTGCACAGACCACTTTCTTGTAGTCACCAAATTTCCCATTTTTCTTTTTTTTTTTTTTCAGTTTTGATTCCTTTGATCATATCTCCATTCCAGAGTGTGTGTAAGCCCTTCTTATTTGTTTTGGCCTTCAGCAGGGATCAATTCTGGCAAGGCTTGGTGTATGTTGTGCGTGTCCTTGCAGTTGTTTGCATGCCATGCCTTTTCAGGCTTTGACTTTGGCTGCGATTTTTTTTTTTTTTTTTTTTTAAGTATCCATGCAATGTCCCTCATATCTTCCCCACCAAGTTGTGTCTGCCTCCTTGATTTTTGCCCTTTTTTTACAACACCTGTCAGGTTATTTTTGGCCTCTTTTGGTGCTTTGCACTGCACCTGGCTTCTGCCCAGACCACTTTCTTGTAGTCACCAAATTTTCCATTTTTCTTTTTTTTTTTTTTTTCAATTTTGTTTCCTTTGATCATATCTGCATTCCAGAGTGTGTGTAAGCCCTTCTTATTTGTTTTGGCCTTCAGCAGCGATCAATTCTGGCAAGGCTTGGTGTATGTTGTGCGTGTCCTTGCAGTTGTTTGCATGCCATGCCTTTTCATGGCTTTGACTTTGGCTGAGATTTTTTTTTTTCTTTTTTTAAGTATCCATGCAATGTCGCTCATATCTTCCCCACCAAGTTGTGTCTGCCTCCTTGATTTTTGCCCTTTTTTTACAACACCTGTCAGGTTATTTTTGGCCTCTTTTGGTGCTTTGCACTGCACCTGGCTTCTGCCCAGACCACTTTCTTGTAGTCACCAAATTTCCCAATTTTCCCTTTTTTGGGGGTTTTTTGCAATTGCATTTCTTTTGATCATATCTCCTTTCCAGAGTGTTTGTAAGCCTTTCTTTGCAGGGTCGCAAGATTTGCTTTCCCTTCCCGAAAGGAAATGAAATTTCCTTTCGGGAAGGGAAACCAAATCTTGCGATTTTAATGGGGATCAACTGGACAAGCTTTGGGGCAAGTCCCTTCACTTGTTGGGCTGTCATGCCTTTTCATGGCTTTGGCTCTGGCTGAGATTTTTTTTTTCTTTTTTTTTTTTTGAATGCATCCGTGCCATGTCCTTCATATCTTCCCAACCAATTTGTGTCTGCATCCTTGGATTTTGTTTTGCTTTTACAACACCTGTCAGCATCCTTTTGGCCTTTTTTGGTGCTTTGCACTGCACCTGGCTTCTGCCCAGACCACTTTCTGGTAGTCACCAAATTTTCCATTTTTCTTTTTTTTTTTTTTCAATTTTGTTTCCTTTGATCATATCTCCATTCCAGAGTGTGTGTAAGCCCTTCTTATTTGTTTTGGCCTTCAGCGGGGATCAATTCTGGCAAGGCTTGGTGTATGTTGTGCGTGTCCTTGCAGTTGTTTGCATGCCTTGCCTTTTCATGGCTTTGACTTTGGCTGAGATTTTTTTTTTTCTTTTTTTAAGTATCCATGCAATGTCGCTCATATCTTCCCCACCAAGTTGTGTCTGCCTCCTTGATTTTTGCCCTTTTTTTACAACACCTGTCAGGTTATTTTTGGCCTCTTTTGGTGCTTTGCACTGCACCTGGCTTCTGCCCAGACCACTTTCTTGTAGTCACCAAATTTCCCAATTTTCCCTTTTTTGGGGGTTTTTTGCAATTGCATTTCTTTTGATCATATCTCCTTTCCAGAGTGTTTGTAAGCCTTTCTTTGCAGGGTCGCAAGATTTGCTTTCCCTTCCCGAAAGGAAATGAAATTTCCTTTCGGGAAGGGAAAGCAAATCTTGCGATTTTAATGGGGATCAATTGGACAAGCTTTGGGGCAAGTCCCTGCACTTGTTGGGCTGTCATGCCTTTTCATGGCTTTGGCTCTGGCTGAGATTTTTTTTTTCTTTTTTTTTTTTTGAATGCATCCGTGCCATGTCCCTCATATCTTCCCCACCAAGTTGTATGTACCTCCTTGGATTTTGTTTTGCTTTTACAACACCTGTCAGCGTCCTTTTGGCCTTTTTTGGTGCTTTGCACTGCACCTGGCTTCTGCCCAGACCACTTTCTTGTAGTCACCAAATTTTCCATTTTTCTTTTTCTTTTTTTCCAATTTTGTTTCCTTTGATCATATCTCCATTCCAGAGTGTGTGTAAGCCCTTCTTATTTGTTTTGGCCTTCAGCGGGGATCAATTCTTGCAAGGCCTGGTGTATGTTGTTCGTGTCCTTGCAGTTGTTTGCATGCCATGCCTTTTCATGGCTTTGACTTTGGCTGAGATTTTTTTTTTTCTTTTTTTAAGTATCCATGCAATGTCCCTCATATCTTCCCCACCAAGTTGTGTCTGCCTCCTTGATTTTTGCCCTTTTTTTACAACACCTGTCAGGTTATTTTTGGCCTCTTTTGGTGCTTTGCACTGCACCTGGCTTCTGCCCAGACCACTTTCTTGTAGTCACCAAATTTCCCAATTTTCCCTTTTTTGGGGGTTTTTTGCAATTGCATTTCTTTTGATCATATCTCCTTTCCAGAGTGTTTGTAAGCCTTTCTTTGCAGGGTCGCAAGATTTGCTTTCCCTTCCCGAAAGGAAATGAAATTTCCTTTCGGGAAGGGAAAGCAAATCTTGCGATTTTAATGGGGATCAACTGGACAAGCTTTGGGGCAAGTCCCTGCACTTGTTGGGCTGTCATGCCTTTTCATGGCTTTGGCTCTGGCAGAGATTTTTTTTTCTTTCTTTTTGTTTTGAATGCATCCGTGCCATGTCCTTCATATCTTCCCAACCAATTTGTGTCTGCCTCCTTGGATTTTGTTTTGCTTTTACAACACCTGTCAGCATCCTTTTGGCCTTTTTTGGTGCTTTGCACTGCACCTGGCTTCTGCCCAGACCACTTTCTTGTAGTCACCAAATTTCCCATTTTTCTTTTTTTTTTTTTTTCAATTTTGTTTCCTTTGATCATATCTCCATTCCAGAGTGTGTGTAAGCCCTTCTTATTTGTTTTGGCCTTCAGCAGGGATCAATTCTGGCAAGGCTTGCTGTATGTTGTGCGTGTCCTTGCAGTTGTTTGCATGCCATGCCTTTTCATGGCTTTGACTTGGGCCGAGATTTTTTTTTTTCTTTTTTTAAGTATCCATGCAATGTCGCTCATATCTTCCCCACCAAGTTGTGTCTGCCTCCTTGATTTTTGCCCTTTTTTTACAACACCTGTCAGGTTATTTTTGGCCTCTTTTGGTGCTTTGCACTGCACCTGGCTTCTGCCCAGACCACTTTCTTGTAGTCACCAAATTTCCCAATTTTCCCTTGTTTGGGGGTTTTTTGCAATTGCATTTCTTTTGATCATATCTCCTTTCCAGAGTGTTTGTAAGCCTTTCTTTGCAGGGTCGCAAGATTTGCTTTCCCTTCCCGAAAGGAAATGAAATTTCCTTTTGGGAAGGGAAACCAAATCTTGCGATTTTAATGGGGATCAACTGGACAAGCTTTGGGGCAAGTCCCTGCACTTGTTGGGCTGTCATGCCTTTTCATGGCTTTGGCTTTGGCTGAGATTTTTTTTTCTTTCTTTTTGTTTTGAATGCATCCGTGCCATGTCCTTCATATCTTCCCAACCAATTTGTGTCTGCCTCCTTGGATTTTGTTTTGCTTTTACAACACCTGTCAGCATCCTTTTGGCCTTTTTTGGTGCTTTGCACTGCACCTGGCTTCTGCCCAGACCACTTTCTTGTAGTCACCAAATTTCCCATTTTTCTTTTTTTTTTTTTTTCAATTTTGTTTCCTTTGATCATATCTCCATTCCAGAGTGTGTGTAAGCCCTTCTTATTTGTTTTGGCCTTCAGCGGGGATCAATTCTGGCAAGGCTTGGTGTATGTTGTGCGTGTCCTTGCAGTTGTTTGCATGCCATGCCTTTTCATGGCTTTGACTTGGGCCGAGATTTTTTTTTTTCTTTTTTTAAGTATCCATGCAATGTCGCTCATATCTTCCCCACCAAGTTGTGTCTGCCTCCTTGATTTTTGCCCTTTTTTTACAACACCTGTCAGGTTATTTTTGGCCTCTTTTAGTGCTTTGCACTGCACCTGGCTTCTGCCCAGACCACTTTCTTGTAGTCACCAAATTTCCCAATTTTCCCTTTTTTGGGGGTTTTTTGCAATTGCATTTCTTTTGATCATATCTCCTTTCCAGAGTGTTTGTAAGCCTTTCTTTGCAGGGTCGCAAGATTTGGTTTCCCTTCCCGAAAGGAAATGAAATTTCCTTTCGGGAAGGGAAACCAAATCTTGCGATTTTAATGGGGATCAATTGGACAGGCTTTGGGGCAAGTCCCTGCACTTGTTGGGCTGTCATGCCTTTTCATGGCTTTGGCTCTGGCTGAGATTTTTTTTTTTCTTTCTTTTTTTTTTGAATGCATCCGTGCCATGTCCCTCATATCTTCCCCACCAAATTGTATGTAACTCCTTGGATTTTGTTTTGCTTTTACAACACCTGTTAGCATTCTTTTAACTTTTTTTGGTGCTTTGCACTGCACCTGGCTTCTGCCCAGACCACTTTCTTTTAGTCACCAAATTTTCCATTTTTCTTTTTTTTTTTTTTTTCAATTTTGTTTCCTTTGATCATATCTCCATTCCAGAGTGTGTGTAAGCCCTTCTTATTTGTTTTGGCCTTCAGCGGGGATCAATTCTGGCAAGGCTTGGTGTATGTTGTTCGTGTCCTTGCAGTTGTTTGCATGCCATGCCTTTTCATGGCTTTGACTTTGGCTGAGATTTTTTTTTTTCTTTTTTTAAGTATCCATGCAATGTCGCTCATATCTTCCCCACCAAGTTGTGTCTGCCTCCTTGATTTTTGCCCTTTTTTTACAACACCTGTCAGGTTATTTTTGGCCTCTTTTGGTGCTTTGCACTGCACCTGGCTTCTGCCCAGACCACTTTCTTGTAGTCACCAAATTTCCCAATTTTCCCTTTTTTGGGGGTTTTTTGCAATTGCATTTCTTTTGATCATATCTCCTTTCCAGAGTGTTTGTAAGCCTTTCTTTGCAGGGTCGCAAGATTTGCTTTCCCTTCCCGAAAGGAAATGAAATTTCCTTTCGGGAAGGGAAACCAAATCTTGCGATTTTAATGGGGATCAACTGGACAAGCTTTGGGGCAAGTCCCTGCACTTGTTGGGCTGTCATGCCTTTTCATGGCTTTGGCTCTGGCTGAGATTTTTTTTTCTTTTTTTTGTTTTGAATGCATCCGTGCCATGTCCTTCATATCTTCCCAACCAATTTGTGTCTGCCTCCTTGGATTTTGTTTTGCTTTTACAACACCTGTCAGCATCCTTTTGGCCTTTTTTGGTGCTTTGCACTGCACCTGGCTTCTGCCCAGACCACTTTCTTGTAGTCACCAAATTTCCCATTTTTTTTTTTTTTTTTTTTCAATTTTGTTTCCTTTGATCATATCTCCATTCCAGAGTGGGTGTAAGCCCTTCTTATTTGTTTTGGCCTTCAGCGGGGATCAATTCTGGCAAGGCTTGGTGTATGTTGTGCGTGTCCTTGCAGTTGTTTGCATGCCATGCCTTTTCAAGGCTTTGACTTTGGCTGAGATTTTTTTTTTTTCTTTTTTTAAGTATCCATGCAATGTCGCTCATATCTTCCCCACCAAGTTGTGTCTGCCTCCTTGATTTTTGCCCTTTTTTTACAACACCTCTTAGGTTATTTTTGGCCTTTTTTGGTGCTTTGCACTGCACCTGGCTTCTGCCCAGACCACTTTCTTGTAGTCACCAAATTTCCCAATTTTCCCTTTTTTGGGGGTTTTTTGCAATTGCATTTCTTTTGATCATATCTCCTTTCCAGTGTGTTTGTAAGCCTTTCTTTGCAGGGTCGCAAGATTTGCTTTCCCTTCCCGAAAGGAAATGAAATTTCCTTTTGGGAAGGGAAACCAAATCTTGCGATTTTAATGGGGATCAATTGGACAAGCTTTGGGGCAAGTCCCTGCACTTGTTGGGCTGTCATGCCTTTTCATGGCTTTGGCTCTGGCTGAGATTTTTTTTTTCTTTCTTTTTTTTTTGAATGCATCCGTGCCATGTCCCTCATATCTTCCCCACCAAGTTGTATGTACCTCCTTGGATTTTGTTTTGCTTTTACAACACCTGTTAGCATTCTTTTAACTTTTTTTGGTGCTTTGCACTGCACCTGGCTTCTGCCCAGACCACTTTCTTGTAGTCACCAAATTTTCCATTTTTCTTTTTCTTTTTTTTCATTTTTGTTTCCTTTGATCATATCTCCATTCCAGAGTGTGTGTAAGCCCTTCTTATTTGTTTTGGCCTTCAGCAGGGAACAATTCTGGCAAGGCTTGGTGTATGTTGTTCGTGTCCTTGCAGTTGTTTGCATGCCATGCCTTTTCATGGCTTTGACTTTGGCTGAGATTTTTTTTTTTCTTTTTTTAAGTATCCATGCAATGTCGCTCATATCTTCCCCACCAAGTTGAGTCTGCCTCCTTGATTTTTGCCCTTTTTTTACAACACCTCTCAGGTTATTTTTGGCCTCTTTTGGTGCTTTGCACTGCACCTGGCTTCTGCCCAGACCACTTTCTTGTAGTCACCAAATTTCCCAATTTTCCCTTTTTTAGGGGGTTTTTTGCAATTGCATTTCTTTTGATCATATCTCCTTTCCAGAGTGTTTGTAAGCCTTTCTTTGCAGGGTCGCAAGATTTGGTTTCCCTTCCCGAAAGGAAATGAAATTTCCTTTCGGGAAGGGAAACCAAATCTTGCGATTTTAATGGGGATCAACTGGACAAGCTTTGGGGCAAGTCCCTTCACTTGTTGGGCTGTCATGCCTTTTCATGGCTTTGGCTCTGGCTGAGATTTTTTTTTCTTTTTTTTGTTTTGAATGCATCCGTGCCATGTCCTTCATATCTTCCCAACCAATTTGTGTCTGCCTCCTTGGATTTTGTTTTGCTTTTACAACACCTGTCAGCATCCTTTTGGCCTTTTTTGGTGCTTTGCACTGCACCTGGCTTCTGCCCAGACCACTTTCTTGTAGTCACTAAATTTCCCATTTTTCTTTTTTTTTTTTTTTCAATTTTGTTTCCTTTGATCATATCTCCATTCCAGAGTGTGTGTAAGCCCTTCTTATTTGTTTTGGCCTTCAGCAGGGATCAATTCTGGCAAGGCTTGGTGTATGTTGTGCGTGTCCTTGCAGTTGTTTGCATGCCATGCCTTTTCAAGGCTTTGACTTTGGCTGAGATTTTTTTTTTTTCTTTTTTTAAGTATCCATGCAATGTCGCTCATATCTTCCCCACCAAGTTGTGTCTGCCTCCTTGATTTTTGCCCTTTTTTTACAACACCTCTCAGGTTATTTTTGGCCTCTTTTGGTGCTTTGCACTGCACCTGGCTTCTGCCCAGACCACTTTCTTGTAGTCACCAAATTTCCCAATTTTCCCTTTTTTGGGGGTTTTTTGCAATTGCATTTCTTTTGATCATATCTCCTTTCCAGAGTGTTTGTAAGCCTTTCTTTGCAGGGTCGCAAGATTTGGTTTCCCTTCCCGAAAGGAAATTTCATTTCCTTTCGGGAAGGGAAACCAAATCTTGCGATTTTAATGGGGATCAATTGGACAAGCTTTGGGGCAAGTCCCTGCACTTGTTGGGCTGTCATGCCTTTTCATGGCTTTGGCTCTGGCTGAGATTTTTTTTTTCTTTCTTTTTTTTTTGAATGCATCCGTGCCATGTCCCTCATATCTTCCCCACCAAGTTGTACGTACCTCCTTGGATTTTGTTTTGCTTTAACAACACCTGTTAGCATTCTTTTAACTTTTTTTGGTGCTTTGCACTGCACCTGGCTTCTGCCCAGACCACTTTCTTGTAGTCACCAAATTTTCCATTTTTCTTTTTCTTTTTTTTCAATTTTGTTTCCTTTGATCATATCTCCATTTCAGAGTGTTTGTAAGACCCTCTTATTTGTTTTGGCCTTCAGCAGGGATCAATTCTGGCAAGGCTTGGTGTATGTTGTGCGTGTCCTTGCAGTTGTTTGCATGCCTTGCCTTTTCATGGCTTTGACTTTGGCTGAGATTTTTTTTTTTCTTTTTTTAAGTATCCATGCAATGTTGCTCATATCTTCCCCACCAAGTTGTGTCTGCCTCCTTGATTTTTGCCCTTTTTTTACAACACCTGTCAGGTTATTTTTGCCCTCTTTTGGTGCTTTGCACTGCACCTGGCTTCTGCCCAGACCACTTTCTTGTAGTCACCAAATTTCCCATTTTTCTTTTTTTTTTTTTTCAGTTTTGATTCCTTTGATCATATCTCCATTCCAGAGTGTGTGTAAGCCCTTCTTATTTGTTTTGGCCTTCAGCAGGGATCAATTCTGGCAAGGCTTGGTGTATGTTGTGCGTGTCCTTGCAGTTGTTTGCATGCCATGCCTTTTCAGGCTTTGACTTTGGCTGCGATTTTTTTTTTTTTTTTTTTTTAAGTATCCATGCAATGTCCCTCATATCTTCCCCACCAAGTTGTGTCTGCCTCCTTGATTTTTGCTCTTTTTTTACAACACCTGTCAGGTTATTTTTGGCCTCTTTTGGTGCTTTGCACTGCACCTGGCTTCTGCCCAGACCACTTTCTTGTAGTCACCAAATTTTCCATTTTTCTTTTTTTTTTTTTTTTCAATTTTGTTTCCTTTGATCATATCTCCATTCCAGAGTGTGTGTAAGCCCTTCTTATTTGTTTTGGCCTTCAGCAGCGATCAATTCTGGCAAGGCTTGGTGTATGTTGTGCGTGTCCTTGCAGTTGTTTGCATGCCATGCCTTTTCATGGCTTTGACTTTGGCTGAGATTTTTTTTTTTCTTTTATTAAGTATCCATGCAATGTCGCTCATATCTTCCCCACCAAGTTGTGTCTGCCTCCTTGATTTTTGCCCTTTTTTTACAACACCTCTCAGGTTATTTTTGGCCTCTTTTGGTGCTTTGCACTGCACCTGGCTTCTGCCCAGACCACTTTCTTGTAGTCACCAAATTTCCCAATTTTCCCTTTTTTGGGGGTTTTTTGCAATTGCATTTCTTTTGATCATATCTCCTTTCCAGGGTGTTTGTAAGCCTTTCTTTGCAGGGTCGCAAGATTTGCTTTCCCTTCCCGAAAGGAAATGAAATTTCCTTTTGGGAAGGGAAACCAAATCTTGCGATTTTAATGGGGATCAACTGGACAAGCTTTGGGGCAAGTCCCTTCACTTGTTGGGCTGTCATGCCTTTTCATGGCTTTGGCTCTGGCTGAGATTTTTTTTTTCTTTTTTTTTTTTTGAATGCATCCGTGCCATGTCCTTCATATCTTCCCAACCAATTTGTGTCTGCATCCTTGGATTTTGTTTTGCTTTTACAACACCTGTCAGCATCCTTTTGGCCTTTTTTGGTGCTTTGCACTGCACCTGGCTTCTGCCCAGACCACTTTCTTGTAGTCACCAAATTTTCCATTTTTCTTTTTTTTTTTTTTCAATTTTGTTTCCTTTGATCATATCTCCTTTCCAGAGTGTGTGTAAGCCCTTCTTATTTGTTTTGGCCTTCAGCGGGGATCAATTCTGGCAAGGCTTGGTGTATGTTGTGCGTGTCCTTGCAGTTGTTTGCATGCCTTGCCTTTTCATGGCTTTGACTTTGGCTGAGATTTTTTTTTTTCTTTTTTTAAGTATCCATGCAATGTCGCTCATATCTTCCCCACCAAGTTGTGTCTGCCTCCTTGATTTTTGCCCTTTTTTTACAACACCTGTCAGGTTATTTTTGGCCTCTTTTGGTGCTTTGCACTGCACCTGGCTTCTGCCCAGACCACTTTCTTGTAGTCACCAAATTTCCCAATTTTCCCTTTTTTAGGGGGTTTTTTGCAATTGCATTTCTTTTGATCATATCTCCTTTCCAGAGTGTTTGTAAGCCTTTCTTTGCAGGGTCGCAAGATTTGCTTTCCCTTCCCGAAAGGAAATGAAATTTCCTTTTGGGAAGGGAAAGCAAATCTTGCGATTTTAATGGGGATCAATTGGACAAGCTTTGGGGCAAGTCCCTGCACTTGTTGGGCTGTCATGCCTTTTCATGGCTTTGGCTCTGGCTGAGATTTTTTTTTTCTTTTTTTTTTTTTTAATGCATCCGTGCCATGTCCCTCATATCTTCCCCACCAAGTTGTATGTACCTCCTTGGATTTTGTTTTGCTTTTACAACACCTGTCAGCGTCCTTTTGGCCTTTTTTGTTGCTTTGCACTGCACCTGGCTTCTGCCCAGACCACTTTCTTGTAGTCACCAAATTTTCCATTTTTCTTTTTCTTTTTTTCCAATTTTGTTTCCTTTGATCATATCTCCATTCCAGAGTGTGTGTAAGCCCTTCTTATTTGTTTTGGCCTTCAGCGGGGATCAATTCTTGCAAGGCCTGGTGTATGTTGTTCGTGTCCTTGCAGTTGTTTGCATGCCATGCCTTTTCATGGCTTTGACTTTGGCTGAGATTTTTTTTTTTCTTTTTTTAAGTATCCATGCAATGTCGCTCATATCTTCCCCACCAAGTTGTGTCTGCCTCCTTGATTTTTGCCCTTTTTTTACAACACCTCTCAGGTTATTTTTGGCCTCTTTTGGTGCTTTGCACTGCACCTGGCTTCTGCCCAGACCACTTTCTTGTAGTCACCAAATTTCCCAATTTTCCCTTTTTTGGGGGTTTTTTGCAATTGCATTTCTTTTGATCATATCTCCTTTCCAGAGTGTTTGTAAGCCTTTCTTTGCAGGGTCGCAAGATTTGCTTTCCCTTCCCGAAAGGAAATGAAATTTCCTTTTGGGAAGGGAAACCAAATCTTGCGATTTTAATGGGGATCAACTGGACAAGCTTTGGGGCAAGTCCCTGCACTTGTTGGGCTGTCATGCCTTTTCATGGCTTTGGCTCTGGCAGAGATTTTTTTTTCTTTCTTTTTGTTTTGAATGCATCCGTGCCATGTCCTTCATATCTTCCCAACCAATTTGTGTCTGCCTCCTTGGATTTTGTTTTGCTTTTACAACACCTGTCAGCATCCTTTTGGCCTTTTTTGGTGCTTTGCACTGCACCTGGCTTCTGCCCAGACCACTTTCTTGTAGTCACCAAATTTCCCATTTTTCTTTTTTTTTTTTTTTCAATTTTGTTTCCTTTGATCATATCTCCATTCCAGAGTGTGTGTAAGCCCTTCTTATTTGTTTTGGCCTTCAGCAGGGATCAATTCTGGCAAGGCTTGGTGTATGTTGTGCGTGTCCTTGCAGTTGTTTGCATGCCATGCCTTTTCATGGCTTTGACTTGGGCCGAGATTTTTTTTTTTCTTTTTTTAAGTATCCATGCAATGTCGCTCATATCTTCCCCACCAAGTTGTGTCTGCCTCCTTGATTTTTGCCCTTTTTTTACAACACCTGTCAGGTTATTTTTGGCCTCTTTTGGTGCTTTGCACTGCACCTGGCTTCTGCCCAGACCACTTTCTTGTAGTCAGCAAATTTCCCAATTTTCCCTTTTTTGGGGGTTTTTTGCAATTGCATTTCTTTTGATCATATCTCCTTTCCAGAGTGTTTGTAAGCCTTTCTTTGCAGGGTCGCAAGATTTGCTTTCCCTTCCCGAAAGGAAATGAAATTTCCTTTTGGGAAGGGAAACCAAATCTTGCGATTTTAATGGGGATCAACTGGACAAGCTTTGGGGCAAGTCCCTGCACTTGTTGGGCTGTCATGCCTTTTCATGGCTTTGGCTCTGGCTGAGATTTTTTTTTCTTTCTTTTTGTTTTGAATGCATCCGTGCCATGTCCTTCATATCTTCCCAACCAATTTGTGTCTGCCTCCTTGGATTTTGTTTTGCTTTTACAACACCTGTCAGCATCCTTTTGGCCTTTTTTGGTGCTTTGCACTGCACCTGGCTTCTGCCCAGACCACTTTCTTGTAGTCACCAAATTTCCCATTTTTCTTTTTTTTTTTTTTTCAATTTTGTTTCCTTTGATCATATCTCCATTCCAGAGTGTGTGTAAGCCCTTCTTATTTGTTTTGGCCTTCAGCGGGGATCAATTCTGGCAAGGCTTGGTGTATGTTGTGCGTGTCCTTGCAGTTGTTTGCATGCCATGCCTTTTCATGGCTTTGACTTGGGCCGAGATTTTTTTTTTTCTTTTTTTAAGTATCCATGCAATGTCGCTCATATCTTCCCCACCAAGTTGTGTCTGCCTCCTTGATTTTTGCCCTTTTTTTACAACACCTGTCAGGTTATTTTTGGCCTCTTTTAGTGCTTTGCACTGCACCTGGCTTCTGCCCAGACCACTTTCTTGTAGTCACCAAATTTCCCAATTTTCCCTTTTTTGGGGGTTTTTTGCAATTGCATTTCTTTTGATCATATCTCCTTTCCAGAGTGTTTGTAAGCCTTTCTTTGCAGGGTCGCAAGATTTGGTTTCCCTTCCCGAAAGGAAATGAAATTTCCTTTTGGGAAGGGAAACCAAATCTTGCGATTTTAATGGGGATCAATTGGACAGGCTTTGGGGCAAGTCCCTGCACTTGTTGGGCTGTCATGCCTTTTCATGGCTTTGGCTCTGGCTGAGATTTTTTTTTTTCTTTCTTTTTTTTTTGAATGCATCCGTGCCATGTCCCTCATATCTTCCCCACCAAGTTGTATGTACCTCCTTGGATTTTGTTTTGCTTTTACAACACCTGTTAGCATTCTTTTAACTTTTTTTGGTGCTTTGCACTGCACCTGGCTTCTGCCCAGACCACTTTCTTGTAGTCACCAAATTTTCCATTTTTCTTTTTCTTTTTTTTCAATTTTGTTTCCTTTGATCATATCTCCATTCCAGAGTGTTT
This sequence comes from Haemorhous mexicanus, assembly GCF_027477595.1. Taxonomy (NCBI): domain Eukaryota; kingdom Metazoa; phylum Chordata; class Aves; order Passeriformes; family Fringillidae; genus Haemorhous; species Haemorhous mexicanus. The sequence continues at coordinate 82,115,593 of NC_082343.1, read as the reverse complement.
TTAAGACCCTCTTATTTGTTTTGGCCTTCAGCAGGGATCAATTCTGGCAAGGCTTGGTGTATGTTGTGCGTGTCCTTGCAGTTGTTTGCATGCCTTGCCTTTTCATGGCTTTGACTTTGGCTGAGATTTTTTTTTTTCTTTTTTTAAGTATCCATGCAATGTCCCTCATATCTTCCCCACCAAGTTGTGTCTGCCTCCTTGATTTTTGCCCTTTTTTTACAACACCTCTCAGGTTATTTTTGGCCTCTTTTGGTGCTTTGCACTGCACCTGGCTTCTGCCCAGACCACTTTCTTGTAGTCACCAAATTTTCCATTTTTCTTTTTTTTTTTTTTTTCAATTTTGTTTCCTTTGATCATATCTCCATTCCAGAGTGTGTGTAAGCCCTTCTTATTTGTTTTGGCCTTCAGCGGGGATCAATTCTGGCAAGGCTTGGTGTATGTTGTTCGTGTCCTTGCAGTTGTTTGCATGCCATGCCTTTTCATGGCTTTGACTTTGGCTGAGATTTTTTTTTTTCTTTTTTTAAGTATCCATGCAATGTCGCTCATATCTTCCCCACCAAGTTGTGTCTGCCTCCTTGATTTTTGCCCTTTTTTTACAACACCTGTCAGGTTATTTTTGGCCTCTTTTGGTGCTTTGCACTGCACCTGGCTTCTGCCCAGACCACTTTCTTGTAGTCACCAAATTTCCCAATTTTCCCTTTTTTGGGGGTTTTTTGCAATTGCATTTCTTTTGATCATATCTCCTTTCCAGAGTGTTTGTAAGCCTTTCTTTGCAGGGTCGCAAGATTTGGTTTCCCTTCCCGAAAGGAAATGAAATTTCCTTTCGGGAAGGGAAAGCAAATCTTGCGATTTTAATGGGGATCAACTGGACAAGCTTTGGGGCAAGTCCCTGCACTTGTTGGGCTGTCATGCCTTTTCATGGCTTTGGCTCTGGCTGAGATTTTTTTTTCTTTTTTTTGTTTTGAATGCATCCGTGCCATGTCCCTCATATCTTCCCCACCAAGTTGTATGTACCTCCTTGGATTTTGTTTTGCTTTTACAACACCTGTTAGCATTCTTTTAACTTTTTTTGGTGCTTTGCACTGCACCCGGCTTCTGCCCAGACCACTTTCTTGTAGTCACCAAATTTTCCATTTTTCTTTTTTTTTTTTTTCAATTTTGTTTCCTTTGATCATATCTCCATTCCAGAGTGTGTGTAAGCCCTTCTTATTTGTTTTGGCCTTCAGCAGGGATCAATTCTGGCAAGGCTTGGTGTATGTTGTGCGTGTCCTTGCAGTTGTTTGCATGCCATGCCTTTTCATGGCTTTGACTTTGGCTGAGATTTTTTTTTTTCTTTTTTTAAGTATCCATGCATTGTCGCTCATATCTTCCCCACCAAGTTGTGTCTGCCTCCTTGATTTTTGCCCTTTTTTTACAACACCTCTCAGGTTATTTTTGGCCTTTTTTGGTGCTTTGCACTGCACCTGGCTTCTGCCCAGACCACTTTCTTGTAGTCACCAAATTTTCCATTTTTCTTTTTCTTTTTTTCCAATTTTGTTTCCTTTGATCATATCTCCATTCCAGAGTGTGTGTAAGCCCTTCTTATTTGTTTTGGCCTTCAGCGGGGATCAATTCTGGCAAGGCTTGGTGTATGTTGTTCGTGTCCTTGCAGTTGTTTGCATGCCATGCCTTTTCATGGCTTTGACTTTGGCTGAGATTTTTTTTTTTCTTTTTTTAAGTATCCATGCAATGTCGCTCATATCTTCCCCACCAAGTTGTGTCTGCCTCCTTGATTTTTGCCCTTTTTTTACAACACCTGTCAGGTTATTTTTGGCCTCTTTTGGTGCTTTGCACTGCACCTGGCTTCTGCCCAGACCACTTTCTTGTAGTCACCAAATTTCCCAATTTTCCCTTTTTTGGGGGTTTTTTTCAATTCCATTTCTTTTGATCATATCTCCTTTCCAGAGTGTTTGTAAGCCTTTCTTTGCAGGGTCGCAAGATTTGGTTTCCCTTCCCGAAAGGAAATTTCCTTTCGGGAAGGGAAACCAAATCTTGCGATTTTAATGGGGATCAACTGGACAAGCTTTGGGGCAAGTCCCTGCACTTGTTGGGCTGTCATGCCTTTTCATGGCTTTGGCTCTGGCTGAGATTTTTTTTTCTTTTTTTTGTTTTGAATGCATCCGTGCCATGTCCTTCATATCTTCCCAACCAATTTGTGTCTGCCTCCTTGGATTTTGTTTTGCTTTTACAACACCTGTCAGCATCCTTTTGGCCTTTTTTGGTGCTTTGCACTGCACCTGGCTTCTGCCCAGACCACGTTCTTGTAGTCACCAAATTTCCCATTTTTCTTTTTTTTTTTTTTTCAATTTTGTTTCCTTTGATCATATCTCCATTCCAGAGTGTGTGTAAGCCCGTCTTATTTGTTTTGGCCTTCAGCGGGGATCAATTCTGGCAAGGCTTGGTGTATGTTGTGCGTGTCCTTGCAGTTGTTTGCATGCCATGCCTTTTCAAGGCTTTGACTTTGGCTGAGATTTTTTTTTTTTCTTTTTTTAAGTATCCATGCAATGTCGCTCATATCTTCCCCACCAAGTTGTGTCTGCCTCCTTGATTTTTGCCCTTTTTTTACAACACCTCTCAGGTTATTTTTGGCCTCTTTTGGTGCTTTGCACTGCACCTGGCTTCTGCCCAGACCACTTTCTTGTAGTCACCAAATTTCCCAATTTTCCCTTTTTTGGGGGTTTTTTGCAATTGCATTTCTTTTGATCATATCTCCTTTCCAGAGTGTTTGTAAGCCTTTCTTTGCAGGGTCGCAAGATTTGGTTTCCCTTCCCGAAAGGAAATGAAATTTCCTTTTGGGAAGGGAAACCAAATCTTGCGATTTTAATGGGGATCAATTGGACAGGCTTTGGGGCAAGTCCCTGCACTTGTTGGGCTGTCATGCCTTTTCATGGCTTTGGCTCTGGCTGAGATTTTTTTTTTCTTTCTTTTTTTTTTGAATGCATCCGTGCCATGTCCCTCATATCTTCCCCACCAAGTTGTATGTACCTCCTTGGATTTTGTTTTGCTTTTACAACACCTGTTAGCATTCTTTTAACTTTTTTTGGTGCTTTGCACTGCACCTGGCTTCTGCCCAGACCACTTTCTTGTAGTCACCAAATTTTCCATTTTTCTTTTTCTTTTTTTTCAATTTTGTTTCCTTTGATCATATCTCCATTCCAGAGTGTGTGTAAGCCCTTCTTATTTGTTTTGGCCTTCAGCAGGGATCAATTCTGGCAAGGCTTGGTGTATGTTGTGCGTGTCCCTGCAGTTGTTTGCATGCCATGCCTTTTCATGGCTTTGACTTGAGCCGAGATTTTTTTTTTTTCTTTTTTTAAGTATCCATGCAATGTTGCTCATATCTTCCCCACCAAGTTGTGTCTGCCTCCTTGATTTTTGCCCTTTTTTTACAACACCTCTCAGGTTATTTTTGGCCTCTTTTGGTGCTTTGCACTGCACCTGGCTTCTGCCCAGACCACTTTCTTGTAGTCACCAAATTTTCCATTTTTCTTTTTTTTTTTTTTCAATTTTGTTTCCTTTGATCATATCTCCATTCCAGAGTGTGTGTAAGCCCTTCTTATTTGTTTTGGCCTTCAGCAGGGATCAATTCTGGCAAGGCTTGCTGTATGTTGTGCGTGTCCTTGCAGTTGTTTGCATGCCATGCCTTTTCATGGCTTTGACTTTGGCTGAGATTTTTTTTTTTCTTTTTTTAAGTATCCATGCATTGTCGCTCATATCTTCCCCACCAAGTTGTGTCTGCCTCCTTGATTTTTGCCCTTTTTTTACAACACCTCTTAGGTTATTTTTGGCCTTTTTTGGTGCTTTGCACTGCACCTGGCTTCTGCCCAGACCACTTTCTTGTAGTCACCAAATTTTCCATTTTTCTTTTTCTTTTTTTCCAATTTTGTTTCCTTTGATCATATCTCCATTCCAGAGTGTGTGTAAGCCCTTCTTATTTGTTTTGGCCTTCAGCGGGGATCAATTCTGGCAAGGCTTGGTGTATGTTGTTCGTGTCCTTGCAGTTGTTTGCATGCCATGCCTTTTCATGGCTTTGACTTTGGCTGAGATTTTTTTTTTTCTTTTTTTAAGTATCCATGCAATGTCGCTCATATCTTCCCCACCAAGTTGTGTCTGCCTCCTTGATTTTTGCCCTTTTTTTACAACACCTCTCAGGTTATTTTTGGCCTCTTTTGGTGCTTTGCACTGCACCTGGCTTCTGCCCAGACCACTTTTATGTAGTCACCAAATTTCCCAATTTTCCCTTTTTTGGGGGTTTTTTGCAATTGCATTTCTTTTGATCATATCTCCTTTCCAGAGTGTTTGTAAGCCTTTCTTTGCAGGGTCGCAAGATTTGCTTTCCCTTCCCGAAAGGAAATGAAATTTCCTTTCGGGAAGGGAAACCAAATCTTGCGATTTTAATGGGGATCAACTGGACAAGCTTTGGGGCAAGTCCCTGCACTTGTTGGGCTGTCATGCCTTTTCATGGCTTTGGCTCTGGCTGAGATTTTTTTTTCTTTTTTTTGTTTTGAATGCATCCGTGCCATGTCCTTCATATCTTCCCAACCAATTTGTGTCTGCCTCCTTGGATTTTGTTTTGCTTTTACAACACCTGTCAGCATCCTTTTGGCCTTTTTTGGTGCTTTGCACTGCACCTGGCTTCTGCCCAGACCACGTTCTTGTAGTCACCAAATTTCCCATTTTTCTTTTTTTTTTTTTTTCAATTTTGTTTCCTTTGATCATATCTCCATTCCAGAGTGTGTGTAAGCCCGTCTTATTTGTTTTGGCCTTCAGCGGGGATCAATTCTGGCAAGGCTTGGTGTATGTTGTGCGTGTCCTTGCAGTTGTTTGCATGCCATGCCTTTTCAAGGCTTTGACTTTGGCTGAGATTTTTTTTTTTTCTTTTTTTAAGTATCCATGCAATGTCGCTCATATCTTCCCCACCAAGTTGTGTCTGCCTCCTTGATTTTTGCCCTTTTTTTACAACACCTCTCAGGTTATTTTTGGCCTCTTTTGGTGCTTTGCACTGCACCTGGCTTCTGCCCAGACCACTTTCTTGTAGTCACCAAATTTCCCAATTTTCCCTTTTTTGGGGGTTTTTTGCAATTGCATTTCTTTTGATCATATCTCCTTTCCAGAGTGTTTGTAAGCCTTTCTTTGCAGGGTCGCAAGATTTGGTTTCCCTTCCCGAAAGGAAATGAAATTTCCTTTCGGGAAGGGAAACCAAATCTTGCGATTTTAATGGGGATCAATTGGACAGGCTTTGGGGCAAGTCCCTGCACTTGTTGGGCTGTCATGCCTTTTCATGGCTTTGGCTCTGGCTGAGATTTTTTTTTTCTTTCTTTTTTTTTTGAATGCATCCGTGCCATGTCCCTCATATCTTCCCCACCAAGTTGTATGTACCTCCTTGGATTTTGTTTTGCTTTTACAACACCTGTTAGCATTCTTTTAACTTTTTTTGGTGCTTTGCACTGCACCTGGCTTCTGCCCAGACCACTTTCTTGTAGTCACCAAATTTTCCATTTTTCTTTTTCTTTTTTTTCAATTTTGTTTCCTTTGATCATATCTCCATTCCAGAGTGTGTGTAAGCCCTTCTTATTTGTTTTGGCCTTCAGCAGGGATCAATTCTGGCAAGGCTTGGTGTATGTTGTGCGTGTCCCTGCAGTTGTTTGCATGCCATGCCTTTTCATGGCTTTGACTTGAGCCGAGATTTTTTTTTTTTCTTTTTTTAAGTATCCATGCAATGTTGCTCATATCTTCCCCACCAAGTTGTGTCTGCCTCCTTGATTTTTGCCCTTTTTTTACAACACCTCTCAGGTTATTTTTGGCCTCTTTTGGTGCTTTGCACTGCACCTGGCTTCTGCCCAGACCACTTTCTTGTAGTCACCAAATTTTCCATTTTTCTTTTTCTTTTTTTTCAATTTTGTTTCCTTTGATCATATCTCCATTCCAGAGTGTGTGTAAGCCCTTCTTATTTGTTTTGGCCTTCAGCAGGGATCAATTCTGGCAAGGCTTGCTGTATGTTGTGCGTGTCCTTGCAGTTGTTTGCATGCCATGCCTTTTCATGGCTTTGACTTTGGCTGAGATTTTTTTTTTTCTTTTTTTAAGTATCCATGCATTGTCGCTCATATCTTCCCCACCAAGTTGTGTCTGCCTCCTTGATTTTTGCCCTTTTTTTACAACACCTCTTAGGTTATTTTTGGCCTTTTTTGGTGCTTTGCACTGCACCTGGCTTCTGCCCAGACCACTTTCTTGTAGTCACCAAATTTTCCATTTTTCTTTTTCTTTTTTTCCAATTTTGTTTCCTTTGATCATATCTCCATTCCAGAGTGTGTGTAAGCCCTTCTTATTTGTTTTGGCCTTCAGCGGGGATCAATTCTGGCAAGGCTTGGTGTATGTTGTTCGTGTCCTTGCAGTTGTTTGCATGCCATGCCTTTTCATGGCTTTGACTTTGGCTGAGATTTTTTTTTTTCTTTTTTTAAGTATCCATGCAATGTCGCTCATATCTTCCCCACCAAGTTGTGTCTGCCTCCTTGATTTTTGCCCTTTTTTTACAACACCTCTCAGGTTATTTTTGGCCTCTTTTGGTGCTTTGCACTGCACCTGGCTTCTGCCCAGACCACTTTTATGTAGTCACCAAATTTCCCAATTTTCCCTTTTTTGGGGGTTTTTTGCAATTGCATTTCTTTTGATCATATCTCCTTTCCAGAGTGTTTGTAAGCCTTTCTTTGCAGGGTCGCAAGATTTGCTTTCCCTTCCCGAAAGGAAATGAAATTTCCTTTCGGGAAGGGAAACCAAATCTTGCGATTTTAATGGGGATCAACTGGACAAGCTTTGGGGCAAGTCCCTGCACTTGTTGGGCTGTCATGCCTTTTCATGGCTTTGGCTCTGGCTGAGATTTTTTTTTCTTTCTTTTTTTTTTTTTGAATGCATCCGTGCCATGTCCTTCATATATTCCCAACCAATTTGTGTCTGCCTCCTTGGATTTTGTTTTGCTTTTACAACACCTGTCAGCATCCTTTTGGCCTTTTTTGGTGCTTTGCACTGCACCTGGCTTCTGCCCAGACCACTTTCTTGTAGTCACCAAATTTCCCATTTTTCTTTTTTTTTTTTTTCAATTTTGTTTCCTTTGATCATATCTCCATTCCAGAGTGTGTGTAAGCCCTTCTTATTTGTTTTGGCCTTCAGCGGGGATCAATTCTGGCAAGGCTTGCTGTATGTTGTGCGTGTCCTTGCAGTTGTTTGCATGCCTTGCCTTTTCATGGCTTTGACTTGGGCCGAGATGTTTTTTTTTCTTTTTTTAAGTATCCATGCAATGTCGCTCATATCTTCCCCACCAAGTTGTGTCTGCCTCCTTGATTTTTGCCCTTTTTTTACAACACCTCTCAGGTTATTTTTGGCCTCTTTTGGTGCTTTGCACTGCACCTGGCTTCTGCCCAGACCACTTTCTTGTAGTCACCAAATTTCCCAATTTTCCCTTTTTTGGGGGTTTTTTGCAATTGCATTTCTTTTGATCATATCTCCTTTCCTGAGTGTTTGTAAGCCTTTCTTTGCAGGGTCGCAAGATTTGGTTTCCCTTCCCGAAAGGAAATGAAATTTCCTTTCGGGAAGGGAAACCAAATCTTGCGATTTTAATGTGGATCAATTGTACAAGCTTTGGGGCAAGTCCCTGCACTTGTTGGGCTGTCATGCCTTTTCATGGCTTTGGCTCTGGCTGAGATTTTTTTTTTCTTTCTTTTTTTTTTGAATGCATCCGTGCCATGTACCTCATATCTTCCCCACCAAGTTGTATGTACCTCCTTGGATTTTGTTTTGCTTTTACAACTCCTTTAGCATTCTTTTAACTTTTTTTGGTGCTTTGCACTGCACCTGGCTTCTGCCCAGACCACTTTCTTGTAGTCACCAAATTTCCCAATTTTCCCTTTTTTGGGGGTTTTTTGCAATTGCATTTCTTTTGATCATAGCTCCTTTCCAGAGTGTTTGTAAGCCTTTCTTTGCAGGGTCGCAAGATTTGCTTTCCCTTCCCGAAAGGAAATGAAATTTCCTTTCGGGAAGGGAAAGCAAATCTTGCGATTTTAATAGGGATCAATTGGACAAGCTTTGGGGCAAGTCCCTGCACTTGTTGGGCTGTCATGCCTTTTCATGGCTTTGGCTTTGGCTGAGATTTTTTTTTTCTTTTTTTTTTTTTTGAATGCATCCGTGCCATGTCCCTCATATCTTCCCCTCCAAGTTGTATGTACCTCCTTGGATTTTGTTTTGCTTTTACAACACCTGTCAGCATCCTTTTGGCCTCTTTTGGTGCTTTGCACTGCACCTGGCTTCTGCCCAGACCACTTTCTTGTAGTCACCAAATTTTCCATTTTTCTTTTTTTTTTTTTTCAATTTCCTTTTCTTTGATCATATCTCCATTCCAGAGTGTGTGTAAGCCCCTCTTATTTGTTTTGGCCTTCAGCGGGGATCAATTCTGGCAAGGCTTGGTGTATGTTGTGCGTGTCCTTGCAGTTGTTTGCATGCCATGCCTTTTCATGGCTTTGGCTCTGGCTGAGATTTTTTTTTTCTTTTTTTTTTTTTTGAATGCATCCGTGCCATGTCCTTCATATCTTCCCCACCAAGTTGTATGTACCTCCTTGGATTTTGTTTTGCTTTTACATCACCTGTTAGCATTCTTTTAACTTTTTTTGGTGCTTTGCACTGCACCTGGCTTCTGCCCAGACCACTTTCTTGTAGTCACCAAATTTTCCATTTTTCTTTTTCTTTTTTTTTCAGTTTTGTTTCCTTTGATCATATCTCCATTCCAGAGTGTTTGTAAGCCCCTCTTATTTGTTTTGGCCTTCAGCAGGGATCAATTCTGGCAAGGCTTGGTGTATGTTGTGCGTGTCCTTGCAGTTGTTTGCATGCCATGCCTTTTCATGGCTTTGACTTTGGCTGAGATTTTTTTTTTTCTTTTTTTAAGTATCCATGCAATGTTGCTCATATCTTCCCCACCAGGTTGTGTCTGCCTCCTTGATTTTTGCCCTTTTTTTACAACACCTGTCAGGTTATTTTTGGCCTCTTTTGGTGCTTTGCACTGCACCTGGCTTCTGCCCAGACCACTTTCTTGTAGTCACCAAATTTTCCATTTTTCTTTTTTTTTTTTTTCAATTTTGTTTCCTTTGATCATATCTCCATTCCAGAGTGTGTGTAAGCCCTTCTTATTTGTTTTGGCCTTTAGCAGGGATCAATTCTGGCAAGGCTTGCTGTATGTTGTGCGTGTCCTTGCAGTTGTTTGCATGCCATGCCTTTTCATGGCTTTGACTTTGGCTGAGATTTTTTTTTTTCTTTTTTTAAGTATCCATGCAATGTTGCTCATATCTTCCCCACCAAGTTGTGTCTGCCTCCTTGATTTTTGCCCTTTTTTTACAACACCTTTCAGTAACCTTTTGGCCTTTTTTGGTGCTTTGCACTGCACCTGGCTTCTGCCCAGACCACTTTCTTGTAGTCACCAAATTTCCCAATTTTCCCTTTTTTGGGGGTTTTTTGCAATTGCATTTCTTTTGATCATATCTCCTTTCCAGAGTGTTTGTAAGCCTTTCTTTGCAGGGTCGCAAGATTTGGTTTCCCTTCCCGAAAGGAAATGAAATTTCCTTTCGGGAAGGGAAACCAAATCTTGCGATTTTAATGGGGATCAATTGGACAAGCTTTGGGGCAAGTCCCTGCACTTGTTGGGCTGTCATGCCTTTTCATGTCTTTGGCTCTGGCTGAGATTTTTTTTTCTTTTTTTTTTTTTGAATGCATCCGTGCCATGTCCCTCATATCTTCCCAACCAAGTTGTGTCTGCCTCCTTGGTTTTTGTTTTGCTTTTACAACACCTCTCAGCATCCTTTTGGCCTTTTTTGGTGCTTTGCACTGCACCTGGCTTCTGCCCAGACCACTTTCTTGTAGTCACCAAATTTTCCATTTTTCTTTTTCTTTTTTTCCAATTTTGTTTCCTTTGATCATATCTCCATTCCAGAGTGTTTGTAAGCCCTTCTTATTTGTTTTGGCCTTCAGCGGGGATCAATTCTGGCAAGGCTTGGTGTATGTTGTTCGTGTCCTTGCAGTTGTTTGCATGCCATGCCTTTTCATGGCTTTGACTTTGGCTGAGATTTTTTTTTTTCTTTTTTTAAGTATCCATGCAATGTCCCTCATATCTTCCCCACCAAGTTGTGTCTGCCTCCTTGATTTTTGCCCTTTTTTTACAACACCTCTCAGGTTATTTTTGGCCTCTTTTGGTGCTTTGCACTGCACCTGGCTTCTGCCCAGACCACTTTCTTGTAGTCACCAAATTTCCCAATTTTCCCTTTTTTGGGGGTTTTTTGCAATTGCATTTCTTTTGATCATATCTCCTTTCCAGAGTGTTTGTAAGCCTTTCTTTGCAGGGTCGCAAGATTTGCTTTCCCTTCCCGAAAGGAAATAAAATTTCCTTTCGGGAAGGGAAAGCAAATCTTGCGATTTTAATGGGGATCAACTGGACAAGCTTTGGGGCAAGTCCCTGCACTTGTTGGGCTGTCATGCCTTTTCATGGCTTTGGCTCTGGCAGAGATTTTTTTTTCTTTCTTTTTGTTTTGAATGCATCCGTGCCATGTCCTTCATATCTTCCCAACCATTTTGTGTCTGCCTCCTTGGATTTTGTTTTGCTTTTACAACACCTGTCAGCATCCTTTTGGCCTTTTTTGGTGCTTTGCACTGCACCTGGCTTCTGCCCAGACCACTTTCTTGTAGTCACCAAATTTCCCATTTTTCTTTTTTTTTTTTTTTCAATTTTGTTTCCTTTGATCATATCTCCATTCCAGAGTGTGTGTAAGCCCTTCTTATTTGTTTTGGCCTTCAGCAGGGATCAATTCTGGCAAGGCTTGCTGTATGTTGTGCGTGTCCTTGCAGTTGTTTGCATGCCTTGCCTTTTCATGGCTTTGACTTTGGCTGAGATTTTTTTTTTTCTTTTTTTAAGTATCCATGCAATGTCCCTCATATCTTCCCCACCAAGTTGTGTCTGCCTCCTTGATTTTTGCCCTTTTTTTACAACACCTCTCAGGTTATTTTTGGCCTCTTTTGGTGCTTTGCACTGCACCCGGCTTCTGCCCAGACCACTTTCTTGTAGTCACCAAATTTCCCAATTTTCCCTTTTTTGGGGGTTTTTTGCAATTGCATTTCTTTTGATCATATCTCCTTTCCAGAGTGTTTGTAAGCCTTTCTTTGCAGGGTCGCAAGATTTGGTTTCCCTTCCCGAAAGGAAATTTCATTTCCTTTCGGCAAGGGAAACCAAATCTTGCGATTTTAATGGGGATCAATTGGACAAGCTTTGGGGCAAGTCCCTGCACTTGTTGGGCTGTCATGCCTTTTCATGGCTTTGGCTCTGGCTGAGATTTTTTTTTTCTTTCTTTTTTTTTTGAATGCATCCGTGCCATGTCCCTCATATCTTCCCCACCAAGTTGTATGTACCTCCTTGGATTTTGTTTTGCTTTTACAACACCTGTTAGCATTCTTTTAACTTTTTTTGGTGCTTTGCACTGCACCTGGCTTCTGCCCAGACCACTTTCTTGTAGTCACCAAATTTTCCATTTTTCTTTTTCTTTTTTTTCAATTTTGTTTCCTTTGATCATATCTCCATTCCAGAGTGTGTGTAAGCCCTTCTTATTTGTTTTGGCCTTCAGCAGAGATCAATTCTGGCAAGGCTTGCTGTATGTTGTTCGTGTCCTTGCAGTTGTTTGCATGCCATGCCTTTTCATGGCTTTGACTTTGGCTGAGATTTTTTTTTTTCTTTTTTTAAGTATCCATGCAATGTCCCTCATATCTTCCCCACCAAGTTGTGTCTGCCTCCTTGATTTTTGCCCTTTTTTTACAACACCTCTCAGGTTATTTTTGGCCTCTTTTGGTGCTTTGCACTGCACCTGGCTTCTGCCCAGACCACTTTCTTGTAGTCACCAAATTTTCCATTTTTCTTTTTTTTTTTTTTCAATTTTGTTTCCTTTGATCATATCTCCATTCCAGAGTGTGTGTAAGCCCTTCTTATTTGTTTTGGCCTTCAGCAGGGATCAATTCTGGCAAGGCTTGGTGTATGTTGTTCGTGTCCTTGCAGTTGCTTGCATGCCATGCCTTTTCATGGCTTTGACTTTGGCTGAGATTTTTTTTTTTCTTTTTTTAAGTATCCATGCAATGTCGCTCATATCTTCCCCACCAAGTTGTGTCTGCCTCCTTGATTTTTGCCCTTTTTTTACAACACCTGTCAGGTTATTTTTGGCCTCTTTTGGTGCTTTGCACTGCACCTGGCTTCTGCCCAGACCACTTTCTTGTAGTCAGCAAATTTCCCAATTTTCCCTTTTTTGGGGGTTTTTTGCAATTGCATTTCTTTTGATCATATCTCCTTTCCAGAGTGTTTGTAAGCCTTTCTTTGCAGGGTCGCAAGATTTGCTTTCCCTTCCCGAAAGGAAATAAAATTTCCTTTCGGGAAGGGAAAGCAAATCTTGCGATTTTAATGGGGATCAATTGGACAAGCTTTGGGGCAAGTCCCTGCACTTGTTGGGCTGTCATGCCTTTTCATGTCTTTGGCTCTGGCTGAGATTTTTTTTTCTTTTTTTTTTTTTGAATGCATCCGTGCCATGTCCCTCATATCTTCCCAACCAAGTTGTGTCTGCCTCCTTGGATTTTGTTTTGCTTTTACACCACCTCTCAGCATCCTTTTGGCCTTTTTTGGTGCTTTGCACTGCACCTGGCTTCTGCCCAGACCACTTTCTTGTAGTCACCAAATTTCCCATTTTTCTTTTTTTTTTTTTTTCAATTTTGTTTCCTTTGATCATATCTCCATTCCAGAGTGTGTGTAAGCCCGTCTTATTTGTTTTGGCCTTCAGCGGGGATCAATTCTGGCAAGTCTTGGTGTATGTTGTGCGTGTCCTTGCAGTTGTTTGCATGCCTTGCCTTTTCATGGCTTTGACTTTGGCTGAGATTTTTTTTTTTCTTTTTATAAGTATCCATGCAATGTTGCTCATATCTTCCCCACCAAGTTGTGTCTGCCTCCTTGATTTTTGCCCTTTTTTTACAACACCTCTCAGGTTATTTTTGGCCTTTTTTGGTGCTTTGCACTGCACCTGGCTTGTGCCCAGACCACTTTCTTGTAGTCACCAAATTTCCCAATTTTCCCTTTTCTGGGGGTTTTTTGCAATTGCATTTCTTTTGATCATATCTCCTTTCCAGAGTGTTTGTAAGCCTTTCTTTGCAGGGTCGCAAGATTTGGTTTCCCTTCCCGAAAGGAAATGAAATTTCCTTTCGGGAAGGGAAACCAAATCTTGCGATTTTAATGGGGATCAACTGGACAAGCTTTGGGGCAAGTCCCTGCACTTGTTGGGCTGTCATGCCTTTTCATGGCTTTGGCTCTGGCTGAGATTTTTTTTTCTTTCTTTTTGTTTTGAATGCATCCGTGCCATGTCCTTCATATCTTCCCAACCAATTTGTGTCTGCCTCCTTGGATTTTGTTTTGCTTTTACAACACCTGTCAGCATCCTTTTGGCCTTTTTTGGTGCTTTGCACTGCACCTGGCTTCTGCCCAGACCACTTTCTTGTAGTCACCAAATTTCCCATTTTTCTTTTTTTTTTTTTTTCAATTTTGTTTCCTTTGATCATATCTCCATTCCAGAGTGTGTGTAAGCCCTTCTTATTTGTTTTGGCCTTCAGCGGGGATCAATTCTGGCAAGGCTTGCTGTATGTTGTGCGTGTCCTTGCAGTTGTTTGCATGCCTTGCCTTTTCATGGCTTTGACTTTGGCTGAGATTTTTTTTTTTCTTTTTTTAAGTATCCATGCAATGTCGCTCATATCTTCCCCACCAAGTTGTGTCTGCCTCCTTGATTTTTGCCCTTTTTTTACAACACCTCTCAGGTTATTTTTGGCCTCTTTTGGTGCTTTGCACTGCACCCGGCTTCTGCCCAGACCACTTTCTTGTAGTCACCAAATTTCCCAATTTTCCCTTTTTTGGGGGTTTTTTGCAATTGCATTTCTTTTGATCATATCTCCTTTCCAGAGTGTTTGTAAGCCTTTCTTTGCAGGGTCGCAAGATTTGCTTTCCCTTCCCGAAAGGAAATTTCATTTCCTTTCGGGAAGGGAAACCAAATCTTGCGATTTTAATGGGGATCAATTGGACAAGCTTTGGGGCAAGTCCCTGCACTTGTTGGGCTGTCATGCCTTTTCATGGCTTTGGCTCTGGCTGAGATTTTTTTTTTCTTTCTTTTTTTTTTGAATGCATCCGTGCCATGTCCCTCATATCTTCCCCACCAAGTTGTACGTACCTCCTTGGATTTTGTTTTGCTTTTACAACACCTGTTAGCATTCTTTTAACTTTTTTTGGTGCTTTGCACTGCACCTGGCTTCTGCCCAGACCACTTTCTTGTAGTCACCAAATTTTCCATTTTTCTTTTTTTTTTTTTTTCAATTTTGTTTCCTTTGATCATATCTCCATTCCAGAGTGTGTGTAAGCCCTTCTTATTTGTTTTGGCCTTCAGCAGGGATCAATTCTGGCAAGGCTTGGTGTATGTTGTTCGTGTCCTTGCAGTTGTTTGCATGCCATGCCTTTTCATGGCTTTGACTTTGGCTGAGATTTTTTTTTTTCTTTTTTTAAGTATCCATGCAATGTCCCTCATATCTTCCCCACCAAGTTGTGTCTGCCTCCTTGATTTTTGCCCTTTTTTTACAACACCTGTCAGGTTATTTTTGGCCTCTTTTGGTGCTTTGCACTGCACCTGGCTTCTGCCCAGACCACTTTCTTGTAGTCACCAAATTTTCCATTTTTCTTTTTTTTTTTTTTCAATTTTGTTTCCTTTGATCATATCTCCATTCCAGAGTGTGTGTAAGCCCTTCTTATTTGTTTTGGCCTTCAGCAGGGATCAATTCTGGCAAGGCTTGGTGTATGTTGTTCGTGTCCTTGCAGTTGCTTGCATGCCATGCCTTTTCATGGCTTTGACTTTGGCTGAGATTTTTTTTTTTCTTTTTTTAAGTATCCATGCAATGTCGCTCATATCTTCCCCACCAAGTTGTGTCTGCCTCCTTGATTTTTGCCCTTTTTTTACAACACCTCTCAGGTTATTTTTGGCCTCTTTTGGTGCTTTGCACTGCACCTGGCTTCTGCCCAGACCACTTTCTTGTAGTCACCAAATTTCCCAATTTTCCCTTTTTTGGGGGTTTTTTGCAATTGCATTTCTTTTGATCATATCTCCTTTCCAGAGTGTTTGTAAGCCTTTCTTTGCAGGGTCGCAAGATTTGGTTTCCCTTCCCGAAAGGAAATGAAATTTCCTTTCGGGAAGGGAAAGCAAATCTTGCGATTTTAATGGGGATCAACTGGACAAGCTTTGGGGCAAGTCCCTGCACTTGTTGGGCTGTCATGCCTTTTCATGGCTTTGGCTCTGGCTGAGATTTTTTTTTCTTTTTTTTTTTTGAATGCATCCGTGCCATGTCCCTCATATCTTCCCAACCAAGTTGTGTCTGCCTCCTTGGATTTTGTTTTGCTTTTACACCACCTCTCAGCATCCTTTTGGCCTTTTTTGGTGCTTTGCACTGCACCTGGCTTCTGCCCAGACCACTTTCTTGTAGTCACCAAATTTCCCATTTTTCTTTTTTTTTTTTTTTCAATTTTGTTTCCTTTGATCATATCTCCATTCCAGAGTGTGTGTAAGCCCGTCTTATTTGTTTTGGCCTTCAGCGGGGATCAATTCTGGCAAGTCTTGGTGTATGTTGTGCGTGTCCTTGCAGTTGTTTGCATGCCTTGCCTTTTCATGGCTTTGACTTTGGCTGAGATTTTTTTTTTTCTTTTTATAAGTATCCATGCAATGTTGCTCATATCTTCCCCACCAAGTTGTGTCTGCCTCCTTGATTTTTGCCCTTTTTTTACAACACCTGTCAGGTTATTTTTGGCCTCTTTTGGTGCTTTGCACTGCACCTGGCTTCTGCCCAGACCACTTTCTTGTAGTCAGCAAATTTCCCAATTTTCCCTTTTTTGGGGGTTTTTTGCAATTGCATTTCTTTTGATCATATCTCCTTTCCAGAGTGTTTGTAAGCCTTTCTTTGCAGGGTCGCAAGATTTGCTTTCCCTTCCCGAAAGGAAATGAAATTTCCTTTCGGGAAGGGAAACCAAATCTTGCGATTTTAATGGGGATCAATTGGACAAGCTTTGGGGCAAGTTCCTGCACTTGTTGGGCTGTCATGCCTTTTCATGGCTTTGGCTCTGGCTGAGATTTTTTTTTCTTTCTTTTTGTTTTGAATGCATCCGTGCCATGTCCTTCATATCTTCCCAACCAAGTTGTGTCTGCCTCCTTGGATTTTGTTTTGCTTTTACAACACCTCTCAGCATCCTTTTGGCCTTTTTTGGTGCTTTGCACTGCACCTGGCTTCTGCCCAGACCACTTTCTTGTAGTCACCAAATTTTCCATTTTTCTTTTTTTTTTTTTTCAATTTTGTTTCCTTTGATCATATCTCCATTCCAGAGTGTGTGTAAGCCCTTCTTATTTGTTTTGGCCTTCAGCAGGGATCAATTCTGGCAAGGCTTGGTGTATGTTGTTCGTGTCCTTGCAGTTGCTTGCATGCCATGCCTTTTCATGGCTTTGACTTTGGCTGAGATTTTTTTTTTTCTTTTTTTAAGTATCCATGCAATGTCGCTCATATCTTCCCCACCAAGTTGTGTCTGCCTCCTTGATTTTTGCCCTTTTTTTACAACACCTCTCAGGTTATTTTTGGCCTCTTTTGGTGCTTTGCACTGCACCTGGCTTCTGCCCAGACCACTTTCTTGTAGTCAGCAAATTTCCCAATTTTCCCTTTTTTGGGGGTTTTTTGCAATTGCATTTCTTTTGATCATATCTCCTTTCCAGAGTGTTTGTAAGCCTTTCTTTGCAGGGTCGCAAGATTTGCTTTCCCTTCCCGAAAGGAAATGAAATTTCCTTTCGGGAAGGGAAAGCAAATCTTGCGATTTTAATGGGGATCAATTGGACAAGCTTTGGGGCAAGTCCCTGCACTTGTTGGGCTGTCATGCCTTTTCATGTCTTTGGCTCTGGCTGAGATTTTTTTTTCTTTTTTTTTTTTTGAATGCATCCGTGCCATGTCCCTCATATCTTCCCAACCAAGTTGTGTCTGCCTCCTTGGATTTTGTTTTGCTTTTACACCACCTCTCAGCATCCTTTTGGCCTTTTTTGGTGCTTTGCACTGCACCTGGCTTCTGCCCAGACCACTTTCTTGTAGTCACCAAATTTCCCATTTTTCTTTTTTTTTTTTTTTCAATTTTGTTTCCTTTGATCATATCTCCATTCCAGAGTGTGTGTAAGCCCGTCTTATTTGTTTTGGCCTTCAGCGGGGATCAATTCTGGCAAGTCTTGGTGTATGTTGTGCGTGTCCTTGCAGTTGTTTGCATGCCTTGCCTTTTCATGGCTTTGACTTTGGCTGAGATTTTTTTTTTTCTTTTTATAAGTATCCATGCAATGTTGCTCATATCTTCCCCACCAAGTTGTGTCTGCCTCCTTGATTTTTGCCCTTTTTTTACAACACCTCTCAGGTTATTTTTGGCCTTTTTTGGTGCTTTGCACTGCACCTGGCTTGTGCCCAGACCACTTTCTTGTAGTCACCAAATTTCCCAATTTTCCCTTTTCTGGGGGTTTTTTGCAATTGCATTTCTTTTGATCATATCTCCTTTCCAGAGTGTTTGTAAGCCTTTCTTTGCAGGGTCGCAAGATTTGGTTTCCCTTCCCGAAAGGAAATGAAATTTCCTTTCGGGAAGGGAAACCAAATCTTGCGATTTTAATGGGGATCAACTGGACAAGCTTTGGGGCAAGTCCCTGCACTTGTTGGGCTGTCATGCCTTTTCATGGCTTTGGCTCTGGCTGAGATTTTTTTTTCTTTCTTTTTGTTTTGAATGCATCCGTGCCATGTCCTTCATATCTTCCCAACCAATTTGTGTCTGCCTCCTTGGATTTTGTTTTGCTTTTACAACACCTGTCAGCATCCTTTTGGCCTTTTTTGGTGCTTTGCACTGCACCTGGCTTCTGCCCAGACCACTTTCTTGTAGTCACCAAATTTCCCATTTTTCTTTTTTTTTTTTTTTCAATTTTGTTTCCTTTGATCATATCTCCATTCCAGAGTGTGTGTAAGCCCTTCTTATTTGTTTTGGCCTTCAGCGGGGATCAATTCTGGCAAGGCTTGCTGTATGTTGTGCGTGTCCTTGCAGTTGTTTGCATGCCTTGCCTTTTCATGGCTTTGACTTTGGCTGAGATTTTTTTTTTTCTTTTTTTAAGTATCCATGCAATGTCGCTCATATCTTCCCCACCAAGTTGTGTCTGCCTCCTTGATTTTTGCCCTTTTTTTACAACACCTCTCAGGTTATTTTTGGCCTCTTTTGGTGCTTTGCACTGCACCCGGCTTCTGCCCAGACCACTTTCTTGTAGTCACCAAATTTCCCAATTTTCCCTTTTTTGGGGGTTTTTTGCAATTGCATTTCTTTTGATCATATCTCCTTTCCAGAGTGTTTGTAAGCCTTTCTTTGCAGGGTCGCAAGATTTGCTTTCCCTTCCCGAAAGGAAATTTCATTTCCTTTCGGGAAGGGAAACCAAATCTTGCGATTTTAATGGGGATCAATTGGACAAGCTTTGGGGCAAGTCCCTGCACTTGTTGGGCTGTCATGCCTTTTCATGGCTTTGGCTCTGGCTGAGATTTTTTTTTTCTTTCTTTTTTTTTTGAATGCATCCGTGCCATGTCCCTCATATCTTCCCCACCAAGTTGTACGTACCTCCTTGGATTTTGTTTTGCTTTTACAACACCTGTTAGCATTCTTTTAACTTTTTTTGGTGCTTTGCACTGCACCTGGCTTCTGCCCAGACCACTTTCTTGTAGTCACCAAATTTTCCATTTTTCTTTTTTTTTTTTTTTCAATTTTGTTTCCTTTGATCATATCTCCATTCCAGAGTGTGTG
This sequence comes from Haemorhous mexicanus, assembly GCF_027477595.1. Classification (NCBI taxonomy): domain Eukaryota; kingdom Metazoa; phylum Chordata; class Aves; order Passeriformes; family Fringillidae; genus Haemorhous; species Haemorhous mexicanus. Next base: position 82,096,635 of record NC_082343.1, on the reverse strand, counting down.
TAAGCCCTTCTTATTTGTTTTGGCCTTCAGCAGGGATCAATTCTGGCAAGGCTTGGTGTATGTTGTTCGTGTCCTTGCAGTTGTTTGCATGCCATGCCTTTTCATGGCTTTGACTTTGGCTGAGATTTTTTTTTTTCTTTTTTTAAGTATCCATGCAATGTCCCTCATATCTTCCCCACCAAGTTGTGTCTGCCTCCTTGATTTTTGCCCTTTTTTTACAACACCTGTCAGGTTATTTTTGGCCTCTTTTGGTGCTTTGCACTGCACCTGGCTTCTGCCCAGACCACTTTCTTGTAGTCACCAAATTTTCCATTTTTCTTTTTTTTTTTTTTCAATTTTGTTTCCTTTGATCATATCTCCATTCCAGAGTGTGTGTAAGCCCTTCTTATTTGTTTTGGCCTTCAGCAGGGATCAATTCTGGCAAGGCTTGGTGTATGTTGTTCGTGTCCTTGCAGTTGCTTGCATGCCATGCCTTTTCATGGCTTTGACTTTGGCTGAGATTTTTTTTTTTCTTTTTTTAAGTATCCATGCAATGTCGCTCATATCTTCCCCACCAAGTTGTGTCTGCCTCCTTGATTTTTGCCCTTTTTTTACAACACCTCTCAGGTTATTTTTGGCCTCTTTTGGTGCTTTGCACTGCACCTGGCTTCTGCCCAGACCACTTTCTTGTAGTCACCAAATTTCCCAATTTTCCCTTTTTTGGGGGTTTTTTGCAATTGCATTTCTTTTGATCATATCTCCTTTCCAGAGTGTTTGTAAGCCTTTCTTTGCAGGGTCGCAAGATTTGGTTTCCCTTCCCGAAAGGAAATGAAATTTCCTTTCGGGAAGGGAAAGCAAATCTTGCGATTTTAATGGGGATCAACTGGACAAGCTTTGGGGCAAGTCCCTGCACTTGTTGGGCTGTCATGCCTTTTCATGGCTTTGGCTCTGGCTGAGATTTTTTTTTCTTTTTTTTTTTTGAATGCATCCGTGCCATGTCCCTCATATCTTCCCAACCAAGTTGTGTCTGCCTCCTTGGATTTTGTTTTGCTTTTACACCACCTCTCAGCATCCTTTTGGCCTTTTTTGGTGCTTTGCACTGCACCTGGCTTCTGCCCAGACCACTTTCTTGTAGTCACCAAATTTCCCATTTTTCTTTTTTTTTTTTTTTCAATTTTGTTTCCTTTGATCATATCTCCATTCCAGAGTGTGTGTAAGCCCGTCTTATTTGTTTTGGCCTTCAGCGGGGATCAATTCTGGCAAGTCTTGGTGTATGTTGTGCGTGTCCTTGCAGTTGTTTGCATGCCTTGCCTTTTCATGGCTTTGACTTTGGCTGACATTTTTTTTTTTCTTTTTATAAGTATCCATGCAATGTTGCTCATATCTTCCCCACCAAGTTGTGTCTGCCTCCTTGATTTTTGCCCTTTTTTTACAACACCTCTCAGGTTATTTTTGGCCTCTTTTGGTGCTTTGCACTGCACCTGGCTTCTGCCCAGACCACTTTCTTGTAGTCAGCAAATTTCCCAATTTTCCCTTTTTTGGGGGTTTTTTGCAATTGCATTTCTTTTGATCATATCTCCTTTCCAGAGTGTTTGTAAGCCTTTCTTTGCAGGGTCGCAAGATTTGCTTTCCCTTCCCGAAAGGAAATGAAATTTCCTTTCGGGAAGGGAAACCAAATCTTGCGATTTTAATGGGGATCAATTGGACAAGCTTTGGGGCAAGTTCCTGCACTTGTTGGGCTGTCATGCCTTTTCATGGCTTTGGCTCTGGCTGAGATTTTTTTTTCTTTCTTTTTGTTTTGAATGCATCCGTGCCATGTCCTTCATATCTTCCCAACCAAGTTGTGTCTGCCTCCTTGGATTTTGTTTTGCTTTTACAACACCTCTCAGCATCCTTTTGGCCTTTTTTGGTGCTTTGCACTGCACCTGGCTTCTGCCCAGACCACTTTCTTGTAGTCACCAAATTTTCCATTTTTCTTTTTTTTTTTTTTCAATTTTGTTTCCTTTGATCATATCTCCATTCCAGAGTGTGTGTAAGCCCTTCTTATTTGTTTTGGCCTTCAGCGGGGATCAATTCTGGCAAGGCTTGCTGTATGTTGTGCGTGTCCTTGCAGTTGTTTGCATGCCTTGCCTTTTCATGGCTTTGACTTTGGCTGAGATTTTTTTTTTTCTTTTTTTAAGTATCCATGCAATGTCGCTCATATCTTCCCCACCAAGTTGTGTCTGCCTCCTTGATTTTTGCCCTTTTTTTACAACACCTGTCAGGTTATTTTTGGCCTCTTTTGGTGCTTTGCACTGCACCTGGCTTCTGCCCAGACCACTTTCTTGTAGTCACCAAATTTCCCAATTTTCCCTTTTTTGGGGGTTTTTTGCAATTGCATTTCTTTTGATCATATCTCCTTTCCTGAGTGTTTGTAAGCCTTTCTTTGCAGGCTCACAAGATTACGTTTCCCTTCCCGAAAGGAAATGAAATTTCCTTTCGGGAAGGGAAACCAAATCTTGCGATTTTAATGGGGATCAACTGGACAAGCTTTGGGGCAAGTCCCTGCACTTGTTGGGCTGTCATGCCTTTTCATGGCTTTGGCTCTGGCTGAGATTTTTTTTTCTTTTTTTTTTTTTGAATGCATTCGTGCCATGTCCCTCATATCTTCCCAACCAAGTTGTGTCTGCCTCCTTGGTTTTTGTTTTGCTTTTACAACACCTCTCAGCATCCTTTTGGCCTTTTTTGGTGCTTTGCACTGCACCTGGCTTCTGCCCAGACCACTTTCTTGTAGTCACCAAATTTCCCATTTTTTTTTTTTTTTTTTTTCAATTTTGTTTCCTTTGATCATATCTCCATTCCTGAGTGTGTGTAAGCCCTTCTTATTTGTTTTGGCCTTCAGCGGGGATCAATTCTGGCAAGGCTTGGTGTATGTTGTGCGTGTCCTTGCAGTTGTTTGCATGCCTTGCCTTTTCATGGCTTTGACTTTGGCTGAGATTTTTTTTTTTCTTTTTTTAAGTATCCATGCAATGTCCCTCATATCTTCCCCACCAAGTTGTGTCTGCCTCCTTGATTTTTGCCCTTTTTTTACAACACCTCTCAGGTTATTTTTGGCCTTTATTGGTGCTTTGCACTGCACCTGGCTTCTGCCCAGACCACTTTCTTGTAGTCACCAAATTTCCCAATTTTCCCTTTTTTGGGGGTTTTTTGCAATTGCATTTCTTTTGATCATAGCTCCTTTCCAGAGTGTTTGTAAGCCTTTCTTTGCAGGGTCGCAAGATTTGCTTTCCCTTCCCGAAAGGAAATGAAATTTCCTTTCGGGAAGGGAAACCAAATCTTGCGATTTTAATGGGGATCAACTGGACAAGCTTTGGGGCAAGTCCCTGCACTTGTTGGGCTGTCATGCCTTTTCATGGCTTTGGCTCTGGCTGAGATTTTTTTTTCTTTTTTTTTTTTTGAATGCATCCGTGCCATGTCCCTCATATCTTCCCCACCAAGTTGTATGTACCTCCTTGGATTTTGTTTTGCTTTTACAACACCTGTTAGCATTCTTTTAACTTTTTTTGGTGCTTTGCACTGCACCTGGCTTCTGCCCAGACCACTTTCTTTTAGTCACCAAATTTCCCATTTTTCTTTTTTTTTTTTTTCAATTTTGTTTCCTTTGATCATATCTCCATTCCAGAGTGTGTGTAAGCCCTTCTTATTTGTTTTGGCCTTCAGCGGGGATCAATTCCGGCAAGGCTTGGTGTATGTTGTGCGTGTCCTTGCAGTTGTTTGCATGCCTTGCCTTTTCATGGCTTTGACTTTGGCTGAGATTTTTTTTTTTCTTTTTTTAAGTATCCATGCAATGTCCCTCATATCTTCCCCACCAAGTTGTGTCTGCCTCCTTGATTTTTGCCCTTTTTTTACAACACCTCTCAGGTTATTTTTGGCCTTTTTTGGTGCTTTGCACTGCACCTGGCTTCTGTCCAGACCACTTTCTTGTAGTCAGCAAATTTCCCAATTTTCCCTTTTTTGGGGGTTTTTTGCAATTGCATTTCTTTTGATCATATCTCCTTTCCAGAGTGTTTGTAAGCCTTTCTTTGCAGGCTCACAAGATTACGTTTCCCTTCCCGAAAGGAAATGAAATTTCCTTTCGGGAAGGGAAACCAAATCTTGCGATTTTAATGGGGATCAACTGGACAAGCTTTGGGGCAAGTCCCTGCACTTGTTGGGCTGTCATGCCTTTTCATGGCTTTGGCTCTGGCTGAGATTTTTTTTTCTTTTTTTTTTTTTGAATGCATCCGTGCCATGTCCCTCATATCTTCCCCACCAAGTTGTATGTACCTCCTTGGATTTTGTTTTGCTTTTACAACACCTGTCAGCATCCTTTTGGCCTTTTTTGGTGCTTTGCACTGCACCTGGCTTCTGCCCAGACCACTTTCTTGTAGTCACCAAATTTTCCATTTTTCTTTTTTTTTTTTTTCAATTTTGTTTCCTTTGATCATATCTCCATTCCAGAGTGTTTGTAAGCCCTTCTTATTTGTTTTGGCCTTCAGCAGGGATCAATTCTGGCAAGGCTTGGTGTATGTTGTGCGTGTCATTGCAGTTGTTTGCATGCCATGCCTTTTCAGGCTTTGACTTTGGCTGAGATTTTTTTTTTTCTTTTTTACGTATCCATGCAATGTCCCTCATATCTTCCCCACCAAGTTGTGTCTGCCTCCTTGATTTTTGCCCTTTTTTTACAACACCTGTCAGGTTATTTTTGGCCTCTTTTGGTGCTTTGCACTGCACCTGGCTTCTGCCCAGACCACTTTCTTGTAGTCACCAAATTTTCCATTTTTCTTTTTTTTTTTTTTCTATTTTGTTTCCTTTGATCATATCTCCATTCCAGAGTGTGTGTAAGCCCGTCTTATTTGTTTTGGCCTTCAGCGGGGATCAATTCTGGCAAGTCTTGGTGTATGTTGTGCGTGTCCTTGCAGTTGTTTGCATGCCTTGCCTTTTCATGGCTTTGACTTTGGCTGAGATTTTTTTTTTTCTTTTTATAAGTATCCATGCAATGTTGCTCATATCTTCCCCACCAAGTTGTGTCTGCCTCCTTGATTTTTGCCCTTTTTTTACAACACCTGTCAGGTTATTTTTGGCCTCTTTTGGTGCTTTGCACTGCACCTGGCTTCTGCCCAGACCACTTTCTTGTAGTCACCAAATTTCCCAATTTTCCCTTTTTTGGGGGTTTTTTGCAATTGCATTTCTTTTGATCATATCTCCTTTCCAGAGTGTTTGTAAGCCTTTCTTTGCAGGGTCGCAAGATTTGGTTTCCCTTCCCGAAAGGAAATGAAATTTCCTTTCGGGAAGGGAAACCAAATCTTGCGATTTTAATGGGGATCAATTGGACAAGCTTTGGGGCAAGTTCCTGCACTTGTTGGGCTGTCATGCCTTTTCATGGCTTTGGCGCTGGCTGAGATTTTTTTTTCTTTCTTTTTGTTTTGAATGCATCCGTGCCATGTCCTTCATATCTTCCCAACCAAGTTGTGTCTGCCTCCTTGGATTTTGTTTTGCTTTTACAACACCTCTCAGCATCCTTTTGGCCTTTTTTGGTGCTTTGCACTGCACCTGGCTTCTGCCCAGACCACTTTCTTTTAGTCACCAAATTTCCCATTTTTCTTTTTTTTTTTTTTCAATTTTGTTTCCTTTGATCATATCTCCATTCCAGAGTGTTTGTAAGCCCTTCTTATTTGTTTTGGCCTTCAGCGGGGATCAATTCTGGCAAGGCTTGCTGTATGTTGTGCGTGTCCTTGCAGTTGTTTGCATGCCTTGCCTTTTCATGGCTTTGACTTTGGCTGAGATTTTTTTTTTTCTTTTTTTAAGTATCCATGCAATGTCGCTCATATCTTCCCCACCAAGTTGTGTCTGCCTCCTTGATTTTTGCCCTTTTTTTACAACACCTGTCAGGTTATTTTTGGCCTCTTTTGGTGCTTTGCACTGCACCTGGCTTCTGCCCAGACCACTTTCTTGTAGTCACCAAATTTCCCAATTTTCCCTTTTTTGGGGGTTTTTTGCAATTGCATTTCTTTTGATCATATCTCCTTTCCTGAGTGTTTGTAAGCCTTTCTTTGCAGGCTCACAAGATTACGTTTCCCTTCCCGAAAGGAAATGAAATTTCCTTTCGGGAAGGGAAACCAAATCTTGCGATTTTAATGGGGATCAACTGGACAAGCTTTGGGGCAAGTCCCTGCACTTGTTGGGCTGTCATGCCTTTTCATGGCTTTGGCTCTGGCTGAGATTTTTTTTTCTTTTTTTTTTTTTGAATGCATCCGTGCCATGTCCCTCATATCTTCCCAACCAAGTTGTGTCTGCCTCCTTGGTTTTTGTTTTGCTTTTACAACACCTCTCAGCATCCTTTTGGCCTTTTTTGGTGCTTTGCACTGCACCTGGCTTCTGCCCAGACCACTTTCTTGTAGTCACCAAATTTCCCATTTTTTTTTTTTTTTTTTTCAATTTTGTTTCCTTTGATCATATCTCCATTCCTGAGTGTGTGTAAGCCCTTCTTATTTGTTTTGGCCTTCAGCGGGGATCAATTCTGGCAAGGCTTGGTGTATGTTGTGCGTGTCCTTGCAGTTGTTTGCATGCCTTGCCTTTTCATGGCTTTGACTTTGGCTGAGATTTTTTTTTTTCTTTTTTTAAGTATCCATGCAATGTCCCTCATATCTTCCCCACCAAGTTGTGTCTGCCTCCTTGATTTTTGCCCTTTTTTTACAACACCTCTCAGGTTATTTTTGGCCTTTATTGGTGCTTTGCACTGCACCTGGCTTCTGCCCAGACCACTTTCTTGTAGTCACCAAATTTCCCAATTTTCCCTTTTTTGGGGGTTTTTTGCAATTGCATTTCTTTTGATCATAGCTCCTTTCCAGAGTGTTTGTAAGCCTTTCTTTGCAGGGTCGCAAGATTTGCTTTCCCTTCCCGAAAGGAAATGAAATTTCCTTTCGGGAAGGGAAACCAAATCTTGCGATTTTAATGGGGATCAACTGGACAAGCTTTGGGGCAAGTCCCTGCACTTGTTGGGCTGTCATGCCTTTTCATGGCTTTGGCTCTGGCTGAGATTTTTTTTTCTTTTTTTTTTTTTGAATGCATCCGTGCCATGTCCCTCATATCTTCCCCACCAAGTTGTATGTACCTCCTTGGATTTTGTTTTGCTTTTACAACACCTGTTAGCATTCTTTTAACTTTTTTTGGTGCTTTGCACTGCACCTGGCTTCTGCCCAGACCACTTTCTTTTAGTCACCAAATTTCCCATTTTTCTTTTTTTTTTTTTTCAATTTTGTTTCCTTTGATCATATCTCCATTCCAGAGTGTGTGTAAGCCCTTCTTATTTGTTTTGGCCTTCAGCGGGGATCAATTCCGGCAAGGCTTGGTGTATGTTGTGCGTGTCCTTGCAGTTGTTTGCATGCCTTGCCTTTTCATGGCTTTGACTTTGGCTGAGATTTTTTTTTTTCTTTTTTTAAGTATCCATGCAATGTCGCTCATATCTTCCCCACCAAGTTGTGTCTGCCTCCTTGATTTTTGCCCTTTTTTTACAACACCTCTCAGGTTATTTTTGGCCTTTTTTGGTGCTTTGCACTGCACCTGGCTTCTGCCCAGACCACTTTCTTGTAGTCAGCAAATTTCCCAATTTTCCCTTTTTTGGGGGTTTTTTGCAATTGCATTTCTTTTGATCATATCTCCTTTCCAGAGTGTTTGTAAGCCTTTCTTTGCAGGGTCGCAAGATTTGCTTTCCCTTCCCGAAAGGAAATGAAATTTCCTTTCGGGAAGGGAAACCAAATCTTGCGATTTTAATGGGGATCAACTGGACAAGCTTTGGGGCAAGTCCCTGCACTTGTTGGGCTGTCATGCCTTTTCATGGCTTTGGCTCTGGCTGAGATTTTTTTTTCTTTTTTTTTTTTTGAATGCATCCGTGCCATGTCCCTCATATCTTCCCCACCAAGTTGTATGTACCTCCTTGGATTTTGTTTTGCTTTTACAACACCTGTCAGCATCCTTTTGGCCTTTTTTGGTGCTTTGCACTGCACCTGGCTTCTGCCCAGACCACTTTCTTGTAGTCACCAAATTTTCCATTTTTCTTTTTTTTTTTTTTCAATTTTGTTTCCTTTGATCATATCTCCATTCCAGAGTGTTTGTAAGCCCTTCTTATTTGTTTTGGCCTTCAGCAGGGATCAATTCTGGCAAGGCTTGGTGTATGTTGTGCGTGTCATTGCAGTTGTTTGCATGCCATGCCTTTTCAGGCTTTGACTTTGGCTGAGATTTTTTTTTTTCTTTTTTACGTATCCATGCAATGTCCCTCATATCTTCCCCACCAAGTTGTGTCTGCCTCCTTGATTTTTGCCCTTTTTTTACAACACCTCTCAGGTTATTTTTGGCCTTTTTTGGTGCTTTGCACTGCACCTGGCTTCTGCCCAGACCACTTTCTTGTAGTCACCAAATTTCCCAATTTTCCCTTTTTTGGGGGTTTTTTGCAATTGCATTTCTTTTGATCATAGCTCCTTTCCAGAGTGTTTGTAAGCCTTTCTTTGCAGGGTCGCAAGATTTGCTTTCCCTTCCCGAAAGGAAATGAAATTTCCTTTCGGGAAGGGAAACCAAATCTTGCGATTTTAATGGGGATCAACTGGACAAGCTTTGGGGCAAGTCCCTGCACTTGTTGGGCTGTCATGCCTTTTCATGGCTTTGGCTCTGGCTGAGATTTTTTTTTCTTTTTTTTTTTTTGAATGCATCCGTGCCATGTCCCTCATATCTTCCCCACCAAGTTGTATGTACCTCCTTGGATTTTGTTTTGCTTTTACAACACCTGTCAGCATCCTTTTGGCCTTTTTTGGTGCTTTGCACTGCACCTGGCTTCTGCCCAGACCACTTTCTTGTAGTCACCAAATTTTCCATTTTTCTTTTTTTTTTTTTTCAATTTTGTTTCCTTTGATCATATCTCCATTCCAGAGTGTTTGTAAGCCCTTCTTATTTGTTTTGGCCTTCAGCAGGGATCAATTCTGGCAAGGCTTGGTGTATGTTGTGCGTGTCATTGCAGTTGTTTGCATGCCATGCCTTTTCAGGCTTTGACTTTGGCTGAGATTTTTTTTTTTCTTTTTTACGTATCCATGCAATGTCCCTCATATCTTCCCCACCAAGTTGTGTCTGCCTCCTTGATTTTTGCCCTTTTTTTACAACACCTCTCAGGTTATTTTTGGCCTTTTTTGGTGCTTTGCACTGCACCTGGCTTCTGCCCAGACCACTTTCTTGTAGTCACCAAATTTCCCAATTTTCCCTTTTTTGGGGGTTTTTTGCAATTGCATTTCTTTTGATCATAGCTCCTTTCCAGAGTGTTTGTAAGCCTTTCTTTGCAGGGTCGCAAGATTTGCTTTCCCTTCCCGAAAGGAAATGAAATTTCCTTTCGGGAAGGGAAACCAAATCTTGCGATTTTAATGGGGATCAACTGGACAAGCTTTGGGGCAAGTCCCTGCACTTGTTGGGCTGTCATGCCTTTTCATGGCTTTGGCTCTCGCTGAGATTTTTTTTTCTTTTTTTTTTTTTGAATGCATCCGTGCCATGTCCCTCATATCTTCCCCACCAAGTTGTATGTACCTCCTTGGATTTTGTTTTGCTTTTACAACACCTGTTAGCATTCTTTTAACTTTTTTTGGTGCTTTGCACTGCACCTGGCTTCTGCCCAGACCACTTTCTTTTAGTCACCAAATTTCCCATTTTTCTTTTTTTTTTTTTTCAATTTTGTTTCCTTTGATCAGATCTCCATTCCAGAGTGTGTGTAAGCCCTTCTTATTTGTTTTGGCCTTCAGCGGGGATCAATTCCGGCAAGGCTTGGTGTATGTTGTGCGTGTCCTTGCAGTTGTTTGCATGCCTTGCCTTTTCATGGCTTTGACTTTGGCTGAGATTTTTTTTTTTCTTTTTTTAAGTATCCATGCAATGTCCCTCATATCTTCCCCACCAAGTTGTGTCTGCCTCCTTGATTTTTGCCCTTTTTTTACAACACCTCTCAGGTTATTTTTGGCCTCTTTTGGTGCTTTGCACTGCACCTGGCTTCTGCCCAGACCACTTTCTTGTAGTCACCAAATTTTCCATTTTTCTTTTTTTTTTTTTTCAATTTTGTTTCCTCTGATCATATCTCCATTCCAGAGTGTGTGTAAGCCCTTCTTATTTGTTTTGGCCTTCAGCAGGGATCAATTCTGGCAAGGCTTGGTGTATGTTGTGCGTGTCCTTGCAGTTGTTTGCATGCCATGCCTTTTCATGGCTTTGACTTTGGCTGAGATTTTTTTTTTTCTTTTTTGAAGTATCCATGCAATGTCGCTCATATCTTCCCCACCAAGTTGTGTCTGCCTCCTTGATTTTTGCCCTTTTTTTACAACACCTCTCAGGTTATTTTTGGCCTCTTTTGGTGCTTTGCACTGCACCTGGCTTCTGCCCAGACCACTTTCTTGTAGTCACCAAATTTTCCATTTTTCTTTTTTTTTTTTTTTCAATTTTGTTTCCTTTGATCATATCTCCATTCCAGAGTGTGTGTAAGCCCTTCTTATTTGTTTTGGCCTTCAGCGGGGATCAATTCTGGCAAGGCTTGGTGTATGTTGTGCGTGTCCTTGCAGTTGTTTGCATGCCTTGCCTTTTCATGGCTTTGACTTTGGCTGAGATTTTTTTTTTTCTTTTTTTAAGTATCCATGCAATGTCCCTCATATCTTCCCCACCAAGTTGTGTCTGCCTCCTTGATTTTTGCCCTTTTTTTGCAACACCTCTCAGGTTATTTTTGGCCTCTTTTGGTGCATTGCACTGCACCTGGCTTCTGCCCAGACCACTTTCTTGCAGTCACCAAATTTCCCAATTTTCCCTTTTTTGGGGGTTTTTTGCAATTGCATTTCTTTTGATCATATCTCCTTTCCAGAGTGTTTGTAAACCTTTCTTTGCAGGGTCGCAAGATTTGGTTTCCCTTCCCGAAAGGAAATGAAATTTCCTTTCGGGAAGGGAAACCAAATCTTGCGATTTTAATGGGGATCAATTGGACAAGCTTTGGGGCAAGTCCCTGCACTTGTTGGGCTGTCATGCCTTTTCATGGCTTTGGCTTTGGCTGAGATTTTTTTTTTCTTTTTTTTTTTTTTGAATGCATCCGTGCCATGTCCCTCATATCTTCCCCACCAAGTTGTATGTACCTCCTTGGATTTTGTTTTGCTTTTACAACACCTGTTAGCATTCTTTTAACTTTTTTTGGTGCTTTGCACTGCGGCTGGCTGCTGCCCAGACCACTTTCTTGTAGTCACCAAATTTTCCATTTTTCTTTTTCTTTTTTTTCAATTTTGTTTCCTTTGATCATATCTCCATTCCAGAGTTTTTGCAAGCCCCTCTTATTTGTTTTGGCCTTCAGCAGGGATCAATTCTGGCAAGGCTTGGTGTATGTTGTGCGTGTCCTTGCAGTTGTTTGCATGCCATGCCTTTTCATGGCTTTGACTTTGGCTGAGATTTTTTTTTTCTTTTTTTAAGTATCCATGCAATGTCCCTCATATCTTCCCCACCAAGTTGTGTCTGCCTCCTTGATTTTTGCCCTTTTTTTACAACACCTGTCAGGTTATTTTTGGCCTCTTTTGGTGCTTTGCACTGCACCTGGCTTCTGCCCAGACCACTTTCTTGTAGTCACCAAATTTTCCATTTTTCTTTTTTTTTTTTTTCAATTTTGTTTCCTTTGATCATATCTCCATTCCAGAGTGTGTGTAAGCCCCTCTTATTTGTTTTGGCCTTTAGCAGGGATCAATTCTGGCAAGGCTTGGTGTATGTTGTGCGTGTCCTTGCAGTTGTTTGCATGCCATGTCTTTTCATGGCTTTGACTTTGGCTGAGATTTTTTTTTTTCTTTTTTTAAGTATCCATGCAATGTTGCTCATATCTTCCCCACCAAGTTGTGTCTGCCTCCTTGATTTTTGCCCTTTTTTTATAACACCTGTCAGGTTATTTTTGGCCTCTTTTGGTGCTTTGCACTGCACCTGGCTTCTGCCCAGACCACTTTCTTGTAGTCACCAAATTTCCCAATTTTCCCTTTTTTGGGGGTTTTTTGCAATTGCATTTCTTTTGATCATATCTCCTTTCCAGAGTGTTTGTAAGCCTTTCTTTGCAGGGTCGCAAGATTTGCTTTCCCTTCCCGAAAGGAAATGAAATTTCCTTTCGGGAAGGGAAACCAAATCTTGCGATTTTAATAGGGATCAATTGGACAAGCTTTGGGGCAAGTCCCTGCACTTGTTGGGCTGTCATGCCTTTTCATGGCTTTGGCTTTGGCTGAGATTTTTTTTTTCTTTTTTTTTTTTTTGAATGCATCCGTGCCATGTCCCTCATATCTTCCCCTCCAAGTTGTATGTACCTCCTTGGATTTTGTTTTGCTTTTACAACACCTGTCAGCATCCTTTTGGCCTCTTTTGGTGCTTTGCACTGCACCGGGCTTCTGCCCAGACCACTTTCTTTTAGTCACCAAATTTTCCATTTTTCTTTTTTTTTTTTTTCAATTTCCTTTCCTTTGATCATATCTCCATTCCAGAGTGTGTGTAAGCCCCTCTTATTTGTTTTGGCCTTCAGCGGGGATCAATTCTGGCAAGGCTTGGTGTATGTTGTGCGTGTCCTTGCAGTTGTTTGCATGCCATGCCTTTTCATGGCTTTGGCTCTGGCTGAGATTTTTTTTTTCTTTTTTTTTTTTTGAATGCATCCGTGCCATGTCCTTCATATCTTCCCCACCAAGTTGTATGTACCTCCTTGGATTTTGTTTTGCTTTTACATCACCTGTTAGCATTCTTTTAACTTTTTTTGGTGCTTTGCACTGCACCTGGCTTCTGCCCAGACCACTTTCTTGTAGTCACCAAATTTTCCATTTTTCTTTTTTTTTTTTTTCAATTTCATTTCTTTTGATCATATCTCCATTCCAGAGTGTGTGTAAGCCCCTCTTATTTGTTTTGGCCTTCAGCGGGGATCAATTCTGGCAAGGCTTGGAGCATGTTGTGCGTGCCCTTGCAGTTGTTTGCATGCCATGCCTTTTCATGGCTTCGACTTTGGTTGAGATTTTTTTTTTCTTTTTTTAAGTATCCATGCAATGTCCCTCATATCTTCCCCACCAAGTTGTGTCTGCCTCCTTGATTTTTGCCCTTTTTTTACAACACCTGTCAGGTTATTTTTGGCCTCTTTTGGTGCTTTGCACTGCACCTGGCTTCTGCCCAGACCACTTTCTTGTAGTCACCAAATTTTCCATTTTTCTTTTTTTTTTTTTTCAATTTTGTTTCCTTTGATCATATCTCCATTCCAGAGTGTGTGTAAGCCCTTCTTATTTGTTTTGGCCTTCAGCGGGGATCAATTCTTGCAAGGCCTGGTGTATGTTGTGCGTGTCCTTGCAGTTGTTTGCATGCCTTGCCTTTTCATGTCTTTGACTTTGGCTGAGATTTTTTTTTTTCTTTTTTTAAGTATCCATGCAATGTCGCTCATATCTTCCCCACCAAGTTGTGTCTGCCTCCTTGATTTTTGCCCTTTTTTTACAACACCTGTCAGGTTATTTTTGGCCTCTTTTGGTGCTTTGCACTGCACCTGGCTTCTGCCCAGACCACTTTCTTGTAGTCACCAAATTTCCCAATTTTCCCTTTTTTGGGGGTTTTTTGCAATTGCATTTCTTTTGATCATATCTCCTTTCCAGAGTGTTTGTAAGCCTTTCTTTGCAGGGTCTCAAGATTTGCTTTCCCTTCCCGAAAGGAAATGAAATTTCCTTTCGGGAAGGGAAAGCAAATCTTGCGATTTTAATGGGGATCAATTGGACAAGCTTTGGGGCAAGTCCCTGCACTTGTTGGGCTGTCATGCCTTTTCATGGCTTTGGCTCTGGCTGAGATTTTTTTTTCTTTTTTTTTTTTTGAATGCATCCGTGCCATGTCCCTCATATCTTCCCCACCAAGTTGTATGTACCTCCTTGGATTTTGTTTTGCTTTTACAACACCTGTTAACATTCTTTTAACTTTTTTTGGTGCTTTGCACTGCACCTGGCTTCTGCCCAGACCACTTTCTTGTAGTCACCAAATTTTCCATTTTTCTTTTTATTTTTTTTCAATTTTGTTTCCTTTGATCATATCTCCATTCCAGAGTGTTTGCAAGCCCCTCTTATTTGTTTTGGCCTTCAGCAGGGATCAATTCTGGCAAGGCTTGGTGTATGTTGTGCGTGTCCTTGCAGTTGTTTGCATGCCATGCCTTTTCATGGCTTTGACTTTGGCTGAGATTTTTTTTTTTCTTTTTTTAAGTATCCATGCAATGTCCCTCATATCTTCCCCACCAAGTTGTGTCTGCCTCCTTGATTTTTGCCCTTTTTTTACAACACCTGTCAGGTTATTTTTGGCCTCTTTTGGTGCTTTGCACTGCACCTGGCTTCTGCCCAGACCACTTTCTTGTAGTCACCAAATTTCCCAATTTTCCCTTTTTTGGGGGTTTTTTGCAATTGCATTTCTTTTGATCATATCTCCTTTCCAGAGTGTTTGTAAGCCTTTCTTTGCAGGGTCGCAAGATTTGGTTTCCCTTCCCGAAAGGAAATGAAATTTCCTTTCGGGAAGGGAAACCAAATCTTGCGATTTTAATAGGGATCAATTGGAGAAGCTTTGGGGCAAGTCCCTGCACTTGTTGGGCTGTCATGCCTTTTCATGGCTTTGGCTTTGGCTGAGATTTTTTTTTTCTTTTTTTTTTTTTTGAATGCATCCGTGCCATGTCCCTCATATCTTCCCCTCCAAGTTGTATGTACCTCCTTGGATTTTGTTTTGCTTTTACAACACTTGTCAGCATCCTTTTGGCCTCTTTTGGTGCTTTGCACTGCACCGGGCTTCTGCCCAGACCACTTTCTTTTAGTCACCAAATTTTCCATTTTTCTTTTTTTTTTTTTTCAATTTCCTTTCCTTTGATCATATCTCCATTCCAGAGTGTGTGTAAGCCCTTCTTATTTGTTTTGGCCTTTAGCAGGGATCAATTCTGGCAAGGCTTGGTGTATGTTGTGCGTGTCCTTGCAGTTGTTTGCATGCCATGCCTTTTCATGGCTTTGACTTTGGCTGAGATTTTTTTTTTTCTTTTTTGAAGTATCCATGCAATGTCCCTCATATCTTCCCCACCAAGTAGTGTCTGCCTCCTTGATTTTTGCCCTTTTTTTACAACACCTGTCAGGTTATTTTTGGCCTCTTTTGGTGCTTTGCACTGCACCTGGCTTCTGCCCAGACCACTTTCTTGTAGTCACCAAATTTCCCAATTTTCCCTTTTTTGGGGGTTTTTTGCAATTGCATTTCTTTTGATCATATCTCCTTTCCAGAGTGTTTGTAAGCCTTTCTTTGCAGGGTCGCAAGATTTGCTTTCCCTTCCCGAAAGGAAATGAAATTTCCTTTCGGGAAGGGAAAGCAAATCTTGCGATTTTAATAGGGATCAATTGGACAAGCTTTGGGGCAAGTCCCTGCACTTGTTGGGCTGTCATGCCTTTTCATGGCTTTGGCTTTGGCTGAGATTTTTTTTTTCTTTTTTTTTTTTTTGAATGCATCCGTGCCATGTCCCTCATATCTTCCCCTCCAAGTTGTATGTACCTCCTTGGATTTTGTTTTGCTTTTACAACACCTGTCAGCATCCTTTTGGCCTCTTTTGGTGCTTTGCACTGCACCGGGCTTCTGCCCAGACCACTTTCTTGTAGTCACCAAATTTCCCAATTTTCCCTTTTTTGGGGGTTTTTTGCAATTGCATTTCTTTTGATCATATCTCCTTTCCTGAGTGTTTGTAAGCCTTTCTTTGCAGGGTCGCAAGATTTGCTTTCCCTTCCCGAAAGGAAATGAAATTTCCTTTCGGGAAGGGAAAGCAAATTTTGCGATTTTAATAGGGATCAATTGGACAAGCTTTGGGGCAAGTCCCTGCACTTGTTGGGCTGTCATGCCTTTTCATGGCTTTGGCTTTGGCTGAGATTTTTTTTTTCTTTTTTTTTTTTTTGAATGCATCCGTGCCATGTCCTTCATATCTTCCCCACCAAGTTGTATGTACCTCCTTGGATTTTGTTTTGCTTTTACATCACCTGTTAGCATTCTTTTAACTTTTTTTGGTGCTTTGCACTGCACCTGGCTTCTGCCCAGACCACTTTCTTGTAGTCACCAAATTTTCCATTTTTCTTTTTTTTTTTTTTCAATTTCATTTCTTTTGATCATATCTCCATTCCAGAGTGTGTGTAAGCCCCTCTTATTTGTTTTGGCCTTCAGCGGGGATCAATTCTGGCAAGGCTTGGAGCATGTTGTGCGTGTCCTTGCAGTTGTTTGCATGCCATGCCTTTTCATGGCTTCGACTTTGGTTGAGATTTTTTTTTTCTTTTTTTAAGTATCCATGCAATGTCCCTCATATCTTCCCCACCAAGTTGTGTCTGCCTCCTTGATTTTTGCCCTTTTTTTACAACACCTGTCAGGTTATTTTTGGCCTCTTTTGGTGCTTTGCACTGCACCTGGCTTCTGCCCAGACCACTTTCTTGTAGTCACCAAATTTTCCATTTTTCTTTTTTTTTTTTTTCAATTTTGTTTCCTTTGATCATATCTCCATTCCAGAGTGTGTGTAAGCCCTTCTTATTTGTTTTGGCTTTCAGCGGGGATCAATTCTTGCAAGGCCTGGTGTATGTTGTGCGTGTCCTTGCAGTTGTTTGCATGCCTTGCCTTTTCATGGCTTTGACTTTGGCTGAGATTTTTTTTTTTCTTTTTTTAAGTATCCATGCAATGTCCCTCATATCTTCCCCACCAAGTTGTGTCTGCCTCCTTGATTTTTGCCCTTTTTTTACAACACCTCTCAGCAACCTTTTGGCCTTTTTTGGTGCTTTGCACTGCACCCGGCTTCTGCCCAGACCACTTTCTTGTAGTCACCAAATTTCCCAATTTTCCCTTTTTTGGGGGTTTTTTGCAATTGCATTTCTTTTGATCATATCTCCTTTCCAGAGTGTTTGTAAGCCTTTCTTTGCAGGGTCTCAAGATTTGCTTTCCCTTCCCGAAAGGAAATGAAATTTCCTTTCGGGAAGGGAAAGCAAATCTTGCGATTTTAATGGGGATCAATTGGACAAGCTTTGGGGCAAGTCCCTGCACTTGTTGGGCTGTCATGCCTTTTCATGGCTTTGGCTCTGGCTGAGATTTTTTTTTCTTTTTTTTTTTTTGAATGCATCCGTGCCATGTCCCTCATATCTTCCCCACCAAGTTGTATGTACCTCCTTGGATTTTGTTTTGCTTTTACAACACCTGTTAACATTCTTTTAACTTTTTTTGGTGCTTTGCACTGCACCTGGCTTCTGCCCAGACCACTTTCTTGTAGTCACCAAATTTTCCATTTTTCTTTTTATTTTTTTTCAATTTTGTTTCCTTTGATCATATCTCCATTCCAGAGTGTTTGCAAGCCCCTCTTATTTGTTTTGGCCTTCAGCAGGGATCAATTCTGGCAAGGCTTGGTGTATGTTGTGCGTGTCCTTGCAGTTGTTTGCATGCCATGCCTTTTCATGGCTTTGACTTTGGCTGAGATTTTTTTTTTCTTTTTTTAAGTATCCATGCAATGTCCCTCATATCTTCCCCACCAAGTTGTGTCTGCCTCCTTGATTTTTGCCCTTTTTTTACAACACCTGTCAGGTTATTTTTGGCCTCTTTTGGTGCTTTGCACTGCACCTGGCTTCTGCCCAGACCACTTTCTTGTAGTCACCAAATTTCCCAATTTTCCCTTTTTTGGGGGTTTTTTGCAATTGCATTTCTTTTGATCATATCTCCTTTCCAGAGTGTTTGTAAGCCTTTCTTTGCAGGGTCGCAAGATTTGGTTTCCCTTCCCGAAAGGAAATGAAATTTCCTTTCGGGAAGGGAAACCAAATCTTGCGATTTTAATAGGGATCAATTGGACAAGCTTTGGGGCAAGTCCCTGCACTTGTTGGGCTGTCATGCCTTTTCATGGCTTTGGCTTTGGCTGAGATTTTTTTTTTCTTTTTTTTTTTTTTGAATGCATCCGTGCCATGTCCCTCATATCTTCCCCTCCAAGTTGTATGTACCTCCTTGGATTTTGTTTTGCTTTTACAACACTTGTCAGCATCCTTTTGGCCTCTTTTGGTGCTTTGCACTGCACCGGGCTTCTGCCCAGACCACTTTCTTTTAGTCACCAAATTTTCCATTTTTCTTTTTTTTTTTTTTCAATTTCCTTTCCTTTGATCATATCTCCATTCCAGAGTGTGTGTAAGCCCTTCTTATTTGTTTTGGCCTTTAGCAGGGATCAATTCTGGCAAGGCTTGGTGTATGTTGTGCGTGTCCTTGCAGTTGTTTGCATGCCATGCCTTTTCATGGCTTTGACTTTGGCTGAGATTTTTTTTTTTCTTTTTTGAAGTATCCATGCAATGTCCCTCATATCTTCCCCACCAAGTTGTGTCTGCCTCCTTGATTTTTGCCCTTTTTTTACAACACCTGTCAGGTTATTTTTGGCCTCTTTTGGTGCTTTGCACTGCACCTGGCTTCTGCCCAGACCACTTTCTTGTAGTCACCAAATTTCCCAATTTTCCCTTTTTTGGGGGTTTTTTGCAATTGCATTTCTTTTGATCATATCTCCTTTCCAGAGTGTTTGTAAGCCTTTCTTTGCAGGGTCGCAAGATTTGGTTTCCCTTCCCGAAAGGAAATGAAATTTCCTTTCGGGAAGGGAAAGCAAATTTTGCGATTTTAATAGGGATCAATTGGACAAGCTTTGGGGCAAGTCCCTGCACTTGTTGGGCTGTCATGCCTTTTCATGGCTTTGGCTTTGGCTGAGATTTTTTTTTTCTTTTTTTTTTTTTTGAATGCATCCGTGCCATGTCCTTCATATCTTCCCCACCAAGTTGTATGTACCTCCTTGGATTTTGTTTTGCTTTTACATCACCTGTTAGCATTCTTTTAACTTTTTTTGGTGCTTTGCACTGCACCTGGCTTCTGCCCAGACCACTTTCTTGTAGTCACCAAATTTTCCATTTTTCTTTTTTTTTTTTTTCAATTTCATTTCTTTTGATCATATCTCCATTCCAGAGTGTGTGTAAGCCCCTCTTATTTGTTTTGGCCTTCAGCGGGGATCAATTCTGGCAAGGCTTGGAGCATGTTGTGCGTGTCCTTGCAGTTGTTTGCATGCCATGCCTTTTCATGGCTTCGACTTTGGTTGAGATTTTTTTTTTCTTTTTTTAAGTATCCATGCAATGTCCCTCATATCTTCCCCACCAAGTTGTGTCTGCCTCCTTGATTTTTGCCCTTTTTTTACAACACCTGTCAGGTTATTTTTGGCCTCTTTTGGTGCTTTGCACTGCACCTGGCTTCTGCCCAGACCACTTTCTTGTAGTCACCAAATTTTCCATTTTTCTTTTTTTTTTTTTTCAATTTTGTTTCCTTTGATCATATCTCCATTCCAGAGTGTGTGTAAGCCCTTCTTATTTGTTTTGGCTTTCAGCGGGGATCAATTCTTGCAAGGCCTGGTGTATGTTGTGCGTGTCCTTGCAGTTGTTTGCATGCCTTGCCTTTTCATGGCTTTGACTTTGGCTGAGATTTTTTTTTTTCTTTTTTTAAGTATCCATGCAATGTCCCTCATATCTTCCCCACCAAGTTGTGTCTGCCTCCTTGATTTTTGCCCTTTTTTTACAACACCTCTCAGCAACCTTTTGGCCTTTTTTGGTGCTTTGCACTGCACCCGGCTTCTGCCCAGACCACTTTCTTGTAGTCACCAAATTTCCCAATTTTCCCTTTTTTGGGGGTTTTTTGCAATTGCATTTCTTTTGATCATATCTCCTTTCCAGAGTGTTTGTAAGCCTTTCTTTGCAGGGTCTCAAGATTTGCTTTCCCTTCCCGAAAGGAAATGAAATTTCCTTTCGGGAAGGGAAAGCAAATCTTGCGATTTTAATGGGGATCAATTGGACAAGCTTTGGGGCAAGTCCCTGCACTTGTTGGGCTGTCATGCCTTTTCATGGCTTTGGCTCTGGCTGAGATTTTTTTTTCTTTTTTTTTTTTTGAATGCATCCGTGCCATGTCCCTCATATCTTCCCCACCAAGTTGTATGTACCTCCTTGGATTTTGTTTTGCTTTTACAACACCTGTTAACATTCTTTTAACTTTTTTTGGTGCTTTGCACTGCACCTGGCTTCTGCCCAGACCACTTTCTTGTAGTCACCAAATTTTCCATTTTTCTTTTTATTTTTTTTCAATTTTGTTTCCTTTGATCATATCTCCATTCCAGAGTGTTTGCAAGCCCCTCTTATTTGTTTTGGCCTTCAGCAGGGATCAATTCTGGCAAGGCTTGGTGTATGTTGTGCGTGTCCTTGCAGTTGTTTGCATGCCATGCCTTTTCATGGCTTTGACTTTGGCTGAGATTTTTTTTTTCTTTTTTTAAGTATCCATGCAATGTCCCTCATATCTTCCCCACCAAGTTGTGTCTGCCTCCTTGATTTTTGCCCTTTTTTTACAACACCTGTCAGGTTATTTTTGGCCTCTTTTGGTGCTTTGCACTGCACCTGGCTTCTGCCCAGACCACTTTCTTGTAGTCACCAAATTTCCCAATTTTCCCTTTTTTGGGGGTTTTTTGCAATTGCATTTCTTTTGATCATATCTCCTTTCCAGAGTGTTTGTAAGCCTTTCTTTGCAGGGTCGCAAGATTTGGTTTCCCTTCCCGAAAGGAAATGAAATTTCCTTTCGGGAAGGGAAACCAAATCTTGCGATTTTAATAGGGATCAATTGGAGAAGCTTTGGGGCAAGTCCCTGCACTTGTTGGGCTGTCATGCCTTTTCATGGCTTTGGCTTTGGCTGAGATTTTTTTTTTCTTTTTTTTTTTTTTGAATGCATCCGTGCCATGTCCCTCATATCTTCCCCTCCAAGTTGTATGTACCTCCTTGGATTTTGTTTTGCTTTTACAACACTTGTCAGCATCCTTTTGGCCTCTTTTGGTGCTTTGCACTGCACCGGGCTTCTGCCCAGACCACTTTCTTTTAGTCACCAAATTTTCCATTTTTCTTTTTTTTTTTTTTCAATTTCCTTTCCTTTGATCATATCTCCATTCCAGAGTGTGTGTAAGCCCTTCTTATTTGTTTTGGCCTTTAGCAGGGATCAATTCTGGCAAGGCTTGGTGTATGTTGTGCGTGTCCTTGCAGTTGTTTGCATGCCATGCCTTTTCATGGCTTTGACTTTGGCTGAGATTTTTTTTTTTCTTTTTTTAAGTATCCATGCAATGTCGCTCATATCTTCCCCACCAAGTTGTGTCTGCCTCCTTGATTTTTGCCCTTTTTTTACAACACCTCTCAGCAACCTTTTGGCCTTTTTTGGTGCTTTGCACTGCACCTGGCTTCTGCCCAGACCACTTTCTTGTAGTCACCAAATTTCCCAATTTTCCCTTTTTTGGGGGTTTTTTGCAATTGCATTTCTTTTGATCATATCTCCTTTCCAGAGTGTTTGTAAGCCTTTCTTTGCAGGGTCGCAAGATTTGCTTTCCCTTCCCGAAAGGAAATGAAATTTCCTTTCGGGAAGGGAAAGCAAATTTTGCGATTTTAATAGGGATCAATTGGACAAGCTTTGGGGCAAGTCCCTGCACTTGTTGGGCTGTCATGCCTTTTCATGGCTTTGGCTTTGGCTGAGATTTTTTTTTTCTTTTTTTTTTTTTTGAATGCATCCGTGCCATGTCCTTCATATCTTCCCCACCAAGTTGTATGTACCTCCTTGGATTTTGTTTTGCTTTTACATCACCTGTTAGCATTCTTTTAACTTTTTTTGGTGCTTTGCACTGCACCTGGCTTCTGCCCAGACCACTTTCTTGTAGTCACCAAATTTTCCATTTTTCTTTTTTTTTTTTTTCAATTTCATTTCTTTTGATCATATCTCCATTCCAGAGTGTGTGTAAGCCCCTCTTATTTGTTTTGGCCTTCAGCGGGGATCAATTCTGGCAAGGCTTGGAGCATGTTGTGCGTGTCCTTGCAGTTGTTTGCATGCCATGCCTTTTCATGGCTTCGACTTTGGTTGAGATTTTTTTTTTCTTTTTTTAAGTATCCATGCAATGTCCCTCATATCTTCCCCACCAAGTTGTGTCTGCCTCCTTGATTTTTGCCCTTTTTTTACAACACCTGTCAGGTTATTTTTGGCCTCTTTTGGTGCTTTGCACTGCACCTGGCTTCTGCCCAGACCACTTTCTTGTAGTCACCAAATTTTCCATTTTTCTTTTTTTTTTTTTTCAATTTTGTTTCCTTTGATCATATCTCCATTCCAGAGTGTGTGTAAGCCCTTCTTATTTGTTTTGGCTTTCAGCGGGGATCAATTCTTGCAAGGCCTGGTGTATGTTGTGCGTGTCCTTGCAGTTGTTTGCATGCCTTGCCTTTTCATGGCTTTGACTTTGGCTGAGATTTTTTTTTTTCTTTTTTTAAGTATCCATGCAATGTCCCTCATATCTTCCCCACCAAGTTGTGTCTGCCTCCTTGATTTTTGCCCTTTTTTTACAACACCTCTCAGCAACCTTTTGGCCTTTTTTGGTGCTTTGCACTGCACCCGGCTTCTGCCCAGACCACTTTCTTGTAGTCACCAAATTTCCCAATTTTCCCTTTTTTGGGGGTTTTTTGCAATTGCATTTCTTTTGATCATATCTCCTTTCCAGAGTGTTTGTAAGCCTTTCTTTGCAGGGTCTCAAGATTTGCTTTCCCTTCCCGAAAGGAAATGAAATTTCCTTTCGGGAAGGGAAAGCAAATCTTGCGATTTTAATGGGGATCAATTGGACAAGCTTTGGGGCAAGTCCCTGCACTTGTTGGGCTGTCATGCCTTTTCATGGCTTTGGCTCTGGCTGAGATTTTTTTTTCTTTTTTTTTTTTTGAATGCATCCGTGCCATGTCCCTCATATCTTCCCCACCAAGTTGTATGTACCTCCTTGGATTTTGTTTTGCTTTTACAACACCTGTTAACATTCTTTTAACTTTTTTTGGTGCTTTGCACTGCACCTGGCTTCTGCCCAGACCACTTTCTTGTAGTCACCAAATTTTCCATTTTTCTTTTTATTTTTTTTCAATTTTGTTTCCTTTGATCATATCTCCATTCCAGAGTGTTTGCAAGCCCCTCTTATTTGTTTTGGCCTTCAGCAGGGATCAATTCTGGCAAGGCTTGGTGTATGTTGTGCGTGTCCTTGCAGTTGTTTGCATGCCATGCCTTTTCATGGCTTTGACTTTGGCTGAGATTTTTTTTTTCTTTTTTTAAGTATCCATGCAATGTCCCTCATATCTTCCCCACCAAGTTGTGTCTGCCTCCTTGATTTTTGCCCGTTTTTTACAACACCTGTCAGGTTATTTTTGGCCTCTTTTGGTGCTTTGCACTGCACCTGGCTTCTGCCCAGACCACTTTCTTGTAGTCACCAAATTTCCCAATTTTCCCTTTTTTGGGGGTTTTTTGCAATTGCATTTCTTTTGATCATATCTCCTTTCCAGAGTGTTTGTAAGCCTTTCTTTGCAGGGTCGCAAGATTTGGTTTCCCTTCCCGAAAGGAAATGAAATTTCCTTTCGGGAAGGGAAACCAAATCTTGCGATTTTAATAGGGATCAATTGGAGAAGCTTTGGGGCAAGTCCCTGCACTTGTTGGGCTGTCATGCCTTTTCATGGCTTTGGCTTTGGCTGAGATTTTTTTTTTCTTTTTTTTTTTTTTGAATGCATCCGTGCCATGTCCCTCATATCTTCCCCTCCAAGTTGTATGTACCTCCTTGGATTTTGTTTTGCTTTTACAACACTTGTCAGCATCCTTTTGGCCTCTTTTGGTGCTTTGCACTGCACCGGGCTTCTGCCCAGACCACTTTCTTGTAGTCACCAAATTTTCCATTTTTCTTTTTTTTTTTTTTCAATTTCCTTTCCTTTGATCATATCTCCATTCCAGAGTGTGTGTAAGCCCTTCTTATTTGTTTTGGCCTTTAGCAGGGATCAATTCTGGCAAGGCTTGGTGTATGTTGTGCGTGTCCTTGCAGTTGTTTGCATGCCATGCCTTTTCATGGCTTTGACTTTGGCTGAGATTTTTTTTTTCTTTTTTTTTTTTTGAATGCATCCGTGCCATGTCCTTCATATCTTCCCCACCAAGTTGTATGTACCTCCTTGGATTTTGTTTTGCTTTTACATCACCTGTTAGCATTCTTTTAACTTTTTTTGGTGCTTTGCACTGCACCTGGCTTCTGCCCAGACCACTTTCTTGTAGTCACCAAATTTTCCATTTTTCTTTTTTTTTTTTTCAATTTCATTTCTTTTGATCATATCTCCATTCCAGAGTGTGTGTAAGCCCCTCTTATTAGTTTTGGCCTTCAGCGGGGATCAATTCTGGCAAGGCTTGGAGCATGTTGTGCGTGTCCTTGCAGTTGTTTGCATGCCATGCCTTTTCATGGCTTCGACTTGGGCCGAGATTTTTTTTTTTTCTTTTTTTAAGTATCCATGCAATGTCCCTCATATCTTCCCCACCAAGTTGTGTCTGCCTCCTTGATTTTTGCCCTTTTTTTACAACACCTGTCAGGTTATTTTTGGCCTCTTTTGGTGCTTTGCACTGCACCTGGCTTCTGCCCAGACCACTTTCTTGTAGTCACCAAATTTTCCATTTTTCTTTTTTTTTTTTTTCAATTTTGTTTCCTTTGATCATATCTCCATTCCAGAGTGTGTGTAAGCCCTTCTTATTTGTTTTGGCCTTCAGCGGGGATCAATTCTTGCAAGGCCTGGTGTATGTTGTGCGTGTCCTTGCAGTTGTTTGCATGCCTTGCCTTTTCATGGCTTTGACTTTGGCTGAGATTTTTTTTTTTCTTTTTTTAAGTATCCATGCAATGTCGCTCATATCTTCCCCACCAAGTTGTGTCTGCCTCCTTGATTTTTGCCCTTTTTTTACAACACCTCTCAGCAACCTTTTGGCCTTTTTTGGTGCTTTGCACTGCACCTGGCTTCTGCCCAGACCACTTTCTTGTAGTCACCAAATTTCCCAATTTTCCCTTTTTTGGGGGTTTTTTGCAATTGCATTTCTTTTGATCATATCTCCTTTCCAGAGTGTTTGTAAGCCTTTCTTTGCAGGGTCTCAAGATTTGCTTTCCCTTCCCGAAAGGAAATGAAATTTCCTTTCGGGAAGGGAAAGCAAATCTTGCGATTTTAATGGGGATCAATTGGACAAGCTTTGGGGCAAGTCCCTGCACTTGTTGGGCTGTCATGCCTTTTCATGGCTTTGGCTCTGGCTGAGATTTTTTTTTCTTTTTTTTTTTTGAATGCATCCGTGCCATGTCCCTCATATCTTCCCCACCAAGTTGTATGTACCTCCTTGGATTTTGTTTTGCTTTTACAACACCTGTTAACATTCTTTTAACTTTTTTTGGTGCTTTGCACTGCACCTGGCTTCTGCCCAGACCACTTTCTTGTAGTCACCAAATTTTCCATTTTTCTTTTTATTTTTTTTCAATTTTGTTTCCTTTGATCATATCTCCATTCCAGAGTGTTTGCAAGCCCCTCTTATTTGTTTTGGCCTTCAGCAGGGATCAATTCTGGCAAGGCTTGGTGTATGTTGTGCGTGTCCTTGCAGTTGTTTGCATGCCATGCCTTTTCATGGCTTTGACTTTGGCTGAGATTTTTTTTTTCTTTTTTTAAGTATCCATGCAATGTCCCTCATATCTTCCCCACCAAGTTGTGTCTGCCTCCTTGATTTTTGCCCGTTTTTTACAACACCTGTCAGGTTATTTTTGGCCTCTTTTGGTGCTTTGCACTGCACCTGGCTTCTGCCCAGACCACTTTCTTGTAGTCACCAAATTTCCCAATTTTCCCTTTTTTGGGGGTTTTTTGCAATTGCATTTCTTTTGATCATATCTCCTTTCCAGAGTGTTTGTAAGCCTTTCTTTGCAGGGTCGCAAGATTTGGTTTCCCTTCCCGAAAGGAAATGAAATTTCCTTTCGGGAAGGGAAACCAAATCTTGCGATTTTAATAGGGATCAATTGGACAAGCTTTGGGGCAAGTCCCTGCACTTGTTGGGCTGTCATGCCTTTTCATGGCTTTGGCTTTGGCTGAGATTTTTTTTTTCTTTTTTTTTTTTTTGAATGCATCCGTGCCATGTCCCTCATATCTTCCCCTCCAAGTTGTATGTACCTCCTTGGATTTTGTTTTGCTTTTACAACACCTGTCAGCATCCTTTTGGCCTCTTTTGGTGCTTTGCACTGCACCGGGCTTCTGCCCAGACCACTTTCTTTTAGTCACCAAATTTTCCATTTTTCTTTTTTTTTTTTTTCAATTTCCTTTCCTTTGATCATATCTCCATTCCAGAGTATGTGTAAGCCCCTCTTATTTGTTTTGGCCTTCAGCGGGGATCAATTCTGGCAAGGCTTGGTGTATGTTGTGCGTGTCCTTGCAGTTGTTTGCATGCCATGCCTTTTCATGGCTTTGGCTCTGGCTGAGATTTTTTTTTTCTTTTTTTTTTTTTGAATGCATCCGTGCCATGTCCTTCATATCTTCTCCACCAAGTTGTATGTACCTCCTTGGATTTTGTTTTGCTTTTACATCACCTGTTAGCATTCTTTTAACTTTTTTTGGTGCTTTGCACTGCACCTGGCTTCTGCCCAGACCACTTTCTTGTAGTCACCAAATTTTCCATTTTTCTTTTTTTTTTTTTTCAATTTCATTTCTTTTGATCATATCTCCATTCCAGAGTGTGTGTAAGCCCCTCTTATTTGTTTTGGCCTTCAGCAGGGATCAATTCTGGCAAGGCTTGGAGCATGTTGTGCGTGTCCTTGCAGTTGTTTGCATGCCATGCCTTTTCATGGCTTCGACTTTGGTTGAGATTTTTTTTTTCTTTTTTTAAGTATCCATGCAATGTCCCTCATATCTTCCCCACCAAGTTGTGTCTGCCTCCTTGATATTTGCCCTTTTTTTACAACACCTGTTAGCATTCTTTTAACTTTTTTTGGTGCTTTGCACTGCGGCTGGCTGCTGCCCAGACCACTTTCTTGTAGTCACCAAATTTTCCATTTTTCTTTTTTTTTTTTTTTCACTTTCCTTTCCTTTGATCATATCTCCATTCCAGAGTGTGTGTAAGCCCTTCTTATTTGTTTTGGCCTTCAGCGGGGATCAATTCTGGCAAGGCTTGCTGTATGTTGTGCGTGTCCTTGCAGTTGTTTGCATGCCATGCCTTTTCATGGCTTTGACTTTGGCCGAGATTTTTTTTTTTTCTTTTTTTAAGTATCCATGCAATGTCCCTCATATCTTCCCCACCAAGTTGTATGTACCTCCTTGGATTTTGTTTTGCTTTTACAACACCTGTCAGCATCCTTTTGGCCTCTTTTGGTGCTTTGCACTGCACCTGGCTTCTGCCCAGACCACTTTCTTGTAGTCACCAAATTTCCCATTTTTCTTTTTTTTTTTTTCAATTTCCTTTCCTTTGATCATATCTCCATTCCAGAGTGTGTGTAAGCCCATCTTATTTGTTTTGGCCTTCAGCAGGGATCAATTCTGGCATGGCTTGGTGTATGTTGTGCGTGTCCTTGCAGTTGTTTGCATGCCATGCCTTTTCATGGCTTTGACTTGGGCCGAGATTTTTTTTTTTTCTTTTTTTAAGTATCCATGCAATGTCCCTCATATCTTCCCCACCAAGTTGTGTCTGCCTCCTTGATTTTTGCCCTTTTTTTACAACACCTGTCAGGTTATTTTTGGCCTCTTTTGGTGCTTTGCACTGCACCTGGCTTCTGCCCAGACCACTTTCTTGTAGTCACCAAATTTCCCAATTTCCCCTTTTTTGGGGGTTTTTTGCAATTGCATTTCTTTTGATCATATCTCCTTTCCAGAGTGTTTGTAAGCCTTTCTTTGCAGGGTCTCAAGATTTGCTTTCCCTTCCCGAAAGGAAATGAAATTTCCTTTCGGGAAGGGAAAGCAAATCTTGCGATTTTAATGGGGATCAATTGGACAAGCTTTGGGGCAAGTCCCTGCACTTGTTGGGCTGTCATGCCTTTTCATGGCTTTGGCTCTGGCTGAGATTTTTTTTTCTTTTTTTTTTTTTGAATGCATCCGTGCCATGTCCCTCATATCTTCCCCACCAAGTTGTATGTACCTCCTTGGATTTTGTTTTGCTTTTACAACACCTGTTAACATTCTTTTAACTTTTTTTGGTGCTTTGCACTGCACCTGGCTTCTGCCCAGACCACTTTCTTGTAGTCACCAAATTTTCCATTTTTCTTTTTATTTTTTTTCAATTTTGTTTCCTTTGATCATATCTCCATTCCAGAGTGTTTGCAAGCCCCTCTTATTTGTTTTGGCCTTCAGCAGGGATCAATTCTGGCAAGGCTTGGTGTATGTTGTGCGTGTCCTTGCAGTTGTTTGCATGCCATGCCTTTTCATGGCTTTGACTTTGGCTGAGATTTTTTTTTTCTTTTTTTAAGTATCCATGCAATGTCCCTCATATCTTCCCCACCAAGTTGTGTCTGCCTCCTTGATTTTTGCCCTTTTTTTACAACACCTCTCAGGTTATTTTTGGCCTCTTTTGGTGCTTTGCACTGCACCTGGCTTCTGCCCAGACCACTTTCTTGTAGTCACCAAATTTTCCATTTTTCTTTTTTTTTTTTTTCAATTTTGTTTCCTCTGATCATATCTCCATTCCAGAGTGTGTGTAAGCCCTTCTTATTTGTTTTGGCCTTTAGCAGGGATCAATTCTGGCAAGGCTTGGTGTATGTTGTGCGTGTCCTTGCAGTTGTTTGCATGCCATGCCTTTTCATGGCTTTGACTTTGGCTGAGATTTTTTTTTTTCTTTTTTTAAGTATCCATGCAATGTCCCTCATATCTTCCCCACCAAGTTGTGTCTGCCTCCTAGATTTTTGCCCTTTTTTTACAACACCTGTCAGGTTATTTTTGGCCTCTTTTGGTGCTTTGCACTGCACCTGGCTTCTGCCCAGACCACTTTCTTGTAGTCACCAAATTTCCCAATTTTCCCTTTTTTGGGGGTTTTTTGCAATTGCATTTCTTTTGATCATATCTCCTTTCCAGAGTGTTTGTAAGCCTTTCTTTGCAGGGTCGCAAGATTTGCTTTCCCTTCCCGAAAGGAAATGAAATTTCCTTTCGGGAAGGGAACCCAAATCTTGCGATTTTAATTGGGATCAATTGGACAAGCTTTGGGGCAAGTCCCTGCACTTGTTGGGCTGTCATTCCTTTTCATGGCTTTGGCTTTGGCTAAGATTTTTTTTTTCTTTTTTTTTTTTTGAATGCATCCGTGCCATGTCCCTCATATCTTCCCCACCAAGTTGTATGTACCTCCTTGGATTTTGTTTTGCGTTTACAACACCTGTCAGCATCCTTTTGGCCTCTTTTGGTGCTTTGCACTGCACCTGGCTTCTGCCCAGACCACTTTCTTGTAGTCACCAAATTTCCCATTTTTCTTTTTTTTTTTTTTTCAATTTCATTTCTTTTGATCATATCTCCATTCCAGAGTGTGTGTAAGCCCCTCTTATTTGTTTTGGCCTTCAGCGAGGATCAATTCTGGCAAGGCTTGGTGTATGTTGTGCGTGTCCTTGCAGTTGTTTGCATGCCATGCCTTTTCATGGCTTCGACTTTGGTTGAGATTTTTTTTTTCTTTTTTTAAGTATCCATGCAATGTCCCTCATATCTTCCCCACCAAGTTGTATGTACCTCCTTGGATTTTGTTTTGCTTTTACAACTCCTTTAGCATTCTTTTAACTTTTTTTGGTGCTTTGCACTACGGCTGGCTGCTGCCCAGACCACTTTCTTTTAGTCACCAAATTTTCCATTTTTCTTTTTCTTTTTTTTCAATTTTGTTTCCTTTGATCATATCTCCATTCCAGAGTGTTTGCAAGCCCCTCTTATTTGTTTCGGCCTTCAGCAGGGATCAATTCTGGCAAGGCTTGGTGTATGTTGTGCGTGTCCTTGCAGTTGTTTGCATGCCATGCCTTTTCATGGCTTTGACTTTGGCTGAGATTTTTTTTTTCTTTTTTTAAGTATCCATGCAATGTCCCTCATATCTTCCCCACCAAGTTGTGTCTGCCTCCTTGATTTTTGCCCGTTTTCTACAACACCTGTCAGGTTATTTTTGGCCTCTTTTGGTGCTTTGCACTGCACCTGGCTTCTGCCCAGACCACTTTCTTGTAGTCACCAAATTTTCCAATTTTCCCTTTTTTGGGGGTTTTTTGCAATTGCATTTCTTTTGATCATATCTCCTTTCCAGAGTGTTTGTAAGCCTTTCTTTGCAGGGTCGCAAGATTTGCTTTCCCTTCCCGAATGGAAATGAAATTTCCTTTCGGGAAGGGAAAGCAAATCTTGCGATTTTAATAGGGATCAATTGGACAAGCTTTGGGGCAAGTCCCTGCACTTGTTGGGCTGTCATGCCTTTTCATGGCTTTGGCTCTGGCTGAGATTTTTTTTTTCTTTTTTTTTTTTTTGAATGCATCCGTGCCATGTCCCTCATATCTTCCCCTCCAAGTTGTATGTACCTCCTTGGATTTTGTTTTGCTTTTACAACACCTGTCAGCATCCTTTTGGCCTCTTTTGGTGCTTTGCACTGCACCGGGCTTCTGCCCAGACCACTTTCTTTTAGTCACCAAATTTTCCATTTTTCTTTTTTTTTTTTTTCAATTTCCTTTCCTTTGATCATATCTCCATTCCAGAGTGTGTGTAAGCCCCTCTTATTTGTTTTGGCCTTCAGCGGGGATCAATTCTGGCAAGGCTTGGTGTATGTTGTGCGTGTCCTTGCAGTTGTTTGCATGCCATGCCTTTTCATGGCTTTGGCTCTGGCTGAGATTTTTTTTTTCTTTTTTTTTTTTTGAATGCATCCGTGCCATGTCCCTCATATCTTCCCCACCAAGTTGTATGTACCTCCTTGGATTTTGTTTTGCTTTTACATCACCTGTTAGCATTCTTTTAACTTTTTTTGGTGCTTTGCACTGCACCTGGCTTCTGCCCAGACCACTTTCTTGTAGTCACCAAATTTTCCATTTTTCTTTTTTTTTTTTTTTCAATTTCATTTCTTTTGATCATATCTCCATTCCAGAGTGTGTGTAAGCCCCTCTTATTTGTTTTGGCCTTCAGCGGGGATCAATTCTGGCAAGGCTTGCTGTATGTTGTGCGTGTCCTTGCAGTTGTTTGCATGCCATGCCTTTTCATGGCTTCGACTTTGGTTGAGATTTTTTTTTTCTTTTTTTAAGTATCCATGCAATGTCCCTCATATCTTCCCCACCAAGTTGTATGTACCTCCTTGGATTTTGTTTTGCTTTTACAACACCTGTCAGCATCCTTTTGGCCTATTTTGGTGCTTTGCACTGCACCTGGCTTCTGCCCAGACCACTTTCTTGTAGTCACCAAATTTCCAATTTTTCTTTTTTTTTTTTTCAATTTCCTTTCCTTTGATCATATCTCCATTCCAGAGTGTGTGTAAGCCCTTCTTATTTGTTTTGGCCTTCAGCAGGGATCAATTCTGGCATGGCTTGGTGTATGTTGTGCGTGTCCTTGCAGTTGTTTGCATGCCATGCCTTTTCATGGCTTTGACTTGGGCCGAGATTTTTTTTTTTTTCTTTTTTTAAGTATCCATGCAATGTCGCTCATATCTTCCTTACCAAGTTGTGTCTGCCTCCTTGATTTTTGCCCTTTTTCTACAAAACCTTTCAGCATCCTTTTGGCCTCTTTTGGTGCTTTGCACTGCACCTGGCTTCTGCCCAGACCACTTTCTTGTAGTCACCAAATTTCCCAATTTTCCCTTTTTTGGGGGTTTTTTGCAATTGCATTTCTTTTGATCATATCTCCTTTCCAGAGTGTTTGGAAGCCTTTCTTTGCAGGGTCGCAAGATTTGCTTTCCCTTCCCGAAAGGAAATGAAATTTCCTTTCGGGAAGGGAAACCAAATCTTGCGATTTTAATAGGGATCAACTGGACAAGCTTTGGGGCAAGTCCCTGCACTTGTTGGGCTGTCATGCCTTTTCATGGCTTTGGCTCTGGCTGAGATTTTTTTTTCTTTTTTTTTTTTTGAATGCATCCGTGCCATGTCCCTCATATCTTCCCCACCAAGTTGTATGTACCTCCTTGGATTTTGTTTTGCTTTTACAACTCCTTTAGCATTCTTTTAACTTTTTTTGGTGCTTTGCACTGCACCTGGCTTCTGCCCAGACCACTTTCTTGTAGTCACCAAATTTTCCATTTTTCTTTTTTTTTTTTTCCAATTTTGTTTCCTTTGATCATATCTCCATTCCAGAGTGTTTGCAAGCCCCTCTTATTTGTTTTGGCCTTCAGCAGGGATCAATTCTGGCAAGGCTTGGTGTATGTTGTGCGTGTCCTTGCAGTTGTTTGCATGCCATGCCTTTTCATGGCTTTGACTTTGGCTGAGATTTTTTTTTTCTTTTTTTAAGTATCCATGCAATGTCCCTCATATCTTCCCCACCAAGTTGTGTCTGCCTCCTTGATTTTTGCCCGTTTTCTACAACACCTGTCAGGTTATTTTTGGCCTCTTTTGGTGCTTTGCACTGCACCTGGCTTCTGCCCAGACCACTTTCTTGTAGTCACCAAATTTTCCATTTTTCTTTTTTTTTTTTTTCAATTTTGTTTCCTTTGATCATATCTCCATTCCAGAGTGTGTGTAAGCCCTTCTTATTTGTTTTGGCCTTTAGCAGGGATCAATTCTGGCAAGGCTTGGTGTATGTTGTGCGTGTCCTTGCAGTTGTTTGCATGCCATGCCTTTTCATGGCTTTGACTTTGGCTGAGATTTTTTTTTTTCTTTTTTGAAGTATCCATGCAATGTCCCTCATATCTTCCCCACCAAGTTGTGTCTGCCTCCTAGATTTTTGCCCTTTTTTTACAACACCTGTCAGGTTATTTTTGGCCTCTTTTGGTGCTTTGCACTGCACCTGGCTTCTGCCCAGACCACTTTCTTGTAGTCACCAAATTTCCCAATTTTCCCTTTTTTGGGGGTTTTTTGCAATTGCATTTCTTTTGATCATATCTCCTTTCCAGAGTGTTTGTAAGCCTTTCTTTGCAGGGTCGCAAGATTTGCTTTCCCTTCCCGAAAGGAAATGAAATTTCCTTTCGGGAAGGGAAAGCAAATCTTGCGATTTTAATAGGGATCAATTGGACAAGCTTTGGGGCAAGTCCCTGCACTTGTTGGGCTGTCATGCCTTTTCATGGCTTTGGCTTTGGCTGAGATTTTTTTTTTCTTTTTTTTTTTTTTGAATGCATCCGTGCCATGTCCCTCATATCTTCCCCTCCAAGTTGTATGTACCTCCTTGGATTTTGTTTTGCTTTTACAACACCTGTCAGCATCCTTTTGGCCTCTTTTGGTGCTTTGCACTGCACCGGGCTTCTGCCCAGACCACTTTCTTTTAGTCACCAAATTTTCCATTTTTCTTTTTTTTTTTTTTCAATTTCCTTTTCTTTGATCATATCTCCATTCCAGAGTGTGTGTAAGCCCCTCTTATTTGTTTTGGCCTTCAGCGGGGATCAATTCTGGCAAGGCTTGGTGTATGTTGTGCGTGTCCTTGCAGTTGTTTGCATGCCATGCCTTTTCATGGCTTTGGCTCTGGCTGAGATTTTTTTTTTCTTTTTTTTTTTTTTGAATGCATCCGTGCCATGTCCTTCATATCTTCCCCACCAAGCTGTATGTACCTCCTTGGATTTTGTTTTGCTTTTACATCACCTGTTAGCATTCTTTTAACTTTTTTTGGTGCTTTGCACTGCACCTGGCTTCTGCCCAGACCACTTTCTTGTAGTCACCAAATTTCCCATTTTTCTTTTTTTTTTTTTCAATTTTGTTTCCTTTGATCATATCTCCATTCCAGAGTGTGTGTAAGCCCTTCTTATTTGTTTTGGCCTTCAGCAGGGATCAATTCTGGCATGGCTTGGTGTATGTTGTGCGTGTCCTTGCAGTTGTTTGCATGCCATGCCTTTTCATGGCTTTGACTTTGGCCGAGATTTTTTTTTTTTTCTTTTTTTAAGTATCCATGCAATGTCGCTCATATCTTCCTTACCAAGTTGTGTCTGCCTCCTTGATTTTTGCCCTTTTTCTACAAAACCTTTCAGCATCCTTTTGGCCTATTTTGGTGCTTTGCACTGCACCTGGCTTCTGCCCAGACCACTTTCTTGTAGTCACCAAATTTCCAATTTTTCTTTTTTTTTTTTTTCAATTTTGTTTCCTTTGATCATATCTCCATTCCAGAGTGTGTGTAAGCCCTTCTTATTTGTTTTGGCCTTTAGCAGGGATCAATTCTGGCAAGGCTTGGTGTATGTTGTGCGTGTCCTTGCAGTTGTTTGCATGCCATGCCTTTTCATGGCTTTGACTTTGGCTGAGATTTTTTTTTTTCTTTTTTGAAGTATCCATGCAATGTCCCTCATATCTTCCCCACCAAGTAGTGTCTGCCTCCTAGATTTTTGCCCTTTTTTTACAACACCTGTCAGGTTATTTTTGGCCTCTTTTGGTGCTTTGCACTGCACCTGGCTTCTGCCCAGACCACTTTCTTGTAGTCACCAAATTTCCCAATTTTCCCTTTTTTGGGGGTTTTTTGCAATTGCATTTCTTTTGATCATATCTCCTTTCCAGAGTGTTTGTAAGCCTTTCTTTGCAGGGTCGCAAGATTTGCTTTCCCTTCCCGAAAGGAAATGAAATTTCCTTTCGGGAAGGGAAAGCAAATCTTGCGATTTTAATAGGGATCAATTGGACAAGCTTTGGGGCAAGTCCCTGCACTTGTTGGGCTGTCATGCCTTTTCATGGCTTTGGCTTTGGCTGAGATTTTTTTTTTCTTTTTTTTTTTTTTGAATGCATCCGTGCCATGTCCCTCATATCTTCCCCTCCAAGTTGTATGTACCTCCTTGGATTTTGTTTTGCTTTTACAACACCTGTCAGCATCCTTTTGGCCTCTTTTGGTGCTTTGCACTGCACCGGGCTTCTGCCCAGACCACTTTCTTGTAGTCACCAAATTTCCCAATTTTCCCTTTTTTGGGGGTTTTTTGCAATTGCATTTCTTTTGATCATATCTCCTTTCCAGAGTGTTTGTAAGCCTTTCTTTGCAGGGTCGCAAGATTTGCTTTCCCTTCCCGAAAGGAAATGAAATTTCCTTTCGGGAAGGGAAAGCAAATCTTGCGATTTTAATAGGGATCAATTGGACAAGCTTTGGGGCAAGTCCCTGCACTTGTTGGGCTGTCATGCCTTTTCATGGCTTTGGCTTTGGCTGAGATTTTTTTTTTCTTTTTTTTTTTTTTGAATGCATCCGTGCCATGTCCCTCATATCTTCCCCTCCAAGTTGTATGTACCTCCTTGGATTTTGTTTTGCTTTTACAACACCTGTCAGCATCCTTTTGGCCTCTTTTGGTGCTTTGCACTGCACCGGGCTTCTGCCCAGACCACTTCCTTGTAGTCACCAAATTTTCCATTTTTCTTTTTTTTTTTTTTTCAATTTCCTTTTCTTTGATCATATCTCCATTCCAGAGTGTGTGTAAGCCCCTCTTATTTGTTTTGGCCTTCAGCGGGGATCAATTCTGGCAAGGCTTGGTGTATGTTGTGCGTGTCCTTGCAGTTGTTTGCATGCCATGCCTTTTCATGGCTTTGGCTCTGGCTGAGATTTTTTTTTTCTTTTTTTTTTTTTTGAATGCATCCGTGCCATGTCCTTCATATCTTCCCCACCAAGCTGTATGTACCTCCTTGGATTTTGTTTTGCTTTTACATCACCTGTTAGCATTCTTTTAACTTTTTTTGGTGCTTTGCACTGCACCTGGCTTCTGCCCAGACCACTTCCTTGTAGTCACCAAATTTTCCATTTTTCTTTTTTTTTTTTTTCAATTTCATTTCTTTTGATCATATCTCCATTCCAGAGTGTGTGTAAGCCCCTCTTATTTGTTTTGGCCTTCAGCGGGGATCAATTCTGGCAAGGCTTGCTGTATGTTGTGCGTGTCCTTGCAGTTGTTTGCATGCCATGCCTTTTCATGGCTTTGACTTTGGCTGAGATTTTTTTTTTCTTTTTTTAAGTATCCATGCAATGTCCCTCATATCTTCCCCACCAAGTTGTATGTACCTCCTTGGATTTTGTTTTGCTTTTACAACACCTGTCAGCATCCTTTTGGCCTATTTTGGTGCTTTGCCCTGCACCTGGCTTCTGCCCAGACCACTTTCTTGTAGTCACCAAATTTCCCATTTTTCTTTTTTTTTTTTTCAATTTCCTTTCCTTTGATCATATCTCCATTCCAGAGTGTGTGTAAGCCCTTCTTATTTGTTTTGGCCTTCAGCAGGGATCAATTCTGGCATGGCTTGGTGTATGTTGTGCGTGTCCTTGCAGTTGTTTGCATGCCATGCCTTTTCATGGCTTTGACTTGGGCCGAGATTTTTTTTTTTTTCTTTTTTTAAGTATCCATGCAATGTCGCTCATATCTTCCTTACCAAGTTGTGTCTGCCTCCTTGATTTTTGCCCTTTTTCTACAAAACCTTTCAGCATCCTTTTGGCCTCTTTTGGTGCTTTGCACTGCACCTGGCTTCTGCCCAGACCACTTTCTTGTAGTCACCAAATTTCCCAATTTTCCCTTTTTTGGGGGTTTTTTGCAATTGCATTTCTTTTGATCATATCTCCTTTCCTGAGTGTTTGTAAGCCTTTCTTTGCAGGGTCGCAAGATTTGCTTTCCCTTCCCGAAAGGAAATGAAATTTCCTTTCGGGAAGGGAAAGCAAATCTTGCAATTTTAATGGGGATCAACTGGACAAGCTTTGGGGCAAGTCCCTGCACTTGTTGGGCTGTCATGCCTTTTCATGGCTTTGGCTCTGGCTGAGATTTTTTTTTTTCTTTTTTTTATTTTTAAATGCATCCTTGCCATGTCCCTCATATCTTCTCCACCAAGTTGTATGTACCTCCTTGGATTTTGTTTTGCTTTTACATCACCTGTTAGCATTCTTTTAACTTTTTTTGGTGCTTTGCACTGCAGCTGGCTTCTGCTAAGACCACTTTCTTGTAGTCACCAAATTTCCCATTTTTCTTTTTTTTTTTTTTCAATTTTGTTTCCTTTGATCATATCTCCATTCCAGAGTGTGTGTAAGCCCTTCTTATTTGTTTTGGCCTACAGCAGGGATCAATTCTGGCAAAGCTTGGTGTATGTTGTGCGTGTCCTTGCAGTTGTTTGCATGCCATGCCTTTTCATGGCTTTGACTTTGGCTGAGATTTTTTTTTTTTCTTTTTTTAAGTATCCATGCAATGTCCCTCATATCTTCCCCACCAAGTTGTATGTACCTCCTTGGATTTTGTTTTACTTTTACAACACCTGTCAGCATCCTTTTGGCCTCTTTTGTTGCTTTGCACTGCACCTGGCTTCTGCCCAGACCACTTTCTTGTAGTCACCAAATTTCCCATTTTTCTTTTTTTTTTTTTTTCAATTTCCTTTCCTTTGATCATATCTCCATTCCAGAGTGTGTGTAAGACCCTCTTATTTGTTTTGGCCTTCAGCGGGGATCAATTCTGGCAAGGCTTGCTGTATGTTGTGCGTGTCCTTGCAGTTGTTTGCATGCCATGCCTTTTCATGGCTTTGACTTTGGCTGAGATTTTTTTTTTTCTTTTTATATGTATCCATGCAATGTCCCTCATATCTTCCCCACCAAGTTGTGTCTGCCTCCTTGATTTTTGCCCTTTTTTTACAACACCTGTCAGGTTATTTTTGGCCTCTTTTGGTGCTTTGCACTGCACCTGGCTTCTGCCCAGACCACTTTTTTGTAGTCACCAAATTTTCCATTTTTCTTTTTTTTTTTTTCAATTTTGTTTCCTTTGATCATATCTCCATTCCAGAGTGTGTGTAAGCCCTTCTTATTTGTTTTGGCCTTCAGCATGGATCAATTCTGGCATGGCTTGGTGTATGTTGTGCGTGTCCTTGAAGTTGTTTCCATGCCATGTCTTTTCATGGCTTTGACTTTGGCCGAGATTTTTTTTTTTCTTTTTTTAAGTATCCATGCAATGTCCCTCATATCTTTTCCACCAACTTGTGTCTGCCTCCTTGATTTTGCCCTTTTTTTACAACACCTGTCAGCATCCTTTTGGCCTCTTTTGGTGCTTTGCACTGCACCTGGCTTCTGCCCAGACCACTTTCTTGTAGTCACCAAATTTCCCAATTTTCCCTTTTTTGGGGGTTTTTTGCAATTGCATTTCTTTTGATCATATCTCCTTTCCAGAGTGTTTGTAAGCCTTTCTTTGCAGGGTCGCAAGATTTGGTTTCCCTTCCCGAAAGGAATCGAAATTTCCTTTCGGGAAGGGAAACGAAATCTTGCGATTTTGATGGGGATCAATCGGACAAGCTTTGGGGCAAGTCCCTGCACTTGTTGGGCTGTCATGCCTTTTAATGGCTTTGGCTCTGGCTGAGATTTTTTTTTTCTTTTTATTTTTTTTAATGCATCCGTGCCATGTCCCTCATATCTTCCCCTCCAAGTTGTGTGTACCTCCTCCTTGATCTTGTTTTGCTTTTGCAACAAATGTCAGCATACTTTTGGCCTTTTTTGGTGCTTTGCACTGCACCTGGCTTCTGCCCAGACCACTTTCTTCTAGTCACCAAATTTCCCATTTTTCTTTTTTTTTTTTTCTATTTCGTTTCTTTTGATCATATCTCCATTCCAGAGTGTGTGTAAGCCCTTCTTATTTGTTTTGGCCTTCAGCAGGGATCAATTCTGGCAAGGCTTGGTGTATGTTGTGCGTGTCCCTGCAGTTGTTTGCATGCCATGCCTTTTCATGGCTTTGGCTCTGGCTGAGATTTTTTTTTTTTCTTTTTTTAAGTATCCATGCAATGTTGCTCATATCTTCCCCACCAAGTTGTGTCTGCCTCCTTGATTTTTGCCCTTTTTTTACAACACCTGTCAGGTTATTTTTGGCCTCTTTTGGTGCTTTGCACTGCACCTGGCTTCTGCCCAGACCACTTTCTTGTAGTCACCAAATTTTCCATTTTTCTTTTTCTTTTTTTTCAATTTTGTTTCCTTTGATCATATCTCCATTCCAGAGTGTGTGTAAGCCCTTCTTATTTGTTTTGGCCTTCAGCAGGGATCAATTCTAGCAAGGCTTGCTGTATGTTGTGCGTGTCCTTGCAGTTGTTTGCATGCCATGCCTTTTCATGGCTTTGACTTTGGCTGAGATTTTTTTTTTCTTTTTTTAAGTATCCATGCAATGTAGCTCATATATTCCCCACCAAGTTGTGTCTGCCTCCTTGATTTTTCTCCTGCTTTTGCAACAGCTGTCAAGTTAGTTCTGGACTCTTTTTGAGCCTTTCCACTGCACCTTATTTCCACCCAGACAACTTTCTCGTAGTCACTAAATTTCCCAGTTTATCTTTTTTTTTTTCTATTTCATTTCCTCTGGTGGTATCTCCATTTCAGAGTGCTCCTTAGTCCTTCTATTTGTTTTGGCCTTCAGCGGGGATCAATTTTTGCAAGCCTAGGGGTATGTGGTGTAAGTCCCTTGCCTTGATGGTATGCCATGCCTTTTGATGGCTTTGACTTTGGCCGAGATTTGTTTTTTCTTTTCATTTTTTTAAGTATCCACGCCATGTCCTTTATATCTTCCCATCCAAGTTGTGTCTGCCTCCTTGATTTTTCCCCTGCTTTTTCAACAGCTGTCAGGTTAGTTTTGGCCTCTTTTGGTCCTTTGCACTGCACCTCATTTCCACCCAGACCACTTTCTTGCAGTCATTACATCTCCCCATTTTCTGTTTTTTTGGTGGCTTTTTTCAATTGCATTTCTTTCGATCATATCTTCTTTCCGGAGTGTTTGTGTGCCTTTCTTTTCAGGGTCGCAAGATTTCGTTTCCCGTCCCGAAAGGAAATTATGGTGTCTTATCTTTTGTGAATAATGACCAGGGTGGCAAACACTTAAGCAAACGGGACATACATAGGGCCCTTAGGGGATGCACCCATGAATACTGAGGGAGCTGACTTCTATGTACACAGAGAAAGAATTACTGTAATTAACTTTGTAACTTCCGTTTGTAATGGTCAACACAGATGATACTCATAAGATTTAGATCAGTGTAATTCCAGTTCATTTCCCTTGCCTGTACGAAGCACATCCAATCAATTCATTAAGGTTTTCCTGGAACACCAGGCTTTCAGCTCATCATGTTAAGGTACATTGAAAGAAGAATCACCTTACTTGAATACAGAAAATTTCCAGCAATTTGGAAACTAATTAATAGTGCATCAGATTACCCTGCCTTGGGGCCAGCAATATCCATCAGAGGGGTAAGGCAGGTGCCTGGGAAAGGTATCAGTGTGAGCCATGTAATTTCTCACGTTGCTGTATCCTATCAGAGACCTTGGCTTCTATAGCTTCCTCTCATTTTTCAGTCTCCTCATTTACAGTCTACAGTAAAGTTGCCACTGTTATTTTGGTAAAGTAGCCATGGTTCATACGTCTTCGCAGGTATAGCTACCAGAACTGCTTCTTTTCTATTTTTTTTAAAACACAATACTGCATTAAAGCATTTACAGGTTTCCTAACTGCATATAATAATTTATGACTATAACAATGTTTAACTTGTGTGAAGATATACCTCTTTGTGGTTTCCCAAATAAAGGAGGTATGTAACATCTCTGATATAAATTCATAGCAGTAAGCTTTCAATAGGTAGGAATTTTCCCCCAGATGCCCAGACTTTTGAATTCTCTTAGTTTCTTGGTGTTTTCTACCTCCATTCACTCCAGTACTTGTTCTTTTGTGTTGTATTCCCACTCCATTTGTGTTACAGAAGGCTAAAATGTTTTGATTTGCTATGTTTAATTAAATCACATGGTTCTTATTATGCATTTTACCTCATATATAATACTATTTGTTTCCTTTTGACATGGATAGGCAGGCTTAGTAAGAGTGAAAAGGTCCAGGTAAGGGATATAGCCATTCTTTCAAATTTAAAGACACTTTTCTAAAAAACGGAAAAATTTAAAGAACCCATAAAATTCCTGGTTTAAGAACAAAGGGCTGCAACAATTTGTGATTTTTTTTCCCCTAGGGATTCTTTTTGCAAAACCCTATCAACTGAGCATGGTGAGAAATGGTTTTGAATAGCTCAGGACTAAACGGGGGTAAAGCAACAGAGTCAACTCTGATCAGCAGAAATCTATTTCTAATCAAAAAACTCATCCTGCTCTCCTTAAAGCAAATTACAAATGAAGAGTGCAGCTCCTAGTCTGAAAAACAGAACTCTACCTGTAGATTTGTGAAGATCTACTTCCTCATCTTGAAACTACAACACGGTTTTATTTTGTAGTACAGGATTTTACGCCCTTGAAGCAAAATGGAACAAAGGGCAATTGTACGATCAGATTTCTCTCCTGATATATTGAAAGAAAAGCATGGCATTACTGTGGTAGTTTTGCTGCTTTAGAGAAAATTGTTACAATTGGTTTCCAGCTCTTCATTCTCTTGGCTCTGTGTTGTCTCCTCTAGAGGGCAATTTAACACAAGGCATACATTTATGAGACTTTTAGGCTGGTAAGTGCTCTGTCAGTGATAAGAGAGGTTGAAGAATTTATTTCCATTTAAAAGGCCTGAACAAGCTAAAACTGGCTTGTGTGGCTGCCTGTCCATAAAGGATTTGCAGGGGGCTGCTTAGACTGTTAAGAGTTCACAAAGGTGTCTGTGCTCCCAGGGTCACATCGGCCTTTTCCAGTCCTGTAGAAGGTCAAATACAGGTTTCTGAATATCCTTATTTTCCAGAAGAGAGTCCCTTCAACACAGGCTAGGGGACATCATCTGCTTTTTTTCTGTATTTCTTCCCTCCCCGTCCTTGAAATGTGAAAAATAAAAGAAATTCATTACCAAGCATGAACAAGTAATTGATAATCATGCTGCTGCTGCTGGCTAGCTACCTGCAGGAGGGTCTTAAAGGCATCCTGAGCTCATGGCTGGGCCACTGGGCAGGTGCTCCAGATGATCAGGGCGTCATTTCTCCTTGTCAAGGTTGCCATCTGCCTGCTCTTGGGAAACTGTGTCATCTCTGTTCCTCAGTTTCCATGAGCAAAAAGAGGACAACAGACAGCTATATCTGATTAAAATAGTGTTTCATAGGGCTCACCAGGTCTCTTGAAAGAGACATTTGTAGAGACCATTGTCATGGGCTCTACAAGAGCAGGAGATGCCAATCCTCTTAAATGGAAGAAAATCCATAAATATCAGACAAGTTGATGACCCTGCTTTCAGAAACAATTTGCAGAAGTAGTCTTAATAGCCTTGTAGTGACACTACATTAACTAGGTTCAGCCCTGTTTTTCTTATCTTTTTAAACATAAGTGGTTCTTATTTCCATATTCTTTAACCTAAAGTTGCCATGTATGTTTGAAGGGGTGATACACTTTTTTATCAGATAAAAGATGTAAAAATAAAAATAGGGGAGGAGGACCTGCTTCTTTCATTGTCTGAGCATAACTGCCATAGACTTCAACCTATTTTGCTCGTGCCTAGAATAAATCTGAGCAATAGCAATGCTAATCAGAATTGATGAAGAGCCCTACTGGTAGCAGTTGTAAAATGCAACTGGGAAAAATGAGAGGAAAGGCAAAGTGCATTGCTTAAAACGGAGAAGGTTTAAGGAGTTCCTTTTATGTTGGTATGT
The DNA here is from genome assembly GCF_027477595.1 of Haemorhous mexicanus. Taxonomy (NCBI): domain Eukaryota; kingdom Metazoa; phylum Chordata; class Aves; order Passeriformes; family Fringillidae; genus Haemorhous; species Haemorhous mexicanus. The sequence continues at coordinate 82,054,151 of NC_082343.1, read as the reverse complement.
ATTGGAGAGTGATGTCTTTCAGAGGTTTACTGAATTATTATTGCAGGTCATACAGGAACTTCAAAAAATTAAATTTTTTGAGCAAATTTCTTTAATTTTTTGAGCTGTGTTTGAGGTCTCCAGTGCAATTAGGATAAATTGGGAATTGTTTTATTTGTAACAGCTACCTTGATCAGCATAAATCTGTCCTCTTCAGGGCTGTTCTGCTTGGTTACTCTGGTTCTTCTAGCTGCTATATGAGGAATAAAGTCAAGATTTCTATAATTTGAGGGACTTCCAGGACACAGGCAGTGTTACTGTGGCTTTTCAAAATACTTTTTAAACTCTACTTCTAGAATATCTTGTAATAATACAAGGGTAATCTTTAAAAGCCCCCCACTTCTCATGCAGTCAGTAATCGCCAGAGGTACAGGAAAGTTTTTCATCACTGAAATAGGAATTGACCAAACTGACTGGGAAACTGGCAGTTTGGAACAATGCCAGCTTCCAAAACACAGGCACAGCAGCATGAATTAGGAAGATGTTTTTTTGACTTTGAGATATTTGGCTTTTAATTAAATACCTCATACCAGGAATAACCTGCTTACAGGAGCTGTTGTATTAAAATCAAACTACCAATCCGTGTAATTTGCTATATTGGATTGGATGTCTGATCTAGCTTTGGCATTGGTGAGTACTTGATGCTGCAGTAGGAGAGATGGCTTTAGTAATGCTGATTGAATACAGTTCTTTATTTTGGAAATTAAGATTTTTCCCTGGTCTTTACATTTTACTTTTACCCTTGAAAGAGGAAGCTGGATTTTCTCCTTTTGTTTGAATTCCTATACCTAAAAACCTGGCAGATACTCTGGTCCTGAAAATTCTCCATTGCACTCATGCGAAAACTGATGAGAGTTGCTTTGCATATTGATTTTGCCAAAACTCATGGTTGGTTTGTTTTACATATAATGGTTTGGGTTTTTCACATCAATTTACCATGAAGTATTAAGCTTTCTCTTCTCTCAAATTGCTCTAAAGCTGCACCATAGACCTGAGTTCAATGTCAAACATGTAACAAAATACATAGTTAGGCACAGCCTTGCCTGTCTGAATGCAAATGTTGCATGAGGTAAATAGAATGAATTTTTGCTTGAATATCAGTGGAAAGCACTGTGAGTTTCACAATGTGTCAGTTTGCAAACGTTGCTATGCTAAATGAAACTGGGCTTTTTTTTTTTTTTTTTTTTTTTTGGTAGAACATAGCAAGAATTCAGAGATGCAGAGCTAATTTTATCTAACAATAGACTTGTATTCTTAGAAATAAAACTGGGTTAATTTTAAGTCTGACTCAGTCAAAGTGTCCAGACTTGTACACAGAGGACAATTTCTGCAACATCACTGCGAACTTTTAAAAAATTGCTATGTTTGCAGTCTTCAGGAGACTCTTACTAGGTTTTATAAGACACCTGTCTCTCAAATTAGCTACTGTGGCATGTACCTAGCTTCAATACACTAGTCTATTGCTCCACAGACGGGGAAACACAATACCTCCTGTCAGTGTGTACCCTGCAGCTCTTCTAGGGGACATTGCTTGGGGTGCCTGGGTCACAGGTACTTTGCATTTTTTTAAAATGAGTAGGGGGAAAAAACATTGCATTGATGTCCATGAAGGTAAACTACTGACATATTTTTATGTGAGTTACTATGGCACTTGTGTAAAGCAACACAATTCTACTAAATTAAAATGAATTTAATAATTAGCAATTTAATGGGGAACATTTTAACAGTGATATACTCCATAAATGCTTGTAGCATTTTAACAAGGTTATGTGCCATTACTGCTTTATTTTATATATCATTACTTTATAACTTGTAAAATACCAGAATTCCTGGACTTGGAGTTAAAAATTGTCAGCTCAGTGTGTGTGTATGCCCTATTGTCTATATGACATCCATGATTTACCCAAGATAATATTTGCAGGTATGCATGGCCTATAATTGTCTTATCCCTTAATTAAATAATGGCAGTTTTTCCCAGTTCTCTAAATAAGTTGATGCATCCTTTCTGAAGTACCCTGACTAATGTCTGTGTCCAGCACTATTTGCATATTTAAAAATAGAATCTTTCCAATGTGACTTTTGAGCCAACATATCTATTTATCATAATAACTGAGAATCCCTTGATTTTTCTGCTGCAAAGCCAGAAATCAAATCTGAAAGTGTCAATTCAAGAATTTATTGCTATTCACTGAAGCACTCTGGTCTGTGTTTTGCTCAAAGCAGGACTAATTTTGGAGACAGAATAACCTGAAGCTGATTCCACCTTTAAACTGAGCAACGACATCATCTGCAATTTTATACATTCACATTGTAGTATACTTTTCTGTACAAAATTACCTTTGGCCTCAGATCAAGAAATGAGATGGATAAGCAAAATATGTAAGTGCTCTGCTGCATTAGTGCTTAAAAAGCGCAGCCATGGCTAACATAACACCATTGACCTCAGTGGAGCATTTTGGTCAGATGAGCCAAACTATGTGGGCTGCTTTGGGTATTCCACAGATGTAGAAGGAAAGATGCCAGTTTTCAATATCCTGTCATATGTGCTGTCCTTTTCAAATACTCTGTCACTGCCTGATAAAAATAACACCTACAGTTTGGTACCTATGAAACATGAATGCAGAACCTCCAAATTGATGAAATAGCCTGACTCTGTGAAGAGATGACATGTCAAAAGTAAGTGGGAATGCAAGAACAAATATCCTCAAAGCAGCATTTGGTGGATCATGTAGATTTTCATCTTCCATGAATGAAATGCCTAGCACCTGAAAGGATGTGGATGTGCCTTTCATTTTCTGGGTTCTCCAAGCAAACAGCTGGTTTAAACCTTCTTATCCTGACTGCTGCTGAAGGTGTTTTGTCCCAGTAGGAGAATGCTACCATGCAGAACAATCTCCCACCATGCTGCCAAGAGCATCTTGAAGAGAGTGGACCAAGGGTGTCCACTCAGTTGGAAGCAATGCTGCCACCTGAATAGCATGAAGTGTTGGGAGGAGCAATGTGGTGATGCATCAACAGGGATCAATGCAACTTCAGTCAGGGCAGGAATGTAAGGTCCTGAATATATATGTGCATATGTATGTATGTATATATATATATATACAAATATATATATATGTACAAATATTTGTGTGTATATGTGTAGCTAGGAGCTTGCACTTTTAGATAAATTGTTTGGAAGCACCACCAGTTAGCCAAGCTGCCCAGACCTTGGCTTTCATCACTGTACAGCATCAGCTTGTGTTTAGCGCTTTTGGGCAGTTTAACTCAACATATCTTTGACATGTGGGGAAAAAATAATTCTGCAAACAACAGATGATTACTTTTCTTTGAAAAGCTCTGATGCCTTTATAATTTGAAGTTAAGGCATCACATCTGCTAAAGAGCACCCTTTACGCCAGGTGTGAACTTTGCATTTTCCCATTAATATGTGTTCAACTTTGATTAAGTTTTCACCATTTGCTGCATCTACTTATTAAATGTTAATCACAGCTTAGTCGTCCATAAATCTCTGCAGTTTCCATGTACACTAAGCAGTGCAGCTGCCTTGCCTCCTTTTCCTCCTAGACCCCCAGAGAATGATGGAAAATGGGAGGAGGGCTGCCTTTCCTGCATCCTTACAGATCCCAGGTGGTTTGATCCTGCAATGTGCATAGAGAAGCTACCTTATTTGAATCCAGAGTCAAGAAACTCACTTGGTTATTGGGAAAGGGGAGAAAAGACAGTTAGCAGGAATTATTTCAGAGGCAGAAAATCTATGATTGGGATTTGAAGAGGAGAGCAGAGAAAGGAACCAGGGACCAATAATGAAAAACAGTGAGTGGGGAGGAATAAGAATTGGATCTTAAGAGGAACTGCAGTGTGGGGAGAAGAACTTAATGCTGGAAGGGAACAGCATTCTCTGAGGGTGTTGAAACCTGTGGCAAGATTCAGTGGCAAGTAATGATGCCTAATTTAGCTATCTACATGTGGAACTTTATACAGGTAACAGATTTTTAAGATTTCCTAGTCAACCTTGCAGATTGCCCTTCTGTCACAGCAGCTGGGACCACACACCAGGCACTTACACAGCTTTCAATGCCTGTGGGAGGGACAGCTGAACTTACCCCTGGTTGGGACAGTCTTGTGTCAGCTTGCTAAATTCCTCTAAAGAACTCCACCATGTAGCTACTTCAAACTGCAGAAATTGACCCTAGGTGTCCTCTCTAGTCCAACATCCCTGAATTCTTGAGCCAAAGTATTAAAAAATATCTTTAGTTGTGAATAACTCATAACCTTTATACAGTTGCTTATAGGAAGTACATATATCCTCTGTCTTGATCAGTATATTTGTCTTTACATCTGACCCATGGCAGTCCAATACAGCCTAGTGGTATGTCATAAAAATGGGATGTGTGTTTGTGGTGTGTCATAATGGCAAAGGGCAAGGAGGAGAGAATTCACTTTTACAGATTCCTGTTGTGTAGATAGTCAATGAAAATTTCTGTCCCACACAAAACTAAATAAAGTATTTAATAACAGCAACTAGCAATTTAGGCTGTAGCATGTACTATGTTTATGTAAAAACATATATCCTACAGGCATTTAAAAGAATATCTAATTTCCTTAATCATTTCTCTAGGTTAGTATATACAAACCCTGGCCCTCAGTGAAATCAAGTGTGATACAAATGTTTTTGGTTTTGGATACTAACTTATATCTAAACTGAATTTAAATTTTCTTTATTACTTTATCACAGGGGTTTTTGCAGCTTTTTTTAATAAGAAAAAAACAGATACTAATCTAATGTGGGTATCCATATAGATTGTACTTTAAAGGTTATCAGATCTGTACCTAATTTACCAACATAATTTGGAGCCAGTCAGCTGGGTATCTTGCTGTTTGCTGTTTGAAGAGGTAGTTCTAAATTTAAGATCTTTCTGAAATGAGGAGTTTATTTGAGGCACTCACTCTCCAGTTAAGTGCCAAGAAGGCATCGTTGTCTGAATTCCCCAAGTTTTCTAATGTATACTGTTGCTACAGAAACAATGCATGATTTCATTACTCAGGCTGTGTTTCAGATTGAGCCCCTCAACAGCACTAGGAGAGTTCTAGGAAAAGACAATGTTCCCTGACAGTTTTCTGGGGGAAAAATGTTAAATGACTTTTTTTACATGTCAGTGTTCATATATATCTGTGCTTGTCATGACAGAAGGAATGACTGGAGGGTAATGAATAGGGAAATACTTTGATAGCTACTTTGACATACAAGTTTTTCTTGGTCCTTTGGGGACCTTTTCTTGATCATTCATTTCTACTCAGGCAGCCTAGAAATTCTTTCAAGTCCAATTCTCAAGAAATGTTGCTTAGTGCAATCAATGGAGAGGGTACCATCTGTACAAGGAGAGTGGTCTTGTCATGGGTACGTATTAGAATACTTCTGTCCTGCCCTATGCTGGATATGTCAGCTGGAGTCCCCAGGACACATATAGGGGATCATTGGCCAAGGCACTGAGGTGAGAGGTAGAAGAAAATACAGAAAGATCATTGTGTGGAATAAGCCAGGAAATAAGCCAGGAGCTGCCAGAGAAGTTCCACAGCTCATTCTTAGAGCAAATTTTCCCTTGCTGAATTCATCCCAAGTTTTCAGCTCTTCAGTTAGAAACACAGCTGCTCTGCAGCCACATCCTCTTTGCTGCTTGAGATCTTAAAGGTGCCCATCATACCCTCTTCAGTCATCTCTTCTCCAAGCAGAAGGATCTGCATATGTTCAGTTTTCTTATACAGAAGGACAATCATCCCTTGATCATTCCCTGTGCATGTTTTCGGTTGAGTAGAGCAACACAAATTACAATAAAGACATGGATGCAGAAAGACTTTCATAGTGTCTTTGCTTTGTTCTTTGTTCCTTTCCTAACAGTTGTTGGCACCTAACTTATACCAAAAGTGTTTGTGGAAATTATGTTTAAATAATATCCACTATAACTGTGAAATTTTTTAAATAAGCAATTACAGTCAAGTAAGACTGTAATTGCTTATTTAACAAATAAATCCCTTTGATTGTAAAGCTGGAGTATTTAGAGTATTTGTTTAAAATATTCTAAATACATTTACTTAATTTTACCTGCCCATTTTTATCATTTCTACAAGGTCCTTCTACAGTTTTTTTAACTATCCTGAAAGCTTACCACCAGCAAATGCTTTAATTCTCCTTTTCATCCTCTTCTCAAGATCATTTAGGAAGATATTGAACAGCACAAGGGAGAGCAGAGATCCCTGTGGTGCTTCATTTAGAATCCCTCTCACTATGAAAATTGCTCATTTCAACCATATTCCCTCTCTTTAATCAGTTTTTCATTTATGTGATGGTGTTTCTTCTTATCCTATAGCAATTTTGTTTACATGAGTCAACAAACAGTTATTAGGGAGAAATGCATTAGCTAATTATTAAATCATTTTACATTCATTTCTGTCTCTGGATGTTGCCAACATTTTTAATTTTCAGAAGCATTCATCTGTCTCTCACTGCTTTGTTAGTGCTTTTTCAGTTCTCACTTTCAGATGCCTTATATTCATAGGCCTTAGAATGATTCTCATAAATCTTTGGAGTTGTTGGGTGCCAGACAGAATTCTCTCTTCATCAAGCTATTAATAGCAGTGGAAGACATACACTGTCCATCTTGCAGATATTTATGCCTATTAGCTGCTAGAATCCCTTGGTCTTTCCATCAGTATAGAAACAAATCACTGGATTTACTTTCACTGAAATCTCAGAACTGCTGTTGGTTTCTCAGTTCCAAATTTGTTACCTCTCTTGCAGTATTTGATGCAGATTGCATCATATTTGCCGTATTCCAAAGATTAATATCCAGTGATGTTACCACTGAGACTGACCCATTTCCTATAACCTCATCCAGAAGTAAGGGATTTTAAGTGCCTGTCTCTGATTTAATTTAACTAAGGTTAGATTCCACACATGCATACCATTTTAACATCCTCTTTTAAAAAACTCAGATGCATATTTAACCCTAACTGGTTTACTATGGATTTCAAATATCTCTAAGACAGAGCAGCTGAATCTGGGATGAGAGGGGTGAGGAGGAGGTTACTACTTCCCTGGGGAGCAGTGGGACATGCTTATGGAGACAACAACCCAAGACAAGAATTCTTTCAAGAAAAGGGAGAGAAGAAAGTGCAGAGGCTGAGGTTGTGACAGGCACAAGGATACCTGGGACTAAAGAACCAAAGGGCCGTTCCTGGTTATGCAATTCGGATACAGATACCCTACTTCCAGGAAGTGGAAGAGTACTTTGTCTTGTGAATGGGATCTGTACTCTACCAATTTTCTTTGAATGCAGAAAGAGGTCCCTGCCTGCCCTATTTAATACTCCAGGTGTTGCCTGTCTCAGTGGTGACAGAATGAGAAAATGCCTCAATTTGGGCAGTTTTCTGCAATTCAGAAAATTGAATTGACTTTAAAACCCCCCCTGGAAACAGAGGCTTGCCCTGCAAATACATAGTGGATGGGGGAAATAGTGTTTTATTACCTTTTTTACTTCTTTTCAGTCAGATTTAGGGCTATGGGTTTTCTCTGCAGAAGAAGTTGAGAATATGCACTTATACTCCAATGAAACCTGGTTTTCCCAAGTTTAAAACCTTTATACTCCTATTTGGAGAGTTTATTTTGGAAATCTGTGCTTCAAAGCTCTGTCTAGCTTGCTCTCCTTATGCATCCGTTTAAACATCTGAGTTTCTCTCTCTACAGCATTGCTTTCTGCATAATCAGCTTGGTCTGTATTTGCAGCTTCTTTTTCAATGAGAGCATTTCAAGCTCTCATTTTCTTAGTCTAGATTTTAATTAATTGAGCTCTGAGTATTTTTATACCAATATGGGACATGCAGTTTTTCGCTACTTATGCAGATATGCACTGTTCTGCACCATAATTTTTTTGATATGAATATGAATTACACAGCAATTGACCTTGGGCTCTGCTTAGTCTGTGCTGACTGCCAAGCCTGTGTTTTGTCCTCTGCATAAATAGAAAATCACATCACTTCTTATCTGGCTCTTTGAACAAAAATATGCTTTCCCTGGGGACCCATTTGCATTGATTGCAATAGTCATGATACTTTTCACCTTTCTGTGCTGCTTACACGCCCTTTGCTCTCCTCATGGGTTGTACAGTGACCTCCAGTGCCTTCCAGCTCTCTCCTTATATGTTATTTGCATGCCTTCTGCTTTCTGTGCCATGCTATTGCTTGAAAATTTGGCAGCTCTGAAACCCCTTTTTTGCATAACTCCCCTCTCCCAGAGCTGCTGATTCAGCAGATTTCAGTTGTTGCAGGGATCAGTTTGGAGGTGTGTGATTTAGAGACGTGGAATGAGAGTGAAAGTAGAGAGCTGAGGGATCTAGACTGGCTGTAGGTGTCATCTGTGCCCCCCTGAAATTCAACTGCTCTTGCAGCCCAGAGGTGGCACCAAAGGAGAAAGACAAGCTTTCCAAAGTGACCCTTGGAGCTGCTCCAGTGAATGCTGGTACCACCCATAGGATGTGTGTTTAGGACAGTCCTTGGGAGTGCTGAATGTTCTTCTGGGAGGCCAAACTGGGTCTTGGCACCTCACATTGTGCGTTACTGATGGAGGGAGACAGTGACTCCGCCTTTCTTTGGGGTAAGGTGGTTACCTTAACCCCAAAGTGTAGTGTGGAACTCCCCAAACCACCAACACCAGCAACAAAAGGAGGTATGGAGGCAACTACCAGCTATGGGGGGAAACAGAGGAGCAATCCATAGCATCCCAGCTGGAGCTGAGCACGTCCACTCCCCTGCTGGCTACAGCCTCCTGGCCAGCCATGCCACTGTCTCAGAGGTGCCGGGTTGTTTACTGCTGCTCCTTTGGCAAGCCAGTCCCAAACAGATGGATGCTTATGACCTATTGCATGCTAGTGCAGCAAAGCTGGTCACTTGAAAGGCTTTGTCAGGACATGGACAAGTGCAGTGCACAGAAGGGGGCTGCAGCTGAAGGGATGCTGTAGCCAAATAGGATGAAGCTGCAGCCCCATCTACTTCATCTCTACTGTGGTTTGCAGGGACTGCTTTGTACGATAGCAGCTGATAAACTCTACAGAGTCAGTCCAACATAAATCCCTTCTGAGCTGGGCTGAGTTTTGACAAATTTGTGATCAAAGCTGAGATTAGCCTGCTGTGACCATGTGTATGGGTTGTGGTGCTTTTGCTTCGCTTTGGATGGAATTATGTGACCCCGAAGCAAAATTTTGTGGATGAAATTCCATGCTCTGCTGAAACCTTGTAGATTCATGTTTATTCATTTAAAATTTGTCTTCTTAAAAGTAATTTTCTTCTAAAATTGTTAATGTATCCTGATAGCTGTTGGGAATTTAATGCTGTCATTTTCCTTGGCTCGCTGTGAGGGTTGTGTGTCACCTATAATTTATACAATATGGTGCTTAAAAGGTCTAAGTGCTGTTTCATTATTACAGGGAGCTTGGAGAAACAACATGGCTGAGAAAATTAGCTGTAGATAGCCTCTAGAGATTTATGCATCTCATGGATTTTGTGATCTCCTTTTGATGAGATTCATTAATAGTGTTGCATGTGTAGTTATACCTCCAGCTCTGCCTGCCAATCCTGAACTGTGATATCAGAGAAAAGTTGCAGTGCTCAGAGCCTAGTGGTGCTGGAAAAGTCAATGAATCCCATCCTGCACAGGCCAAGCTTGCTCAAAGAGTCCACTGTCCTTGCAGGTTTGCTGGTGAAGTGTAGGAAGGAAAGCACTTGCAAGAGCTGTAGTTCAAAGATAGTCCAGTGTGGTTTAGTTCATTCCAGGCACTGCTTTTTCCAAAGAGGGCAGTACTGTTCCAATTTAACCCCATCTGTACCAGCAGCTGCACCTGGAGGGACTTTGGTGGGGTCTCCAGGAAAACAGTATATGTTTATGACTCATACCAGTAAAGCATGAAATAAATGCAGCCAAGCTTTCTGCCAGCAACAATACCACCTAAAAATCTGGAAGACCTGTTTAGAAAAACAAGGAAATATGAGTCACTTGGTAAACAACAAAAAGAAAAGCAAAGGTAAGCAGAATTCAGGAAAAATCAAATAAGAAAACCAGGAGAAGTTGAAAAAATAATATTTTTTAAAGATATGGCGGCTAAATGACCAGGCAAAGAAAACATTTGCCTTGACATCTACCAAATGTAATGGTCTTTTACTCTGTTACTTCCCAGATGCTTCCAAGAAAAATGGGATCTGCTGTTGTTGCTTTGAGACACTGAATGTCTCAGAGGGACAAGGCCACATTTCTAGAGAAGTTGTTCACTAGGGTACTCACAGACTCATAGAATCAGACAATAAGCTGAGTTGGAAGGGACCCATCAGGATCATTGGGTCCAACTCCTGGCCCTGCAGAGGACACATGAAGGGTCACACTCTGTGCCTGAGAGCATTTTCCAGATGCTTCTGGAACTCTGTCAGGCTTGGTGCTGTGACCACTTCCTTGAGGAGCCTATTCCTGTGCCCAGCCATCCTCTGGGTGAAAAACTTTCTCCTGATATCCAACATAAATCTCCCCTGACACAGCTTCAGGCCTTTAAGGTCCCTTCCAACCCAAACCAATCTATGACTCTATGACTGCTAACAAACAGCTTTTCTGAGAGCAGGATGTTTGCATTTAGCTCATAATAAAAATAAAATATGCAGAAGTTTCAAGCAAATTAAACAATTAAAATTGAAAACCAATAAAACTGTTCTAACAGTATGTTGTTCCATAAGGAAAACCAATACTTAACATACTGCTATAACATTTACTCAACCAGACACACAATAGGAAACAGCCATTTAACTCTGGAGTCAGCAACAGTAAATCATTGGTGTTTTCAGCTTAAGGCAAATAGCTGAGATGAAAGCCCTAGTGTTCAGAGTGGGTTAGTCAGGAGAACAAGAAGGAACATGTTAGGAGGACAAACTGAGGGCATGGCAAGGCTTGGGACACTCCATTGTGTAATTCACATGGGCAACTTCTGTAATATTGTGTTTATATTGCAACAGACAATGTAAAGGTGCTGAACTGAGTCACATAACCCATGTCAAAGTTAGAAGAAAGCTGAGTTCCAGTCACATGGTCTGCTCTTGCTGCTCCCTGATGTGGCTCCAGCTTCCTTCATTAGGCATTGGTGGGTATTGTGGGAGCCTGCATCAGGCAGAGAGGACAAGCTGCCTGAAGATCAGCTAAACGTGCTCTCACCAGAGGGAATAACATTTATATGTGGCACATGGACGTCTTACAATTGCAGCTTGAGTGTTCATTTCTTAGGGAAATACGCAGGAAGGGGCAGAAAGGTCTTTTGACCCTTTCACATATTCAAAGCACAAATCAAATCAAATCACCCTAACAGGCTGGAGGCTGCATCAGGGACCTTGGAAATTTGGAAGGGTACTCATGCATATGCACAGAAACAATTTTTGCTTGAATTTTTGTCAGCATATCCCAAGCACAGAGCACAGACCGGGCCTGTACCATCTAACTGGGAAGCACCATAAGCTGTCAAGACTGCAGTATTAGGAACCTCAGCAGTTCCTCAGAGGGATTCTGCACAGTGAAGGAGACTGTTGTGAGGAGGTCTTCTAGCCACAGAGCATCTTGAATGTGTGCACTGAGCTTCTGTGGGGTCCCTACAGATTAAAGTCCTTTGTAAAATAGATTTTAAGTGCCTAGACCCTCTCCATTCCACTCTTTTAGAAGAAAGGAATTGTGGAAGGATGGAGTGCTGTGCCTAAAGTTCCAGAAAAATCATTATCTAGTGCTAAATAACCTAGGTAAATGGATGAGACGTCATCCTGTAATGATGTTTCATATGCATGTTGTATTCAACACTCATGAACCTGGTGGATAAGCAATGCAAAAAATCCCCCAAACCCCAAGAAATGTGTGTTAAAAATTCCAGCTATACCAACCAGAAGTCATGACACTTCTCTACAGCTTTCACATGTTCCTGGTAACTTGGCCATCTCAGGGTCCTAAGGAGTGTGTAGGAGATCACAGACAGGGGAGATCACAGACAGGGGGTTGTGCAGCACACCCTGATTTTTAACCAGTGGCGAGGAAATAGGTTGTCGCTAATTGGTGTGCAGAAAGGACTGAAGGGTTCAGTGAGCAACTGAGGCATTGCCTTCAGAAAAGTTAATCTGTTCCAATCCATCAAAAAGCAGCAAAACAACTGAAGTATAAAATGACCAGGCAAGGAATTAATTTGCTTGAATGCATGGAAGAATTTGTGTCTATGTGATGTATTCAGATATAAACCCAAGGATTTACAACATACATAATTAACTGGTGTAGCAGAGAGGTGAATCTTTAATGACCTCTCTGTATCAATAAAACATACTGGAAATAATAGATGAATTTTCCTAGATCAGGCTAGTATATAATTTCATCATCTTCCTTCTGAAATCTATGTTTTTTAGACCAAGGGGCTGATCCAACCCCCTACATTTATGGAAAGACTCATACTGACTTCAGTGGGCTTTGGATCGGGCATCTGACAAATACCACGTGAGTTTTTAATGTGCTGAAAGCTGTTAAAACACATACACTTTGGTTTTTTTTCAGTCAAGCAATTATCTGCCTTAATTTTTCAAAATTCATGGAAGTCCACAATAGTGCTCTGGAGTAATATACAAAAAGCTCGTGCAAAGATCTACTTGTTTCAGTCTAAAATAATTAATGTGGTTAATAATTAGTGAGGAGTGCAAAATCAGTTAGTTTCTTTATCCCTTGCCAACAACTAGATAGTGCCTGCATGGAAATTTTCTTTCTTCTGCCTTAATGGCCAGAGAATTTTACCAGTTTGGTCATAGTCAAAATTTTCTGAACCCTGTTGTGCCCCAAAGTGAAATGAAATAACATGTCAAGAGTTTCAAATTGCTGATGTGAAGCTGCAGTTGGAACATAAAGAAATTCTGTGATTAGAAAACATCCCCTCTCACTCTATCTCTCTCTCTCTTTTTTTTTTTTAATTTAAAGAAATCACATCAATCAGGAGGAACAGAAAATTCTTTCAATGGGCTTTTTGTCATCTGATAGTGAATTACTGAAACAGCTGCTTTTCAGGATGCCATTTATTACGTGCTGCTTTGAATAGATATGCCACTCACAATTGTTTCTATCCTATGCTCATGCTTCATAAAGAGCAGGAACCTGCTAATGCTACACATCCTGATCTCACATTGTTATTAAAATTACATCTGGAATAGACCTGGTCCTTTATGTTTCATGTTTTTGTGTTGTCATGGATATATTTCCCCATAATGACAAGCATAACTGACATACCAGAAGAAATTTGTTTCAAGGAGACAAACATTTTGCAACTGAAAGTGATATAGGCCAAAATTTGTCACCTCATGCAGCAGATATAGCAGTTCTTCCCTGTAATTTATTGGCATGGGTTCCAGCAAGGGCAGTTTTGCTCTGCTTGGAGAGCAGTCTTTTTATGTGAGCAGAATACAGATCATCTCTTCGCTCTTTACTTTATTTTCTACATATTTTCAGTGCTTCCTGTAGTCAGCGGAATGACTAAAATTGCTGGAAACTCCCCCCAAACCTTTATATATATCCAAGAGTTTGTGTTATAAAACTTATCAATAAACTTTTGTCGCATCATGCTGCCATGGAACAGCCAAGGAAATTCATTCAGTGGGAGAGCCATGACTCCTTTCTGCTCACTTTGATCTGTTCAGATGTTATAAATCTTTTCCAAATATTTGACATTAGCTGATGAGGGTTTCTGGTTTGGGGTCATAAGCCTCCAAATAGTGCTGTGCACTGAATTATTAGGATGCTATCACAGTGTTTACTCTGCAGCATTCAGTGAGATCACGTGGATCTAACTGAGCTCCTGACTGGACTCCCTGACTGTGCTACAGCTGATCTACTGCTGAACATTCCTTCCACACTGTAAGCCTCTGTGCAAGGTAAACACTTCTTCCACTCAGCTTAAGAAAGCTTGTTTAAAATATCCTTCTCAAAGTACCAGCTGTTCTTTTTGTAAGCAAATAAAAACTATTCTTGCAGCAGGTATTTCATATTAGGAAAAGTCGATAAAAGAATTTGGGAAAATAAGTTTGACATACTGACAATTATTCCCCTGCATAACTGCAAACACACAAAGAAAAATCTATTGTACGTTGTTTGAGACATTTTTTGGTGTAGAATTTTACTTCAAAGAGTAACAAAGGAAGAGA